>NC_140932.1:42333753-42776771 GCF_014529385.1 Adiantum capillus-veneris
TTTTAGTAGTATTAGTAGAGCAATGGTTGGGTAATCCTCTCTTAAGAGATTTAGGAGAGGTGTGGTGAACGGTGTTAAGCATTTTATTTTTGCTCTTCAATTTCTCTAATTCGATTGAGTACTAAATCTCACCCGAAATCCGTCGTGTTTATTGTGTTTGATTCAAATTCTTATGTTTTTTCAGTTTTGTACTTAGGAGTAGGATAAGCAATTCACATTCCCATCAGATTGGGGTAAAAGTTAGAGTTGAAGAACCAGAAAACCATAACCTTGGCCAAAAAATCCATAAGACTCTGAAATTCTGAAAATCTGACCAAATAGGGCTAACATTGATTCAAACAATAGAGTGGTAGCACAAAACACTAGGAAACACTTGTCAGAGGGAGCAGACAAAATTTCATCAGATTTGGCTCTGGTACTACAATCGCAATCGGTGTACCTCAGTCTCAGAAGTGAAAAAGATTTGACATGTGCCTTTCTGATAAGATTCTAAACAAGTTTTTCTAAAGCAACCACACCCAAAAACATCAAAAATCAAGGGAATCAGGCCACTTGGGTAAAACTAGCCTGACAAACCCAGAAACTACAAAATCTTGACTTTTGGTGATCCAAATGCAAAAAGACTTGGGGCATAGCCTTGAAACATAAGTGTCTACGAGCATGCCAAATTTGGTCTGATTTGGACTCAGAAGTACGATCGCGATCGGTGTACCTAAGTGCCAAATTTTGACCAGATTTCATCTGTGGAATCCCCGGGTGTCTACAAACATAAAATTCTAAAGGACCTAGAGCCAGAAACCTCAAGATACCTATCAAACCACCTGAATACAGATCCAAGTCAAAAATTGCTAAACTGGTTTAGAAATTGACTTTGAGTTGACCAAAACACATCAAAATTGGGAAGGAACCATACAGAGGAATAGCATGTACACAGAACAACCATGGTATCCTTCAAATCCCAAATCAAACATCAAAATCCAGTCAAACTGATAAATATGGGAGAAATAGGCACTTCCAACCAAGAAATGATAAAAACTTGACTTTTTTGAGTCCAAATACAAAAGTGTCTCGCAAGTAGTCTTAAAATAGCCTAGTGAACAAGCTGGTAAAGTTTCAACTTATTTGGACCCAGAAGTACGATCGCGATCGATGTACCTATGGCCCAGATCTAGCTCATTTTTGACGTGATCATAAACCTAGGTTACACAGGATACCAAGAGTTTTCAAAACTCAAATTGGACATTGTCAATAATCTGCAAGCAAAATTGTGTTAAGATCATTTTGAACTGTTGAATGTGCTAACAGTGGAATGATACAGTGATCTCATAGCTATCCAGTGTATTCATTTGCAGAGACCGATTAAGTAACAGCCCATGCAGTCGCCGGAATTGAAAGATTTTTCCATCTCCAGGTAAGAGGTTTGGATTCGGTCAGTAAATCCCACTTTCTTCATGTTTTTGAGATCGGGAAAACAAATCAACACCAGACACCTAAATTTAGCGGATCAAACGAGTGTCGCGTCAACGGAGGAGAGTGTAAACCAAGGGATAGTACGCCCATTGGAACCGATCCTTGAAGAAGTCATTCCGATACTTCTTCAGAGAGATCTTCTGAGTGCTTCACAGAAAAATTGGGGCAAATAAAACTAAACGAGAGAGAAAACATGGCAGCAGAACCATCAGACCCCTCGGCCACGCTAAAGCTGTTGTTGATCAAGTATCAATATGACAACAAGCAAGGTGCCAAGATATAGAAAGACGGTATGGACCGCTACTGTGTGAAAATAGAAGATAGACCAAGCGAGTTCAGGGACATAGTGCCTGTAAGCTATAGCGGAGACAGGTACCTAGATGACGAGGGTATCATGTATTTGGTAGTCCTAAATCCTAACATTGTAGACAAGTGGGGATTGATGGGCACAAAAGCCAAAATAGACGAGGAACATGAGGAAAGGGCTCCAACAATGAGCTTACCGAATATGAAATTAAGGGGAGAAAACGATTCTATGCGAATCAACACGGATAATGTCTACCTGGGGTTATACAAGTATAATAATGGAGAGCAAGATCTCTATTATAGATGTGAGGATCCCTACGTTGGGGAGATGACTGAGCGGAAAAGACTTTATGTCTTCACCTACACCGAGGGAGCGGAAATGAAAATTGCCGCATATGACAAGTATGGAAGACGATATGCAGCAATCGACAAAAAAGAATTGGAGGGTTATACGTACTTTGGGGGACCACTTCACCATTACTATGAAACTCCAAGCCCTCTTAGAATAGCACCTACAACTGTTGTGCCAGAACCGTTAACCACAGGCGGAGGGAGGACTCATGTAGCTGATTCTTTCAGTCGACCTCATTATTCGATGCCAATCCCCATGGAAACTTTACATTCCAGCGAATCGAGGGCTATGAATCAAAGTAGTACGGTTCCTATCTCTACACATACGGCTGTAGGTCCGACATTTGCAGCCATCCCATCACATTTGCCTCCTAGTAGTAGATTTGGGGCGGGTGAGCCAACGAGAGCAACCTACGACCTCCCTGATGTATGAGAACGATTAAGTCGGGACATGGGAGCCATGAGAGTGACCGCAGACCATAGACGGATCAGACCATCCCAAGTAGCGAAGTGCATGCCAAAGAAGTATAGCGGCTCGGGGGATCCATATGCCCATGTATCGCTTTTCAAACAAGTCTTAAGAGCGGAACAGATCACTGATTTCCATACTCAATTCGGGCTAACCTTGGAAGGGACGGCCTTAACATGGTTTCAACCTTTAAACCCTGAAATTTTTCCGAATATTGAACATGTATTGCGTGAGTTCACAGAAGAACTCTCAAAACGAGGTATAAAGCATAATACTGTATCGCAGATATATGCTTTTAAACAAAGGGAGAATGAAAAAGTGAAGGAAGCGACCTTGAGATTCAAGCAATACATTGAGAGATGCCCGAGAAGAGAATTACCGCAGGACGAGAGATTGTGTGTGCTCTTTGTTGAAGGACTTAAGAATGAAACCTTGAAAAAGGACTTTCACTTGAAGGCCTGTAGCACATTTCAGCAGGTTACCAGGGAAGCATTATATCTTGTCGACAACTACAAAGCATATGGGGAAGTGTCCGAGGATACTGATTCAATAGCCAATGGCTCTTCATCGATTAAGAGCGAACCCTCTACCAAGAAAGATGCTCAGGCGTCCTTGATGCCGACAACTGATCAATTGATAGAGGAGGTAACAAAGAGAATGCAACAACATGTGAGATCAAATTCGGTGATGAGACAGTCTCAGACGAGGAAGTGTGACGCATGCGGGGGGGATCATCCGACGCCATGGTGCACACAACAGCCTAAAGCTCCAGTTGTGAGTGGACGAGTACTGAAATGGTGTGCCATAGAGCAGAAATGGACGAATCATAGCACTGAAGAGTGTTTTTATAACAAAAATTTTATGATGGAAAGACTGTATGGACCTCCAACAGAACCATCCCAACCACCTCCTCCAAGGTATCAAGTTGGACCAAATATGAATTTGGTAGCGGGAGTAGACAGACCTCAACCTGTGTTGGGTCAACAATCTCCATTACCACATGAAAATAGGGCCATGATTAGATACGCTCAACCTTGTGAAGAATCACCAGGAACGAATAGTACACTTCAAGTGTCTTATTACGAGGAACCAAATGAGCCGTATGCAACTGAACCCGAATCACAAATATACGCAGACAAAGCATAGCAACCATGGGAAAATAGTAAGGGTATAGCACCACCAACGTATATAGCACAACCTTCAAGAGATCAATATTTAGTAGACGAGAGAACATTAATGTTCATTGTGAACCAAAATTACAAACCAAGAGGATATCCCAATAGAGCAGGACAACCTATGGGACCACCTCCTCAAAATCAACCAACAATTGGACAGTGCTATAGCTGTTGAAGTACGGATCATTGGGAGCGTAACTATCCTTTCAAGGGCGAAAGAGTGAAAATTTTTGGGTTTTGCGATGGATGTGGCGTTAATCACATATTACCAGATTTCCCGAAGAATCCGGACAACAAGGGAAAAGCGACTATGAATATTGTGGGGGTGATACCAAGTGCTAGCAGCGGATTAGAAACCGATCCCATGATCCGAATCAACGCGATAACCAGAGCCCAAACCAAGGACTTAGGAAAAAACGAAACTTTGGAGGAAAAGGTCGAGTTGCCCATACCAACAGAAAATGAGAGTTTATCCGTTGGAACTCAGCGAAAATCTTGGAAGGCAAAACGAGACAGAATGAAAACGAGAAGGTTGAAAACGCAAATTTCCATGCAAAACGAGTTTCATGAAACAAGGAAACAACTCAAACAAGAGAGAGAGAGAGAGAGTAAGACAATTGAGTCCATCAACAAACCGAGGAAAGCGTCCTTAGGAGGATCAGTCTTGGTTGACAAAGTGCTAGAGCTGTTAGATGCTCTATTACAAGCATACGAAGCAAGGCTAAAAACAAACCAAACCTTAGAGTAGAGATGGTTGACTTACCCTCAACCAGAAGTGAAAACGAAGCATTTGGAAATGTGTAAACACCTCATTGAGACAGCCCAGGCGATGATGGAACCTGAGATAGCTAGAACCCCATGACAAGAAGTATTGATTCACAAAGAGCGATAAAAACTAAAAATCAATGAACCAAAACGATTAAACGAACCCAAGCCTAAAACAGTATTGCCACTGGATCATCGAGTTGTGCCAAACACAATTGATGATGCTAAGTCAATGACGATGATGCAAATTCCAGAGATTGAAGAACAATGGCCACAACACTTATGGGAAACCATTAGAAACAGAAAGAATGGAAGCACGACGTTACAATCTACTCCAATTCCTAAAATTAACATGGATAACAGATTTTTTCCAGCCGATATACAATCGTTGTATGGGGATGCGGGAATGGAAATTTTGGTGCAAAGCAAAGCCCAATCCTTGAAAACCCTGCCTTCATTTATAGGTGAACATGAGGCACAATCGGAGATAAGGTTAGTTCCATCCCAGATGAGAACTATTCCAAATATGGTTGACTCAAACAGTCTTCAAGAGATGCTATTGACACCTATAACATGCACCATCACGCTGTCTGAACTCTTGAGAGTCAAACCACATTTGTGAGAAGATGGCAAAACATATGGAGCACAAGGGAGTAAAGATTCCTCTTTCGACAAACCCTCTGAGAGAAGAAAACAAACGGGGAAGTCAACCCAAAGCCCAACCAGTGCCCATAAACAAGGTCGGAGATTACTGCGAAGGAGAGGAGGGTAACACAACATTACCTCTTGAGTATCAGGATATAACAACAATAGCTATCCTAGACAGTAGAGCTGGAGTGGCGATTGCTACAAAGCAAATCTGGGAGAAGTGGGGCCGTCCACCTCTCAGGAAAACTAGAATGAAACTGCAACTTGCAGCTGGGTATGTAGAGAGGCGGTTGGGGATCCTGGACCGAATAATTGTAACTCCGTGTGGAATTAACTATGAGCACACCTTTGCCGTGGTGGATTTCGGAAAAACGAACAACTTTGACATTATTTTGGGACGACCATTCATGCGTCAACTCAAAATGATACAGGATTGGGGTTACGATCAAATCTACGTAAGGCACGAAGAACTAATAACGAAAATCAACATGAAGGATCACAGCTATAGAGACGTTGCGAAAACACCAGCGCAAGAATTTAATTCTACCAATGTAAATGAAAAAGAAATACATGCGTGGATGCAAACAAAAGCGCATGCCTGGATGTGTGGAGCATACGATTGTGGTGAGATAATCCGAGAGGAATGCGTTCTGGAAAGATCCGTCGAAGACGAGGCATATTTCCCAGAACATTTCCCGGAACATTTATTTGAGCCATTCGTGTGGACTCAAATATTGTCAACCTTAGACGTATGTGTTAACGAATGCATACCTACGAAATTTTGTCGTGAAGAAGGATACGACCTAGTGACGTTGCAAATGGCTAGCGTTGTCCTTGAGTTGGGATCAGAGAACGAGGAATAGGAGGAACCTCCACGTGAGACTGGGTGTAAACGAATAACTGATGAGGTATCTGTAGTGAACGATAGGATTCAAACAGAAGAGGAATTCACGAATTCACTATGCTGTGACCTTCCATCAATGGACAATGAAAACCAACTGATAGAGGCTGATGATGAAAGATCAAGCGCACCAGAGACGAACGGAAAATACAGGATGAGAGAGGATAGGTTTTACGAGTTTCATAACCAAAAACCTAGTCGACAGGAGCGGTATAAATCCAAGAGAGCCAAAAAATCAAGGGCGAATAAGCATAATCCGATGCCTCTTGTGAATGACAGAATGGGATATCTAAAGCTTGTCAAAGCTGAGGATTATGTCAAGACGAGGTCACTAGCGGGTTTACCAAAACTAAACCATGGGAAACAACAAGAAGAACAGACACGAAAAGCAGATGACTAAGTCACAAAAGGAAAGAAAAACAGGGTCCGGAATGACCAAAACAGAGTACAACAAGCTCAAGCGAACCCTTAGAGACATATGGACGACCGACTTTGTAACAAATGAGGACACGAGTTATGACAAGATAGATGCACCATCCCATTATAAGAAATATACCATACAAGATAGGAAAATCATAGTGCAACAATCTATGAGGGAATTGAAAGAACCGGGTACATCGTACGACGGTCCGGAAAAAGACAAACGAATAGATCTAGCGGAGCCAGGAGAAGATCCAAAACCTGCATATATTTCCACGGATCTTATTGATGAAGAGGAAAAGCTTTTGGTAGCTACTCTTAAACAATATATAGATGTGTTTGCGTGGTCGTACAAAGATCTTAAGGGGGTGGATCCTAGTATCTATCAACACACGATACCCCTTAAGAATGACGCGAAACCCAGCAGACAACGTCCCTATACTTACAATGAAATATTTGCTAAAAAGATCAAGGAAGAGATAGATAAACTTAAGGAGGCAGAGTTTATTTACAAAATTGAGCACACCGATTGGGTTTCACCAATTGTGGTGGTCGCGAAGAAAAATGGAAAGTTGAGAGTGTGTGTCAATCTCAAGAAAGTAAACGCTGCTACAATTCGAGACAACTATCCCCTACCCATTACTGATCATGTAATAGAAAGGGTAGCAGGCAAAGAGGCTTACAGCTTCTTAGATGGATTTTCGGGCTACAACCAACTCACAATAAAGCCAGAGAATCAGCACAAAACGGCTTTCGCAACTGAATGGGGTATTTTTGCATTCCGAGTAATGGATTTTGGCATAACCAATGCACCAACTACATTTCGGAGGCTAATGGGTCATGCTTTTAAAGAATATCTAAGAAAATTCTTAGAAATTTACATGGATGACTTGTAAGACTAGAGCACATAGAACACTTGACCAAGGTGTTCGAAAAATGCAGGCTGTATCGGATTTACCTGAATCCAGAAAAATGCGTCTTCATGGTAAGACAAGGAAAAATACTGGGACATATAGTGTCCAAAAACGGGATTTCGA
Organism: Adiantum capillus-veneris; assembly: GCF_014529385.1. Classification (NCBI taxonomy): domain Eukaryota; kingdom Viridiplantae; phylum Streptophyta; class Polypodiopsida; order Polypodiales; family Pteridaceae; genus Adiantum; species Adiantum capillus-veneris. The sequence goes on from NC_140932.1 coordinate 42,341,296, forward strand.
CAGACATGGAGAAGATCAGCATCATTGTTGATCTACCACGACCAGTAAGGGTGAAAGAGATACAGGCATTTATGGGTCATTGTGGGTATTATCGTAGATTTCTCTACTCATACTCTATAATTGCAAAACCACTTTACGCGCTGATAACTAAATTTGAGTGGACAGAAGAGTGTGAGGAAGCTTTTCAAACGTTGAAGTAGTGATTAATTTCCGCTCCAATATTGAAAGCTCCGGATTGGGAAAAGATCTTTCACATTCACGTGGATGCATCAGCGTATGCAATAGGATGCATACTTGCACAACCTGAAGAGAACAACATGGATTTTCCAATAAGTTACTCCACTAGATAATTGAACAATGCAGAGAAGAATTACACGACAACCGAAAGGGAGGGATTATGTATGGTCTATGCGGTGAAAAAGTTTAGACACTACTTAATTTCCAATAAATTTGTATTCTTCGTTGCTCACCAAGCACTGCTGTACTTAGTAAACAAACCTTGCAGTACGGGAAGGATTGTTCGATGGTTCATCATACTGCTTGAGTTTTATTTTACAGCAGTGGTCAAGAAAGGTACAACACACCAAAGAGCGGACCATTTATCTAGGATGATGCATGGAGAAAACCCTGTAGGAGTTGACGATGATATGCCAAATGCATATCTTTTCAACATAGAAATGGTTCCAAGATGGAGCGAGGACTTAATTCCTTTGCTGACTATCGGGTCTTTGAATATGACAAGACACCCATCTACCATTGCATCATCCAGATCATTGGTAATGTTGGCGGCAGGCTATATAAACAAGGAACGGATCGAATCCTTAGTCTTTGTGTTGAATCTGACGAATGGGAATTGTACCTAAACCAGGCTCATGTACAAACAACGGGAATTCACAATGGACATGCACAGATGTACCAGAGATTGATGAGAGCGGGTGTGTATTGGCCAAAAATGCAACATAGTGTTCATATGCATGTCAAATCTTGTGTCAAATGCACGCTTCAAAAGCCAATAGAACACGCGACTCTATTCAGATTGTTTGTAGCACCCCGATGGAGTAACTACATTGTTGAATACCTCACCACCAGGATCCTGCCTGAGGGGATGAGTAGATCACGAATCAAAACAATCATGAAAGAGGCAGAAAACTATGTACTGATTGAGGACGCTCTTTACAAGAGGGGAAAGGACCATCAATTGAGAATGTGCGTGACTGAAGAGGAATACATTCCTTTCTTAGAGCAAGCACACAATGGACAAGCTGGTGGACATTTCTCAGTTGACAAAACGGCCAAAGAAATTCTTATTGCGGGCATATGGTGGCCTACACTATTCATGGATGCTGAAGAGTTTGTGAAACGATGTGATGAGTGCCAGAAAATGAAAATTCTGAGAGCGGGAGACGATATGCCCTTAAGGCCAATGATAGGGGCAAGAGCGTTTGCGAAACGGGGAATAGATTTTGTAGGACCGATAACGCCTCCGGGGTATAAAACGCATGCTCAATACATTATAGTGGCAACAGATTATCTAACAAAATGGGTGGAAGCTAAAGAAACAACCAGAAATGATGCAAAAACGACAGCACAGTTTTTGTACGATAACATTTTCACTAGATATGGCTTACCAATTGAGCTCGTGAGCAATAGAGACACTCACTTCATCAATGAAGTGATCGAATTCCTATTGGACGAATTCATGGTAATTCACAGGAAGTCCTCCCCCTATCACCCACAAGAGAACGGCCAAGCAGAAAGTACGAATAAAATTTTGGTGACAATTCTTACCAAAATTGACGGCGAATCGAGAGCTGCTGCATTTAGCTTTATGGGCGTATCACGTAGCTTACAAAACATCCATCAGAAAAACTCCATTCAACATGGTTTATGGAATGCAAGACTCGATTTTGCCACTTGAATTCCTTATTCCCACACTTCGAGTCGCTAAACAATTAGAATGGACAGGCCATGAATTATCCAATCAGGTAGATGTCCTAGAAAAACTGGATGAAACTAGATTGAGAGTAGTTGCGTCAATCTACGCACAAAAATGAAACATGAAATCATTCTTTGATCAACACGTAATCAGCAAGGAATTTGCTACTAGGGATTACGTTTTAATGTATACCCTAAAACAACATTCCCGAAAACTCAAAAAGCAAGGGAATGGACCCTACGTGATTCATGACATATCATCTAGCGGTGCCATCAAACTTGCGACATTAGAGGGAGAGGAAATGCCTAACTGGATTAGTGGTTGCAGACTAAAGAAATACAACTTTCCACTAACCACAGAAATGCATGCCAAAATATACGATGCGAAGGAGCGCAAGAACAAAGCAAAAGAAACAAAAGCTCAAGCGCACGAGGAGGCCAAAGTCAGGATTTTAAAAAGAAAACAAGCATTACAACAACAACTAATTCCTACACCAGCGGACACGGCTCAAATTCCTTTATCTATCATTCAAACTGATAAGCAATGGGAAACAGGAATTGATGTTCGAATCAATGTCAAACTCCCGCATGGCAGGTATCAGCGAGCATTAATTGACACAGGTGCAAGAGTGAATGTGGTCAACTTCTCCACTTACAGGATGCTTACAGATAAACCACTCGTGCAATCCACACGTGATCTACGAGCGGCAAACGGTGCAAAAATGCCAACACTGGGAATAGTAAACTTACCAATCAATCTTGATGGAAATAGTTGCCCTCGTCAATTTTTCGTAATGGAAGACGGAGAAATCATAGAATCAATATGTTTAGGAGTTCCATGGATGAGAACGTACAATGCAGTCACCGAATGGTCAAAACATGCGTTAAGGTACACACACGACTCTAACGTGTACATGACTCCATTCGCAAAAACAGATCACTCGTGGCCAAGTATCCCCATTGACAATAAGCAACCAGCTATTCAGCCAAAAACAACCCCAAAGGTTATTCAGAAGGTCTGGATCAGGAAATCATTGCTGGCCAACAAACCAAGCAAGATATGGCTACCTAAGGGCAAACTCCTGACGGAAGTAGAATCATCTCCAAAACCTTTAGAAGCTACTTCCAAGTGGAAATGGCAACCAAAAATGGATAACGCTAAAATGCCAGAGCTCGAAAGGAACACCAAAACTCAAAACACGAAGCTTGAATCTTCCAAATGGCACTAGAAACCAGTCAAAACTAGAGCAGAATCGGTAACGATACAGCAAACTACATATAAATGGGTTCCAAAAATAGTTGCCGGCACAACACCCACAATCAAGGAAACAGCATTTCAACTGCAAGCTCTCATGTTCCATAAACAGCTACCCTCACCATCAAAAGCCACTGAACACTACATTCAGTTCCCACATCATGCAGAGCATATTGTTACCCAACGCATTGTCTCAAACATCAGAATAGGGCCACATGACACGGCCATGCATCGACACAGAGTTCAAAACCCATGCACATGCACCACCCTTCGTCTGGGACGACTCGGACAAGGAAGGGAAGAGTAACAGTCAGGCCCATTAAGAGGTCCAATGTGTATATATTTACATAATGTGTGTGTTTTTTTCATTATTTAGAGTTCAATTTTGAACAAATTCGATCAAAACCTGGCATTTTTAGCAGTTTCCTTGCTGTATCATCCGACTAGCATAATAATGAGCTGTAATGACAAATCCGGAGCATTGGGATGCTTCTAGAGAAAATATATGCTTAGGGGTGAGTATAATAATTTTGGCTAAATTTTCGCCAGTTAATAAGTATTTTCATTTTATTGTGTTTGATTTTCGTTAATAAAACATCTAAAATTCAAAAAAAATCTCGATCACAAGTGTCGGAATCAAGTTCTGGAAGCAAACGCCGAAGTATCATGATAAAATTATCAAGCATGGAAGATATGAAGCTAATCTGAAGATGTCAAATTTCGGCCTCAATGATCATGACTACATTTCGTCCAAAACGCATCAAACGGTCATACAACGCCAGAATGATGAGCGGTTCGACCCACAAGTGGTACGCAGATTAAATCAGGATCAATGGTGAGAAAAACCATGTGTTATGAAAATCTCGGGAAGATATAGATCAGGTAGGCCAAAGTCTAGCTCATTGATTCATTGTCACCTTTTGAGAGAGAAGGAGAGAGATTTTTTGACCTAGAGAGAGCTGCCACGTTTCTGCCCCGTACGGACGGTTGGAGCCAGCATTTCACACCAAATTTCACATGTATGTTCCCTATTAAGTAAAGATCAAGTCTACTATGCATGCAAGCGCGAATCTTTGCACAAACGGGCGAAAGGATCGAATCAAAGTCGGATTGGGTCAAAGAGGTCGAGGGCCCTTAGAGGCTTCCATACAGAACTTTTTTCAGCCACAGAACACATCAGTGTGCTCCCCACAAGGTCAGGAACAAAGCCATGTGGTCAAAACAAAATTTGGTGATGGTACACCGATCGCGATCGGTGTACCTCCCTGACAAAAACTGGGATAAATTTTGCAAAACACCTCCCCTCAACCTCGCCTACAACCTGTTGGTGTCAAAACCAAATTTGGCCTCCATGGTACGATCGCGATCGATGCCCCCACTTGTAGGTTTTGCAACTTTTGAGTTGGCCCATGCTTGGAACTCGGTTAAAAGTACACCTCTTGAATTTTCAAGGAAAATGCACAAATTTTGCTCATAGAATGGGCCCAATTTGTCAAACACAACCCAAAAGGGAAAATTTGACCTACAACTACCCAAATCTGGTTAAAAATGATGATGGATGGTTTGGAAGGAACACTTGTCCGACTAAGGGTCAGGACAGTTGCAGAAAATCTCAGATGGATCTCAATATCTCCTACAAGTACAAATATGGTAATTTCAGTCTCGTCTGATCACACAAAGCTAGAATTGGAGCCGAGGATCACTTATGGATGTTGAAACATCACATGGATATCCAAGAAATGCCTGAAAAATGCACAAATCTGGAAAACCTCCTAAGACAGGGTATAAAGTGCCTGATAAGGTCAAAATCAGACAATGGAGTAGACTGATAGTAGCAAAACATCATGGGAGCAGTGGGAGGTCCAGAACTAACTTCAACTAACTCAAGGATCCAACCAAAATTCATCAGGAAAACCAAATGTGGTTGGACTTAGTAAAATATGGTCAAATAGTGAAAAATTGCTCTAAATTGTTCATTTTAAGTCCAAACTTGAAAATAAATCATCAGTGAGCTAGGCAAGCATAGGAGATCATGACCATCTAGTTTCCCCCAAATTTGGCCTCTATACTACGATCGCGATCGGTGTACCTCAAATCCAAAATTTGACCAAAACCTATCAGATCCCTTGTACACATCTTGTTCAAGTCACCATCCAAGTTTCAAGCCAATTGGACATCAATAACTCACAAAAAATCAGAGTGTAATCCAAAACTCCCTTGTAACCCAGAAATGGGACCTATAAACTCAAAAGTGGTCCAAAAGACACACAGAGTGGACCAAAATGACCCTCCAACTATCAGCAACCCACTCATATGATCAAATCCAAATTTGGCCTCTATACTACGATCACGATCGGTGTACCTAAGATCCAGAACTAGCACAAATTTTTATCAGTCATAGCTCTAGCCTTCCTAGTCCCACTGGTGGAATATGGACAAGAATGGATGAAATTTTTTCAAGTTATGATCAGTTTTAACTTTTGAACTGTTTTTACTAAAAAGTCTAAATGCAATTGATTGCGAAAAGCAAATCCTGACAGCTTATGATTCTCCTGACACAGAATGCCTCGCCCAAAGAAAGACATGCAGTGGACAGCAGCACCATATGAAGTGGAGGAGCTTGCCACAAATGAGAAGGATCACATCTCGGATGAAATACTGGCTCAAATCCTTGCCCACATCTTCATCTCGAAGTTTAAGGATGTTGATGGCGACTTGGTAAAGACAACTATCATGCCACGGAAGATATGGACTCTCCACCAAAACCCGGAAGTAATAGAGGCTGTGCGGGCGATACACTTGGAACAATTTTTCAGATTACAGCCATGGGGAACAGATTACATGAGGGCCCACGAACTCATGAGATCAATACAATATGATGGGCAGGCAATGCTCACAGACAAAGATGGGTCAAAGGTTAAGTAAAGATCACGAAGGAGATCATCAATGAAGCCTTGCATTTCCTCTCCGGACAACACGATTTGTTAGCAAAGACAAAGTCACTAGACAATGAGAAGGCATTCTTCAAAGCGAAGGGGAACAAATACAAATACACTGACATGATCTACGGAGAGCTGGAATTGCCGATGAGATTGATATCTCAACATTTCAGAGTTCAAAAGCCTCCTCGCTACACAGAGCCAATCCTGCACATTGCAGTGGCCATGGCTCTAGCAACATCCGAAAACAGAACCATCCGATGCGATTATGGTTCTTACATCTTGGAAAGCTTGGTCGAAGCAAATTTGAAAAGCTCGGCAAAAAACAAAACCTACATGAGTGCAGGGCCGATGCTAACCAGAATAGCATACCAGGATTTGGTAATGATCGAGGATTTGCTAGCAGCCAGCTCACAAACGGCCTTGATCCAGAAAGCTAAGCTGGTTTCACACTCTATAAGGACAACACCTGGTGCTACATCATCGCGCTCAGCAAAGGCCACCAATAAAAGTTATAGTGATGAAGAGAAAACGGAGACAGATGACGAAGGGAAGTCGCAAGAGTCTAAAGATAAAGTTCCTTCAGAGTTTGAGGAAAGTGAGGAGGAAGATTCAACAAAGACGCTTGAGAGAAAACGAGGAGAGAGAAGTGCAATACCGCAATCGGACATGCAAAAAGCATATGCGGAAGCCCAGAAAAGAGTCGAAGATAGACGCACCAAATTGCGCGCTGACAGAGAGGCTCGAGTAGTGGAAACGCAACAGGCACAAAAAAGAAGATTAGAAAGGGAAAGGCAAGAAAGGATAGAAAATGAAACTCGCCTACGGGCTGAGAAGCAAAGACTGGAAGCAGAACAAAAGGCTGCTGAAGTGGACATATCCTCACAGTCCACGGAACAAACGAAGGAAAAAGTCGCGGCTGAAGAGCAGAATCAGGCTGAACAGCTTAAGCAGATCCAGAGAGATAGGAATCTTGAAGCACGACGCGCGGCGGATCTCACCTGCCAAAGAATAATCAGGATTCTAAAGAAAAGGAAAGCGGAAGCATCTGCTTCGCAACAAGGCGAGGAAACTTCCAAAAGGAGACATGTGCGAGAAAAATCGAGTCGGCCTCCTCCCTCTCCTAGAAAATCACCTCCGCCATCACCCAAATCTCCACCTCCTCCCCCTTCTCCATCGAACAAAAAACATCCAACTCCTCCCCCTTCAACCTCGCAAAAGGAATCTTTACTACCTACATAATCCATCGGATACCAAGAAGCATGCCAAGCAGTGACTGGATTTGATTACAAGCAAACACTGCGAGAGTTAGAACGGCACTTCAAGTGTCAATATGTGGTGCTGACTAAAAAAGAAAGGAAGGTATAGGAAGCCCGACAAAAGCAAGAATCAGGGCAAGGAGAGTTAGACAGCCGAAGAACACAACTAGAACGCGCAACGGAGGAAAGAGACCTTGAGCGATAGCAGGCTCAGTCTCTGATCAAAGATTTGGTGGACGTCAGGACAGACCTGATTGCCAAAGAGAAAGAGTGCCAAGAGCTGACGGCCAGAGTGCAAAAAGCGATAGAGCAGCTTGCCTACGAAAGTGCAAGATTTCAAAGGCTTAGCAACTCCAGCTACAGCACTGTCAAGGGCACTCTGACGGCTTTGATGACTAATCAGGAACCTGCTGGAGCATTGGTCTCCACATCTGACAATGCCACAGCAGCGAACACTATAGCAGTGCTAAAAGCAGAGCTAGAGCAAGAAAGGCTTCAAAGACAGCTGCTCGTATCAGGAACGGTGGCCCAGATAGCGGCAAACGAGTTAAAATTAAAAGAAGTGGAGCAGCAACTCGCTCAAGCCAGCGCTGAACTCCAGATTCAAAGACAGATCCGTGACACATTGCTAAAGGAACAAGAAGATCTGCTTGTCCAACAGCAGATCAAAGCAAACAAGGCACAGACTCAACCGCAACTGCTGCTTGGACACCATGCGAGAGGAACCTCACACCAAGGGCAACAGGAGCAGGAATTTGAAGGACCCGATCTGGACATACGAAAGGAACTCAGTGAAAGCATTCAGGACATGCCAGAGGGGCCATCCAAGGAATATATGCTCTATGAAAAGAAGATACTGGAGTCAGCAGCCCTGGCATATTTACAACCAGAAGAGCACGTGGAAGGGTTTGGCCATGAATACCTCCCGTTTCCTCTGCTATGCCATGAAGCGAATTTGTGGAAAGAAAAGATGCGGCCAGCCTTTCCACAAAACAAAGAAGGGGGTTACGAGGGCATTGCACTCACAGTGGAAGAAGCTCAAGTGCTTGTCGATGACCACCCCAAGTGGAGGCAGAAGTGGTTGGTCAAAAGACCACAGGATCTAACAAATTACCACAACGCGCTGATAGGGGCTTTTCACAAGCCAAGCTCCCATACCCCTCTTCTCTCGTCCCCACCCCATGAAAACCCCCTCTTAGGGAGGGATTGATAAAAGTCATTGGAAAAAGTAAGAAAAAAATAAAGTATGATTATGTAAATATATAAGAAAGGTAAAATAGGCCACCTCATGCCTGCGGGGTAGCCCATCCCCACCTTGCCTCCTTTTTTCTTCACTGTTGCCCTGCCCTGTGTCCCTTTTCCTCTCCTCCACTCAAAAGGTCAACCCCCTCTCTCTTCCTCTTGTCCTTTCTCCTTTCTCTCTCCCCTCAAGCTGCCCCACCTCTCACCAATAATGCATTATAACTCACCAATAATGCACCCTAACTCACATGCAACTTACCCTATCTTCCAAAATAGTATACCCCAACCCCTCTTTCTCTCTCCTATCATATCCCATGACCCAAATACCCCCCTCTCTCTCTAAAGGGCACCATGTCTCTTGTCTTGTAGCTAAATAACCTCCCCCACACTCACACACACTCAGTTTCACTGAAAAAGGTGTCCACAGACCCATCCCCACCCGGTGGTTACCTGATTTTTCTTGTGTTCACACACATCTACACACAGATTCACCTCCGAACACACTCCCCTCTCTCCCCTCTTGTAATTACTTTATTCTCCATGTCACCTCTCACTTTTTTTTCATCAACCCCATCTCTCTCTCTCTTAGTCTCTCTCTCATGAGACTGCTGTTCTGGCACATATACACACAGCCAGACAAGTGGGGCCCATAGTCACATGGCCTATGTAGATAATGATTTCTTCATTTCTAAATTCTAGAATTCCTCCCCCCTCCTCCCCTATATAAAGAGGGGTCACCATCACACTAAATACACACAACATCACCAAAGAGTACACTATGCACTGTGTGTGCCTAGTGCACACACACACACCCACACCATCACCATCACCGCAATCACCATGCTCGTCTTAAGCATGACCTCTACACCCTTGGCTATGGAAGATGAAGGGCAACTAAATGAAGGATGATGGCCATAACCCTCGTCCAAGTCTTCGCCATCAACTCCCACCTATCCGCCATGTGCTCTACCACTCTCTCCCTTCTCATTCCCCTACCCTATGCTCCCCATTTCATCGCCTTATTCTCTAAATAAAGCTTGAGGTTTTGTGAGTATGTTTTCTTGCAATGTTTTGCCCATGTGAGGTGTGCGGAATCGCCACCTAGTCTTGTGTATGTGTGAAGGGTTTGTTTTTGGAGTGTGCGGATTCGCCATCCTTTTGTGGTGCCTAAGTACTAAGCCGCTATACTCCCTCCCTCACTCTCTCTCTCTCTTTCTCTCTCTCTCTCTCTCTCTCTCTCTCTCTCTCTCTTTCTCTCACTTGATCTCATTCCCTTTCCTCTTCATCATTGCTCCCAAGCATCCATTTCTCTTGGTTGAAAACTTTGTTATGGTGGTGTGTTGTTTGCATCCTAGCCGCTGAAGCTAGGTGGTGCCCCCTGTTTGCTTTACCATGATAGGCTTGAGGCGCGCCATTCGGTCCCCGGTGTTTTAGAGGCCGTCGGGGTTCGGGGTTCGCTTTGCTCCCGTCATTTGGTGCCCCCACTGAGGATCTTTTCATGAAACCCTTCAGTTTACAAGACTGAAACCCCTAAACTATTGTGAATGGATGAATGGCTAGCAGGATTTTCTGATTGGACGACAAAAGAAGAAGAGCTCCAAGCACAAATAGACGACCTCCGCATCTCCATCGAAGATCGAGTGCCAGGCGTAACGGTAATCGATTTGCAGTGGGAGAGTCAACCAACACGCCAAACCGAGTGGATATACATAGGCCAAGTGCCAAGAAGAAGAAGGAGAAGGTCGAAACCATGTCCGCAACCTACAACCAACCCACAACAACAAAATGGAAGGAGCTCTACACAATAGAGAATCAACACTATTCTACTTTGAGAATCGGGTAACTCAAGTCACCGAGGTAATTATCACAGTCAGTTTTCAAGTCGCACCTGATGCTGCAACACAGATAACGGAATCATTGGCTCACACTCTCACTAGAGAAACTAGGGATCTACTGAGTTTGTTTCAGGAAAGAACACCACCCTCTCCCACAAGCTTGGACAGTGACTAAGCACCTCTAAGCTTCACATGAATCAGTACAACCTACCTCAAGACAGATCACACATACCAACACGTGTACGCTCAATCAAGGTAATACTGGATTTGAAGGCTTACTACCAGCACGTCATTGACACCATGCTGGGTGGGGAGCGGTTTTTTGAGGTTTTGGCATCAGATCAACCATTTGTCTTACCTTTGGTACAAGGCAATGTACCGTTTGAATTTTTAATCTATGCCCTAGTATAAGAGGGTATACATGCCTCCTTGTAAAGAAGAAAAAAAACTTTTGCAAGTTAAGCAGTGTGTCTTTCTAGCTCTTTCTCAGTAATCATGGCAAGTGTAGCATTTCCAACATTTAAAGGAAAGAAGGGGGAGGATTTGGTAACAGACTTCCTAGATGACTTTGAAGTAGCATGTGTAGTGAGCAACAAAGATACGAATGAATCCCGTGTTAGAATCTTTAAGCATCTCATGAAGCTAGAGGCTAGATCATGGTACAATGCACTTCCACAAGCAACCAAAGATGACTGGAAACCCTTAAAAACCGCTTTTAAGAGGTGCTTTGGGGGAGGTACCACTTCAGAAAAGTTGTGGGACAAGTTGAGAGACTTGAAGCAGGAGGGTCTTTTAGAATATGCCACCTATGAGTCCAAATTTGTGGATTTGTGGGAACGGTGGGTTGAGTCATTGGCAAGGGGGGAAGCTGCACCTGATTTCCTAAAAAAAGATCGGTTCACGCATGGCTTATGGCCGCTTCTCAAGGAGAAGGTGAAAGGTAGATTCCCGGCTACGTACGAGTTAGCCGTTGAGATTGCTCGCCTTAAGGACAAGAAGCTGCAAATGAAAGCCAAAGAAACCGAGTCAACAAAAAAAGCAACATCACGTCGACCAACAACTACGACAACCACCATTCCACCACCACCACCGGCTCTTGGGGTAAGAGATGACCAACAAGATATGTTGGCCCATATTACTGACCAACTGTAGAATTTTTCTGTCCACTTAATACAACAAGGGAGGAGTCAAGAAAGAGATCAAGACCCTAGAAGAGCACGACGACAAAACAGGGAGTATCATTGCTACAACTGCGGAGAAGACGGTCACGGTATGTACTACTGTCCCAAACCACGACAAAACTATAATAGAGGAGGTAGGAGGAACCAATTGTCACCCCCTAGAGAAAGAACACCCCCACCCCGAGAACCAACCCCACCAACACAAATTCTACGTCCACCCCAGACACCACTACAAGCATCCATTCCACCTCTTCCACCAGCCCCACCACCTGATCGCCCTGTAAACATCATAAGGCTAGAAGAGAAAGGAAAAGCCGTAGTAGTGGATCCACCTAGAGCAAAGGAGAGGGACAAGGGTAAGGACAAGGTAACCTTTTTAGAACCACTTGAAGACATGACTGTGAAAAGAGCTAGGAGGGAGAAGGCTACACAATCAGATGATGAGAGAAGCATGAGAGGAGAGACTAGCAAGAGGCCATCCAGGCCACGACGGAAATTGGGCATCACCAACTTCCATCTAGGGGAAATTTCTAAGCCTTATGATCTAACATTGGATGTGGCAGAGCAAGGACCAAAGATTACATGGCCACAGCTGCTACATCTTGCACCAAAAGTAAGGCGACAATGGTCTAAAATGGTAAGTACAAGACGCTCCAAAACAAAGGTAGCCGGAGCAATTTCGGGATGCAACATGGATGACATCCTTCCAATTGTCGACGTAAACATAAAAGGAAAGAGGGTTGGAAACACCTACATTGATGGAGGTGCACAAATCTGTGTAATGAGCGAAGCTATGATGCTTCGATTAGGGCTCGAGGTTGACAGGCCTTCTCCATGCAGGGCAAAGATGGCAAACAACGCAAAAGTAAAGTGTGTGGGTGTGGTAAGTGCCGTGAAAATCAAATCTTTCAACACTTAGGTAGAGGTAGATGTTTTTGTAATGCCTACTAAGGGGGAGGGCTATCCACTAATTTTGGGAAGGCCATGGTTAATGGCCATGAAGGCAAAACAGGACTGGGGTACTGGCCTTCTACGCATGACCGGTAAGAAAGGGGAGACAATCTACTACGACGTGAGGATTGGCAAGCAGAAGCAAATGAATCTGGAAACATCGGCAGATGAAACCACTAGCGAATCTTCCAGTTCTGAGGAGGAGACCACATCCACCGGCGAAAGTGACAGTTCCATTGATGTGATGGGTATCATTATGAAGGATCCACAAAGGGTAAGCACAACTGGTGATCCATCACCAAAAGGGCAACCCAATGAAGAGGAGAGTAAATCACTTGGCCTAGGAGGAAGTAGGTTGAAGGGTATGTTGTCTACGGAATTAACACTTGAGGAGAAAGATAGTTTTTTGCAAATGTTGATGGGATTTCCTAACCTGTTCATTGACAACTATGAAAGAATCACAGGCATTACAGTGGTGGAACATCATATTAAGCTGAAGGAAGGGGTAAAACCAGTTGTGCAAAAGCTACGAAGACTGGGGGTCATACAAGAAAATGCACTCTTGGCCGAGGTAAGGAAACTGCTGGAGGCGGGATTCATCTATCCTGTAGAAAACTCAGAATGGGTGTCACCCGTAGTGGTGACGCCTAAAAAGAATGGTAAGTGGAGGGTCTGTGTTGACTACAAACCACTAAATGCAGCTACAAAGAGAGACCACTTTCCTCTCCCTTTCTTGGATGAAATTCTGATTGAAGTAGCGAGTTTTGAATGCTATACCGTCTATGATGGTTATTCAGGATACTTTCAAATACGCATAGCCTTGGAAGATCAGCTAAAAACCACTTTTCATCACGCCATGGGGTTGTTTTGCATACAGGGTTATGCCATTTGGTCTCACAAATGCACCTGCCACATTCCAAAGATATGTCACATATGTTTTTCAACCGTTCTTTGGAACATCCATAAGAGTGTTCATTGATGATTTTTGTATATATAGCTCCCGTATTTCACATTTAGAAAAGGTAACTGAAGGTTTGGCCAGGCTGCAAAGCCTAGGTGGGCAATTAAATGTGAATAAATGTCACATTGGGGAGAGTAAAGTCATTCTACTAGGCCATGAAATTTCAGCAAGAGGTATCAACGCCGACCCAAGTAAGGTGTCCGCACTCATAGCCCTATCTTCACCAATGACCGCACGTCAACTGGTCTCTTTTCTACAGAAGGTGAGGTACTTAAGTAGATTCATACATCTACTATCACAACTTGTTCTACCACTGCAACAACTGACTCAAAGATCAACTTTCACTTGGGATGAGGAAAGTGAACATCACTACAACAAGGTAAAGGAGGTCTTAGCCACTCTGCCAACTATCTCACCACCTAAGTGGGATGAAAAATTCTATGTCACCTGAAGTGTTGGTGATGACTCATTGGGGGCTGTGCTACTCCAAAAGGATACGACGACATCTTTCGTGAGGCCAATCTACTTCTCTAGTCGAATGATGACAGCAGGAGAGAAAGGTTTCACCCATGTGGAACACTTAGTCCTAGCTCTTAGATTTGCAACTACAAAGTTTAGGTCATATTTTTTGCCTAAGCAATTTGTGATTCTAACCACGGATGAAATATTTCCCTATGTTGTACAACACATGGATGTGTCTGCTAGAATTACTAAATGGCTAGTTCGTCTGTAAGAGTTTGACTACACGGTACAGGTAGAAAGCATGACAAGGGCAAGTTTGGGGGGACTCATGACCTACCAAGTATTTGAAGGGAAGGAGAAGCAATCTAAGGAAGGAGAAGTCCGATTACCTCCAATACCACCGATGGTAGAAGGAGCATACTCTCTCTACTTTGATGGAGCCTACAAGCGAGCGTCCGACAAAGCAGCTGCAGGCATAGTGGTCTTTGATGACAAAGGGACAAAGGTATTTTCGTTGGGCCAATTGTTAGATTCACATTCTAACAATGAAGCTGAGTATGCAACACTAACCAAGGGTCTACAATGGTGCGTCTCACAAGGTGTACAACGCCTTAATGTATTTGGGGATGCTCTACTTCTGGTAAGGCAAGTAAATGGAGCATGGACATGCAAGAATCCTAGTTTAAGGACTCACTTAAGTGGTGTAAAAACCTTGTTGGGTAAGTTTGAAGAAGTTCAAATACACCATATTCCAAGGGCTCAAAACCAAGAAGCAGATGCCCTAGCAAGTGAAAGACTACAGGAAGTAGTGGTTGGAGCAATAAAACTAAAGCTCCCTCTATTTCAAGGCAGTGATGCCTTGCCTAACATCATGCATTTTTTGGAAACAGGAGAATGCCCATCAGATTTAACAAAGGGACAGAAGCAATGGCTGACGCGGAAGGCCACAAGGTATCGACTCATCAATGATGGTTTGTATTGTAAGGGTAAGGACCAAATACTTAGGAAGGTCCCACTCTCTCGGGAAATCACGGGAGTAATTGCTAGCTGTCACGACGGGGTTTGTGGTGGTCACTTTTCCCTAGACATAACAAGTATGAAAATCTTGCAAACAGGCTTCATATGGCCTAGCCTCAACCGTGATGTACACCACTGGTGCAAAACATGTAAGTTGTGTCAAAAGGCCGGCACTAGATCACTTATGCCTGAACCACAGACACCTATTCTCTCATATGGCCCATTTGAAAAATGGGGTATCGACGCCATTGGGCCATTACCTAGGGCCAACTCGGGAAAATTCTACATTATCATGGGGGTCGACTACATGACTAGATGGGCAGAGGCTACAGCCACCACTAGAATCACAGCGGTAGAGGTAGCTAAATTTATCTACGAGCACATATGTTGTAGGTTTGGCACACCTTTAGAGATCATCTCTGATAGAGGGCCAGGTTTCAGAGCAGACTTGGTAGGAGAATTAATGCAAAAACTGGGCATTACAAGGAGGCACTCTTCACCATATTACCCTCAATGTAATGGCCTAGTTGAAAAGGTAAATGGAATGGTTTCTAAAATTATTACCAAGCAGGTAAACAATCATCCTGGAGAATGGAATAAGTATCTACTACCAGCTTTATGGGCCTACAGAACTTCATTTCGTACATCCTTGGGATTCACACCGTATCATCTAGTATTTGGTAAGGAAGCAATCTTGCCCATTGAAGTGCAACTACAAAGTCTCAGAATAATGGCAAGCCAGCTTCAAAAGCCCAACATGCATTTGAGAGATCACATCATCAACTTGGAAAGACAGCAGCTGGACAGAGAAGAAGCAATAAATTATTATGCAGCACAAGCAGAGCATAGACGGCTTAGCTTTAACGAGCATCTCCGGAAAAAAGAATTGAAAAAAGGAATGTTGGTGCTCCGCTACGACAATCGCTTCGACACGCGCAAGGATAAGAAACTCTTGCTCCGATGGGAAGGCCCTTTCATCATCAGGAAAAAGTATGCCAATGGAAGCTACCAGCTTATGGAGGCTGATGGAAAACTTCATAAAACCAGGGTAAATGGTTGGCGACTTAAACCTTATTTTCTTCGATTTGACCAGGCTCCACCAATTGACATTCCAGATTAGGACACACCATCAGCCGCCACCTCTGACGATAATGATCAAACAGATGAGCTAGAGACATGAATGCCTCTAGCCAAAAGGGGAGGGCTAATGATGGGAACTTTTCACAAGCCAAGCTCCCATACCCCTCTTCTCTCATCCCCACCCCATGAAAACCCCCTCTTATGGAGGGAGTGATAAAAGGCATTGGAAAAAGTAAGAAAAAAATAAAGTATGATTATGTAAATATATAAGAAAGGTAAAATAGGCCACCTCATGCCTGCAGGGTAGCCCATCCCCACCTTGCCTCCTTTTTTCTTCACTGTTGCCCCGCCGTGTGTCCCTTTTCCTCTCCTCCACTCAAAAGGTAAACCCCCTCTCTCTTCCCCTTGTCCTTTCTCCTTTCTCTCTCCCCTCAAGCTACCCCACCTCTCACCAATAATGCATTATAACTCACCAATAATGCACCCTAACTCACATGCAACTTACCCTATCTTCCAAAATAGTATACCCCACCCCCTCTTTCTCTCTCCTATCATATCCCATGACCCAAATACCCCCCTCTCTCTCTAAAGGGCGCCATGTCTCTTGTCTTGTAGCTAAATAACCTCCCCCACACTCACACACACTCAGTTTCACTAAAAAAGGTGCCCAATGACCCATCCCCACCCGGTGGTTACCTGATTTTTCTTGTGTTCACACACATCTGCACACAGATTCACCTCTGAACACACTCCCCTCTCTCCCCTCTTGTAATTACTTTATTCTCCATGTCACCTCACTTTTTTTTCATCAACCCCATCTCTCTCTCTTAGTCTCTCTCTCATGAGACTGCTGTTCTGGCACATATACACACAGCCAGACAAGTGGGGCCCACAGTCACATGGCCTATGTAGATAATGATTTCTTCATTTCTAAATTCTAGAATTCCTCCCCCCTCCTCCCCTATATAAAGAGGGGTCACCATCACACTAAATACACACAACATCACTAAAGAGTACACTATGCACTGTGTGCCTAGTGCACACGCACACACCCACACCATCACCATCACCGCAATCACCATGCTCGTCTTAAGCATGACCTCTACACCCTTGGCTATGGAAGATGAAGGGCAACTAAATGAAGGATGATGGCCATAACCCTCGTACGAGTCTTCTCCATCAACTCCCACCTATCCGCCATGTGCTCTACCACTCTCTCCCTTCTCATTCCCCTACCCTATGCTCCCCATTTCATCGCCTTATTCTCTAAATAAAGCTTGAGGTTTTGTGAGTATGTTTTCTTGTAATGTGTTTCCCATGTGAGGTGTGTGGAATCGCCACCTAGTCTTGTGTTTGGAGTGAGCTTGTGTATGTGTGAAGGGTGTGCGGATTCACCATTCTTTTGTGGTGCCTAAGTACTAAGCCGCTATACCCCCCCCCTCACTCTCTCTCTCTCTCTCTCACTTGATCTCATTCCCTTTCCTCTTCATCATTGCTCCCAAGCATCCATCTCTCTTGGATGAAAACTTTGTTATGGTGGTGTGTTGTTTGCGTCCTAGCCGCTGAAGCTAGGTGGTGCCCCCTGTTTGCTTTACCATGATAGGCTCGAGGCGCACCATTCGGTCCCCGTTGTTTTAAAGGCCATCGGGGTTCGGGGTTCGCTTTGCTCCCGTCAATGCCTTAACATATAAAAATAGATCCTACATTTTGCCTTGTCCCTTGACGACGCACTTGGAAAGATTTCACATCATTGAAGGGGTCAAGGCAGCACAAGCTAAATTACCCGGTTCTGACAGGGCAGCAACCCCCTACAATGGCGTACATGGTCAGCACACTGAACGCAACAGTGACTTTGCTACGGGATGTCCCCGATTTGGCCTGCCAAATGTTAGTAAAGATAGCCCGGATGATCGTCACCTGCATCCAGGTGTTTAAAGACACTGAAGGCGACGATCATCCGTGGAATCTATTCTTGGAAGGACACAGAGGCATCTGCTGGAATCTACAGGATTCACCGCCACGGCATATCTTGATGGCCATGTACTCCAGGCTAATGTACCTGCCATCACACTACTTGCAAAATTTTGAAGAGGCCTTCGTCACAGGATTCTTCGAAATGGATTCACGGATTTTCCATCCCATGGCGAAGGACCTCAAGGCAAGGTACGTGGCATACCAACACACATTATCTGGAAATCCATTCAGACAACACCAAGAATCCCTCGAAGCCGTACCGCGAACAAGAAGATTTTCAGTGACACTCGCTTCATTAGAGCCACATCAACGGCCAAAGCACTGAACATGCACGAGGGCGTGCAAGGATAAGGAAGGGGGGAGTGTTTGGCGGAAGAGGCAACAGGCGGCCGTGGCCAGAAGGACCATAATTTCCTGAGAAACCATTGTAAAATTCTTTTGTAAAGAAGCATCTCTAATCCGGGAAATTGTCAAGGATGTATGATTATTCTTTTGGGAGAAATTGTATATTAGAGAGCCAGTTTTAAGATTAGGGGCTTACAGCCGGACAAGCCATTTTTGCAAAGACCTAATCTATAAAGGTCATTTTTTGTAAGTTTGGGATAATCTTTTTTGGAGGAAAAACTGAGAAGACAGTGTACGAATGAGAGCTCTTTCTTGTTCAAACTTGTAATCTTCTCCATTGCGGCTACTGTAATCCAAATTCAGTTTTGTTTCTTGCATTTTGTTTCTCTTCTGTGCTCTTTCATTCAAGTGTAAGCATTCAAGATTCGGTGAAGGCTTCAAACGCGTCCGTTTAGGCCTTAAATCGCTGTTTTGAGTGTTTATATGCATATTTTATATTGTTTTGACCTTAGGAGAGGCTTTAGGGACCTAAAAACGACCCTTTAGGATCATTCGTTTACTGTTTTTGCATACTGTGGGATGAACGATCGCGATCGCTGTACCTCTCTAGAATGCTATGACAGTGATAGGACATGTTCCTGATAGTCCCTTGTAGCTTCCCTTCAAGTTTCGTGCGATTCCGATATGATCTGCATGGTGAACGGGCGTGATGACTTTAGAGCCGTGTAGAAGGACATAAGCAGATTACTTGGCTCAAGTGAGATTGATTTTCTTGTAGAGTTAGTAGTTTCATCTCTTCGAGTTCACTTCATTAGGATTGACACCCTAGTGAGTTTCCATGCCTCATCCAAGTCGCTTCCCTATATCGATAATTTTATGTTGATGCTTGAGAGCTATGCTATGGATGTCCGTCGCGGTGACCCGCAAACACTTTCACACCCGGAATCCGTTTGAGGAACCGTCAGGACCAACTTGCACAACATCTCCAAGACCATATTCTAGAGCATCAAATCGGCATCTCGAGCATCTTTACTTGTCACCCCAATTGGACCATTTTGGGGTCTTTTTGACCAAAAAAACCGCATTAGACATACACTTCCACTATCATTTGCCTACCCAGGTCCTCCATTCTTGCTTTAGCCCTTTGTTCTATGCCTGCTAGAATCCATAGCTTGGTATAGAGCGTGTTCCTACACATACCAACTTTGGCTGCACCAACGTTGCTATGTGTGTTGCTAGAACCGTCGCTATACTCGTCACTATATAGTGATGCTTACATGGTACCTATAGCGGCGCTTATAGCGATGTTGCAGAGCCTTATATAGTGATGCTTATAGTGACACCTAAGAGTAAAGAAATTTGGTGGCAAGGCATTCACCCATCAACCATATTGAATGTTTCAATAAATAGAGTAAACCTAAATGAATCCAAGATAAGCCCGGATTCACCTTTGAAAGAAAGTGCAAGGTATAGACCCAAAGTAGTCACCCACAAGACAATATAACCATTAACTCCATCATCCATAGTGTTGTTTGCAGAATAAAGATACAAAACTGACAAAAGTAAATTGATGAAAGTAAATCAATGAAAATTGTACACACCATAGGCAAAATCACTTAATTGTTAAGCTTTGCAAATGTAATAGTTACAACACCATTGTCATTATTGAGAAAATATACATGGATTTCCAATAGTTACAAAAAGACATATACACATCATCTCATGAAACATATGCTATGATAAAAGGAAACCAATGCTATCTAGCTAAAGCTAGAATGACGTCGTCTAATCAGACGTCTCATCGCGTCCAAGCGGCGTATCTGTCGGATTCTGGAAAAAAAAGCAATAAGACAGCTTTCTGTAAGTATAAACATAATTTACAAAACAATACAACAAATAGAAAAGAGTAAACCCTAATACTAACCATGCTGCCACGAGAACTCAGAATGTCCATCAGGGCGTTTAAGCCGTTTTTGCCTCCGTACTCGTGCTCGTACGGTGTGGGGCCATGTCTTGTCATTAACCACTGTTCAAAACATACAAAGAAACCATTATGTTAGAATTTAAAAGTAGAACTAGACGTAACTACCAAACCTTAAGAGCAATGTGCAAACACTTACAAAATTGGCCTCAAATGATGTCCATCTGCCGCTCCCCAAGTGGTGCGAGCTCCCTGCCTCTACTCACACTTTGGGTGCCTGCTTTTGTTGCTTCCACTTGTCAGGATTCTTGGGCATTACTTGCTTCACATTCTTCCAATCTTCTTTTGCCAATCAATCTGGTCTGTTCCACCCATGCTTTATTGCTTTTTGCACTTCAAAACGCTTGTGCTTGCAGTATTTGCACATTCAAACCTTCATAAGATCTTCATTGAAGCTACAATCCCATGTTGATAGGGGAAACTCATCATGCAGCATGCTGATGACTCTGTCTTTTGATTCACTTAGTACTTCACTCTAGGTGTTTAGTATGTAGTGTCTAAACACCTGAGAGCAAAGACCGCGCATGCACGAGATCACCTTCTTGCCTTCATCATCCAAGATGATGCCCTCGCTGAAGCCAACATAGTAAGGCAAGCCCTCTCGTCTGTGACACGTGAACCAGGGTGTCCCGACAAGGGTCTCTAGTGGTGTGTCGATGGGGTTACAAACATCAGGTGTCTCCACTAGAGACTAGGCCCCGAAGCAAGAATTTTCGACTTCGTGACTCCCAAAGGAGTAGGTAGTGGTGTGTAGACAGGAACGGCTGATAGCCGCGCAAAACCTGGCATAGATGGAAATGCCGTGGTTGGTGTGGGGGTAGGCAAAGAAGGGGAAGGTAAAGAGCCTTGTCGAACACGAGGCGGTGTTGAGGCATCAACGGTGGCATCCCCACAACAACCACCATCGCCACCACTAGAGCATTGGTGCCTACACGAGTGTGAAGATCGTCTCTTCGACATCAAAGATTTGGACCGTGCTGAATTCTTCAAAACAGAGGGAGATGCTAAAGGAGTAGAATGATGTGATGGTGCTCTAGAGCAATGGCGATCCTCGTACCACTGCCTCTACTGGGGTGATAAAGAAGAAAGAAAAAAATCATCATGCATACCTGCATTAAACACACGAACATTTAATCTTCATATTGAATGGAGAAGAAAACATGGATAAGTAGAGAGAGATAGAGAGAGGACTCATAAAGGGGGATGGATTCTTGTGTAGAGAGATTCTTGTGAACTTCTTGTTAATTTGTCTCCCGTGTGCATTCTACGTATCTTGTAAAAGCACTACACATCCAAGTGCGATGGAGACTGAGGCTGCAATCACGAAGGAGGTGATCCATCTCTGCTCATAGATGTTGCTTTCCCCTCCACTAGATCTAGTTGATCGGGTGAAAGAGATGCTAAGAAATAGTAGTTGATCAGTCTCCATTGCACTTGGAGCACAGTGCTCATCATCAAATCAGACTTTCACGACACACCGAGGAGTGTCCCTGCTTGTGAGAACATACCTCGAGCATAAGTACCTGGAGTGGATGCAATGACAATTAAACACAATTTAAATTCCTCAAGTATAGCCACGTGAATACAATATATATTATAAAATGGATAAAAATTGTTCAAATACAATGTTTATGGCTTTAAGAGGTCTCTCTCTCATCCTCGCATAGCTCAACATATCTCCCTATATCTATATAGAGCTCTCTGATTAGAAAGATGTCCTCCGTTTTATTTTGTAGATCCTCTGCATGCACCCCATAGAGAGTAGCAGCTTGATGCTCGTCTGGCACCACCTGAGCGGCTTCTGATTGAGCATCTTCTCCTATCTCCTCCATTGATGCCGTTGTAATTGGTACATGGTAGCCCTCATACATTTGTGCACTACGAGGGGCTACCTCTATGACCTACCACCAGTTTGATGTAGACTTTGTAGGATGAAATATCACCTGCCAGAGCCACAAAACTTACATGAGAGCTTCCAAGCACATAGCTTCTAAAATTGGATAGCTTCCAAGCACATAACTTACTTTTTCACAATGCTCTGGTAGTACGAAAGTGTCTCTTAGGTCGGTCAATTTTTTAGTTGAATCCACTTCAAGGAAACCAGACTCTCCTCTATGCACAGTAGCGTTGTGACCCTCCATGTTTATCTTGAACCATTGCATGTTGAACAAGTCAACAAAAAATCCTCTATAATCGATCCTCAAAATCTCTTGGAGCATGCCGATGTAAGTGAGTTCCACCGCCACAGGATTTGCATCAGAGGAACGTCGTCGACTAGATTGTTCAAATTTTTCCATGATTCCACAATCTTGAGTAGATTGCTTTTTGTCGATCCGTTCCACCCTAAAATGTCAACCTTTACACCATGTTGTTGTGTATGAATTATACTACAACCAACAACAATTATGAGTTGTCGTTCAAACATTTAGAAAGTCACTAGTCGTACATTGCAAACTTACCTTGTTCGCGCAACCTCGAGAGTACTCCCACTCCTCCTCAGTCACTTATTCATCGCACAGTTGTAAGCTTTTCAATTGGTTGTGCAACCATCTTAAGATCATGAATGTTGGTAGGCTCTCTAGACCCGCCGGATAATGCATTGATGTTCGTCTTCCCCGTCTCCACTCGATCCGTGTACTTTGTCTCTCTTGCTTTGCATCCTCGTATTGTGAAATCCACTTTTGCATCACTGGATTGTGAAGCATGAAAAATGGATTTATTTTAGTCTCTAGATCTTTCATCATCTTCTTCTAAACACCGAGATTGCACATGACAATCCCAGATATGCACTCATCATCTATGGTTCTCCATAGCGTGTACCGGGCTTTATCAAATCCGTCTATCCACTCTCGAATGTAGATTAGGGACTCCGATACCAGCCAACCTTCTGCCATGCTACCCTCTAGACGTGCCTTTTGATGCACATATCCCTTAAGTGTTTTCATGAAATGTTCTAAAAAGAACATCCATCTGGAATGTATTGTGCTAGCTATTTCCACCTCATCAACTATGTGAGCAAGAAGATGCAGTTGAATGGTTATCATGGTAGTAGGAAAGTGTTTCTCAAACATGCACACAACCTTTGCAGCATTTAGTTTGGAAAATGGTATGGATATCCATTGCACCAAGTTTTCAAGTTTGTAGATTGTGCTACGGACGTCAGGAGACAAACATCCCTCAATGGCCACCGGTAAAATAAACTACAAAACACGTCTAGCAATGATATTAAAGTCCACACACGAATTTGTTACACAATTCCCACTATGATATATTCCACTTCAACCAGGCTTGACACATTTTATGTCAGTCGTGTGACTTCAAAACGGTAAGCTTTCCTTCTTTAGTGAAACACATTCTAAGCGAGTGCATTACACCAGTGGGGGTCCGCATAGATCGAATGGTCTCTTTTACTTTGCGTTCTTGGGCTCCTGTGAAAATCCATGGCGCTTTAGGGAGTTTTATTGATCCATCAAATGCTGTCTGCGACCAATATTGCTTCATACGATCCACATTTCTAAGGTCAACCCTGGCTCCCAAAGTATCTTTCTTGCCGGTCAGATGGTCCAATAGCAGATTACCCACATTCTTGGATATGTGCATTGGATCGAGCAATTGATTGATCATGAGTCGGGGCCAATATGATAACTCGTACCATAGAGAGAGTCTCTTCATCCCTGGAGGCAAGCTGTCATCACACATCTCCTTTGCTCTAAGCATGCTTGTGCAACATCCTCGGTGTCTCTCTTCCCAAAAAGCCGTCACGTAACACATGATTTTGTGGAAGATACACTTGATGACCTTCGTAGATTTTCTTCTTCAATGAGGACGCCCGACGTGCATTCAATCTAGGTCCACATGTGACACATGCTCTGTATCCGCTTGTTTGAATCCCTGCATGTATACACATGACAATAGAGAAGCTTAAGAAAAAATAAGATTTACAGTGTTTGAGTTTGAGTGTAAATCACCTGAACATTCTGTTAGTTGGAGATAGTCATGCATGGTCCACATTAGAATGCCTCTGATCAAAGCATTCCGTCGACCTTGTGTCGGCTCATATCCACCACTTGTATGCCAATCCACAATTGTTGTAGCTCTTCCAAATAGTGGACGAAGATACAAATCCATATTCTTCACTTTATACCGCCCCGACACAATCAATTTTAGCCACAGGCCGTGCCCCTTCTTGGTAGTCAACCACGGTCCACGAGGGAATGTTGTAGTTGACAATGACAACGGGCCATACATTGCAAGATGTTGATCTTTGACCAAATGGATTTACACCATCCATAGCCAGACCTAGGCACAAATTTTGAGCCTTTCTGGCAAAATCTAGCCATGTTTCATCTATATGTTTCCAAGATACACAATATGCAGGAATCTATAGCACACCATCCGAAGATTTATTCTCCTCATGCCATGATTCTAGGACAGCCATGGACTTACATTCAAAGAAATGCTTGATGCCAAGAAGCAGAGGAAAATGTGTCAAAACCTTTTGTGGAATTTTTGTTCCATGGAGATCTACTCGATATCTCTCGGAATCACATTTCGGACAGTTCTCCATGTCTATGTATTCCCCTTTGGAAAGAATGCAGTCATTAGGAAAAGCGTGAATTGAATTGTAATCCATCCCCAAGTTTTGCAAGATATTTCTTGCTTCCTCTCTGGAATCTGGCATCACATTATCAGCTCGCAGTATGTGCTCTTTGAGCAATCTCACAGCAAAAAAAATGCGATACACTTGTGTAAGTAATCTATCAAATCATTATACATCTAGAATTTTTTTATTAAAGTAAACAAATTGTAATAGATCACCTGAAAAGCGTTGTGATGCTAGTGTCACTCCATCCAAACTTTTCCTGCATGTTGAGAAGAGCCAGAAGCACCTTCAATCTAGACACACGTGCTCCATCATACAATGGCATATCAGCTTCAATTTTCATATCATCATAGATAAGCCTTTCTGAATCCATGATTGTCTTGATCATTTCATTGATCTCCAGCTCAAACATTGCCTTGTTGGGAATGTGGTATGCATGATCATCCTCTCAGATGTAAAAGGCTACATCTTGTGGCCTCACGTATGCTGCTTGACCAAAGCGCCTACAAACATGTCTATTTGGTTGCAAGATTGTTGCATGTTGGCCAGCGTTAGAGTTTGACGAGTTATAATTGGAAACAAATTGATCTATAATATATGGATCAAAGTTGCCAAATTCAAGAACGTGCTGCAAAGAAATGCGTCTTGTCCATCGCACATCATGCTTGCATTGATTACAAGGACATAGGATCCTTGTTGAGAGATAGGTGTTTCGGCTGGACGACCCCACATCCTCGTCACAACTGATAATGAAGGTAAAAACCTTATAACCTGGACATAATTTAATCTTCTATTGGCATCCTCTGTCTTCTCTCTCTCTCTCTCTCTCTCTCTCTCTCTCTCTCTCTCTCTCTCTCTCTCTCTCTCTCTCTCTCTCTTTGTGCACACTCTAAACTACCTCACATTCTCTAGTCATGTCCAATCCCCACACACCTCGGTCTAGAGGTGCACGGAGATCAAAAACACCGGGTTGTAATCTCTCTTTATCGGTCAATGCCTATATTTTTGGGTACGAGAAATGTACACACACCCACATCCACATGATAGTGCATGTAGTGGAAAAAACCCCTTTGCCTCTTCTCCAGTTGTAGCAATTCACAGCATCTTAACATCTCTTCATAACAGATCTTTGTGCAGGGATTACTTAGCACATTACACGTTGGCCTCCAATATGAGTATCATGCCCTTGAAAGCTTTCCAACTTAAGGTCGGATCCGTAGAGAGGAAGAGAGGGATCACCGTTCGTCTAACTCTAATTTTTTAACCGTAATCCCGAAGGTAGACTCTAACTCAATCCAAAATCTAACCTTAAATTTAACCTAATTGAACATGTGGTGATTCGTGGCTAATTGAATATGATTAGTGTGTGAGTTAATATGTGTGAGATTCTGATGGGAATATACATATTGTTGTGTAACTAGTGTTTGCTCTTTGGGCAAAGCGCACCTTCATTGACATGCACTAAAATCTAGCCTAAATCTAATCTTATCATAAATCAAACATAAATCTAGATCTAATCTAATCTTAAACTCAAAATCAACCTAAATCTAATCTAATCTCAGATCTAACTTAAATCTAAATTTAATCTAGTTAATTTTAAACCTTGTCTTAATCCTAAATTTAAATTCAATCTGATTTTAAACTCAACATAAGCCTAAATCTAATCCAATCTTAAATCCTAAACCTAAATGTACTCTAACTTAAATCTAACATAGCTAGCTAATCTTAAATCTTGTCCTAATTTTAAATCTAATGTAAATCTAAATCTACATTAATCTTAAACTCAACATAAACATAAATCTATATGTAATCTAACCTTATCTCTATAGACTCTTTGTTTTTTCCCCTTACCTCTCTCTTTCATCTTCTCTCCCTGTCTCTCTCTTTGGTTTTTTATTCTCTCTCTCTTTCTCTTTGTTTTCTCCTCTATGTGTGTGTGTGTGTGTTTTATCTCTCTCTCTCTCTCATTCTCTCTCTTTATCTCTCTCTCTCTCTCTCTTTGTTTTATATCTCTCTCCTCATTTTCTCTCTTTACTCTCTCTCTCTCTCTCTCTCTCTCTCTCTCTCTCTCTCTCTCTCTCTCAAAGACACAATGTGTGTGTGTGTGTGTGTGTGAGAGAGAGAGAGAGAGAGAGAGAGAGAGAGAGAGAGAGGGAGGGGGAAAGTGAGAGAGAGAGAGAGGGAGAGAGAGAGCAAGAGGGGAGGGGAACATGAGAGAGAAGAGACGGAAGGAGCATAACTGGATCTCCTTCCTCTCCTCGTGTGTGTGTGTGTGTGTGTGTGGGGGGGGGGGGGGGGAGAGAGAGAGAGAGAGAGAGAGAGAGAGAGAGAGAGAGAGGGAGAGCACGGGTTACCTCTTTTGCTTGATCATCAAAAACATAGATCAGAGATCTGAGTTTCTAGCACTCATGGTTAATTTTTTATCCATGTCGGCATCGCTATGGGTGTGGCTATGCGACGCCCATAGTGACGCTCATAGCGACGCCGTGGATTTTCACTTTTGAGCGTCGCACTGCAAGCGTCGCTAATGTGAATTACCTCTTGTAGTGACGATCTCAAGGGTACAAAGGAGAATATTAAAGCAAAGGAAGGAGGTCGAAGAGAAAATCCTTGATCTTATTCTCTCACGGGATTGGAGGGTCATAAAGAAGGAAATTAATTAGAGCAATAAGGAGGGGATCGAGAAAATAGGATCAAGTACATAGATGCAGAAGGATCAAAGACAAAGAACAAGAGACTATAATTAAGGGTTAAAATCTACTTTTTTTTTCTCAGATTTAGGGATTTTGACAAAGTGGACTGAGTAGGGTTTTGGGTGAGCATTGATGCAAAAAGAATGGATTCTAAAGCTCAGTATGCGTCAAGCTTGGGATCATTACCGGCTCAGTGCATGCCACCACCGACAGCTTGAGCATGGGACGGGCGAGAACCAACCTTATGATCGGATGGAGGGCCAGGCTACAGGAGTTTAGCGTGTTTGGGTGCCAATGCTTGCGATTTTTGCATTTCCTAGGGTTTCTTTAATTTACAGTTTTGATGAATACCAAGGGTCGCTTTTGACCATATTCTGTATATAAATTGGGAAATTGAATGAAATCAGGGCTGGGTTGAATATGTCTCACAATTTTCTCTCTATTTTATCCTTGTTGCCTATATCTCTCTCAACTCTCTCACAACAAGAAGCCCGGCACTTTCCCGATCGACCCCGGAGAACTGCACACTTCGACACCTTGGAAGTATCTCTTTTTCATGGACGATTGTTGACTCAAAGGCTTTCTTAAGGGTTCAACTAATGTCTCTATAACTATGATCCTTGATCTTGACCCTCGTGGTAACACCCTATGCCACAAGTAGATAAGATCATAGCCCCAATCTTGTAACATTTTACGTTCACGCATAAATGGTTGCCCCAAAATGACATCAAAGTTGTTGATCTTTCTAAATCCACTACTACAAAGATATGTTCATACTCGATTCCACATGAGCATATTGTGACATGCTCAAGCACACCCAAAGGTCTTTCTACAAACAAGTCTTTAAGTTGCAATTTCATTCGTGTTTTTATGAGAGCTTGTCTCCCCCATTTTTGACAAATCTCTTTGGTGGCAATGGCCACTCTAGCCCCACCATCAACTATAGCTAGAGTTTTCTCTCTTTTGTGTTCTAGTAGCAAGGTGATGTTCCCTTCTTCTCCTTCACAATAATCTTCCACTTTGTTTACACGTATTGGTTTCACTCGTGGTTTCTCTTGTGTCATTTTTCCCATATGTGCTTCTAAGGGGATGTCTCAATGAGGAATTTTCAATCCCATCTTCTCTAAGTTTTTGCTCACTTCTCCCCATTGTTGACAGGTGAGCACAAAATAAGCCTTTCCCAACTTTTTGTATCACTTATTTTTTAGAAATGGAATGACATTTTGTAATGTCTGAGTGACCAATATTCTTTGTGGGAACAAGCCTCTAAGGAGGAATTGTATATAAGAAAATATTTGTAACCCTAAGAAAACTTTTAAATTAATATAATCTCACGGTTATTATGCATTTTGCCTGAGAGAGAGAGAGAGAGAGAGAGAGAGAGAGAGAGAGAGAGAGTATGTGTAATGTCTTCTCTTCCCTATGCAATTTATGGAGCCTCCATTGCAAAAGAGACACCATCAATGAATTAGCAACAACTAGGGATTCAATCCAATGCCAAGCTTGCATGATTTCGGTGTCATCTTGCAAAGCGAGCAGCTCCTACAAGCTTTTGGGTGAGTTTCCTACAAACCGTGTGTTCAATTTGTGATTTATTTATACGTGTGGGTTCACAGTGAGTAGAGCTACATATTAGGATCATACAAATCAAAAAGTGGTGACTGCATTTTGCAGCGTGTCTTTATATGCGATTGTTGCATGGGGTGGTTCTAGGTAGACTCTGGGTAGGATATCAGGTCAAATTCCATATGGTAATGACCTCTTGATGAGGAGAATGTTTCCTATGAGTTTTGTGACTTTTTGGGTGTGTTTGGTTTGGTATCGGATATCATGAGCATTATAGGTTGAGTTGTATTCACAAGTGCATAGGACGTTTAGATTTTGTTTCCTTGAGTAGAGATTTTCTTAGAAGGTTGAGTAGGTGATTGACATCCATCTCCTTGTTCCCATGCACCTATGGGTTAAGATTTGTTCTTTGTGCTGTCTATGCTAGCGTCCTTTTGAGGCATATTCGCCCTAGGTAGGTGACCTTAGACCAATCCTATGAGGTAAAAGTCTCCCTGGTTTGCCAAAGATTTATTGCTTTACTTTAGGTAGAGTTTGACGATAGGACTTTTGAGATTGTAAAGAAGTGTGAGTGGGCATACGACTTGCCTAGGTCATTGGTGTATAACAATTTTGTTGTAGTTAGTGTAGTTAGGGAGAGTGATTTTTGAGGTGTGAAAAGCATAAACTAGTCTGTGTGTGGCAGTAAATTGTTTTTTACTTGTGAATTCAAAAACCCTTAGGATGTGTAGGAGTAGGGTAAGTAGAACTTGTGATTGAGATCTAGAGATGACTATCATAGAATATATTTTCTTGTTTACTTGTTTGCAATCTTAAGAAGTCAATTTAGGAAGGGAATTGCAATAAACAAGCATCGATGGTTGATTCAACATGGTTGGGTTTTGGTGGGCATAAAAGAATACATCTTCAAGAGATTTGGGTGAGAAAATTGCAAATTTTCAACAACAGACATCATATGTTGATAGGCCGCTTTTGCCGTGTACAAAGTAGCGTTTATATGCATGGTCATATGTAAAAAAGATGTAAATACATGCATTTGGGATCTTTGCAAAGTGGTTTCAAGTTCAAAAAAAATGCAACCTGTATACATTGTGAATAGGCAGGTTTGTGTGCTAGTAGTCGGACACATGTACATGCCCGTATAGGGTATCGAGGCCTTGGATATGGTTCTAGGTGGCTTATTTTGGCTCTAGCCTTTCTAGAATGTAAATAATGCAAGTGACATGTATGAGTACTCTCATCCCGCTCAAGAACTTTGCCACATGTAGTAACTATCTATTTACGGTGCCGTGAGAGCTGAAGGAGGATTTTTGAAGCCAAGTCTTGGCACTTTCATCTCTCTATGTGAGGAAGGAAGCAGGGTTTCTACATGTGGTCCAGTACAGTCCCATCGTGTTCCTGTCCTGTTTTCGAGTGTGGAGGAGTGAATGAGAGCTTTCTTTCTTCAACTTTGCACTTGGGAGAGTCTATGGAATTTTTGAGGTTTCCATGGATGTGTGTGCGAGGAATTGAGGGAAGAAGTTGCGGCTTTCTGCAAGACTATGTGACCTTGTATCGGTGCCATTAGGGTTGGTGCTACTCTAAAGAGTCCAACAGAGTGGAGTTTGGTGGAGCTTTTGCAATGGTTTGAGAGAGGCCTTTTGTGGCTGGAGTTTTTGAGTTTTGGATGGATTTTCTTGTATATTTTGGTCACCATCAAGTGTGATTTCAAGTGTTGATTGACTCACCTCACCTTGTAGTGTCTACGGGAAGGCAAGGGCTTCTAGGTCGAGGCATTTGGAGTTTGAATTGAGCTTGTGGGTAGTATTTTTATTGAGCTCTTGAGTGGTGGTAGGTGTGGGTTGTAATTCCAATAAATTTCTTGTGTGGTGCTGAGTTGTTTGGGTGTATGAGTGTGCACCCAGATGAAGCGGTTTTGTTGTGAAGTTCTAGCTTCATTGAAGAAAAGTGGTGGTTTGGTTGAGGTGCAAGACTTCAACTTTTGTGGAATTACTCACACAGGGAAGGAGGATATGAAGGACTAGATTGCGGACTTTGAGTGGAATACACTTGGTATGCACATTGTGATTGACGAAGCAAAGTTTCATGTATTTCCTCTTGTGCTCAAAGGAGAAGCTTGGGAGTGGTGTGAAGGTTTAGAAGAAGACAAAAAGCAAACATGGGAGCAGGTGAAGCTGGCAATTTTTGAGGGGTTTGAGAAGAAACTAACCGCAATAGAAGCAACGACAAAATTGAGAGGTTTGCAGCAAGATGTTCATGCTAACTTTGAAGAGTTTTTTCAGCACTTCAAAGGACTTTGGATTCAATTAGAGGCGGCATCCCATGTACTCCAGGGAGTTTATTTAAAGTGCGTCAGTTTATGGATTGTCTCCATCCAAGTGTAAGGGAGAAGGTCAATCAAGATGAGCCTGCTACATTCGAAAATGCTGTGGAAATTGCCGAGGCCAAGAGCAAGAGATCAAGAGAAGGTGGGAGCAAGGCACGACATACGCTGAGCCAGTTGTGGTGCAACCAATGGTACCTGTAGCAACGGATGATAGAGTGGAGCGAGTGGTTCAAGGTCCAGATCCTACTACAGCTTGGGTTTTGCATGATCTTGCCGGTCAGTCGTCGCAAGAATTAAGAATTAACATAATGAATAGGAACCAAAGAGAAGAGCGACCAGCTGGGAGAGGTAGGGAATGAAGGCTACAAGGTAGATGCTACAATTGTGATGAAGAGGGTCACTACGCCCCTGATTGTCTTGAACCACCAAGAGAGAGAGGAGGGATATACCCCTTATATGGATGTGGTCGAGAGAGAATAGAAGAAAATCATCAAGAGTGGACACTAGAAGCACCACTGCCACAACACCACCGCAATTGTTGCCTAGAAATGGAGAAGGCAGAGCTATTAACATCATTACCCTTGAGCATCAAGATGTGGATGTTTTGGACAATAAGAGAGCTAGGCATGATAGAGAAAAAGAGACAGAAGACTATGATATTGTCGCCGACATACAAAATCAAAAGGCAAATATATCTTCTAGTCACTTGGTGGCTTTGAACACTAAATTGAGGAGGCAATGGACGAAGTGTGTGAGTACATGGCTTCCTTCTGTTGGCGGATATGCCGCGACGGACGTCAACACAGCGAGAACTCACCTAACAAGATTTGTCAGCTAAGGACGAAGCTCAACCCGCAGGCGCGTGGAAGCAAGCATAGTGTAATAGAACTAGTCTTTGAAGTTCTTAAAGTCGAAAAGAATGTAGCAGAGCATATCTTTCGTCAACACGATTTGAAAGATTGTTGAATAGTCTATTAAATAGAGCTTATACGAATGAGTTGAGATATTAAGAGAGAACATATATTCTTTTTTTAAAATAATACACTAAAGACGGATTTTATAAAGATTAATGAATAACAGATAGTCTGTCTATGAACAGTAAAATTGAGATTTTTATTAATATCAATGTTTTATATTTATGTGTTTTAGCTTAAAATGCATGGGTAGGCTTAAAATAAGTTGTAAAAGTAGTGGAGACCCAAAAATAGAGGTTTTATGAGTCGCGACCTAAAAGTTGCGTTTTTAGTCAAAAAGAGACGTGTTTCGCAATTCTGTTTGTGATGCCTTGTAGACCAGACCTATTCCCGTCGTTTTGAGTACCTGGATTGATCTGTTCTGAGTTCGTTTGTAGAAGTTATGATGAAAACAAATAGAAGACTGCAGCAGTGTAGTATATATAGGGACAGGCAGACATACAACATCATACAGCTCTCCCTGCTATCAAGGATTGTTTCTTCATGGTAGAGTATTACAATTGAGATTATAAAGGTACATAATTATGTTTGTTTACTTTGATTATCATGTTGAATTGGTTGCACGAGTATGTTCTTTTGGCTATTTTGTAGGCGATGCAGAAATCAGTTTGTCAAACCGGATCTGTCCAAAGTGTCATGATAAAAATCTAACCTTTACAGATTGCTTAGCGATCACGTTCTTATCTTATTCTCGTAGGTATACTTGGTGCAAAAATCGAGTTGATTGAACGCCTAAAAAGCGACTATTTTGAGAAGCCGCATGCTTTTTGAGGAAAAGAAGGATTAAAGAACGACGGATGGTGCGTTTGGGGATCATTCACCGATCTCTCTTCTGCGAGTGCGTTTGTGAGTGCGAGTGAGAGTGCGAGTGCGACTGTGACGTTGCATGCAAGCGAATTGAAGCTCGGGGGTGGTCGAGAGGTTCGAGCTCTGTACAACGAAGTGCGCCCATATTCAATTGCTCCTCTGTTGTATCAAAACTCTACAAAGATTCATCAATACAAAGATCTCTTTCTCTATCTTTTGTTGCCAATCTCTATTATTCGGTTCCCGTGACAATTGGTATCAGAGCAAGCGGTTGATTCTGGACATGGACGGATACGAGAAGAAGATAAAGGAGCAAGAAGACCTAATTCGACGACTACGAGAGGATCTGGAAATTTCAAATCGGGAGCGTGCTGAGGCTCTGCAAGGCAAAGCAACACGAGACCCTGATATCTATGTGGAAATTAATGGTGAACAGGAAGACGGAAACCATGCTATTCCACCAGGAAACAATAATCAACGTGTGGGCACTGGGGCACCTGGCGGTGGTGATGGTGGTGATGATGGAGATGATGATGATGGGAACGGTGGTGATGGACGTCGAGGTCATCCACACAAAAGAGAGCGGAATGACGGCGAAGCGGAAACTAATGAAAGGAGAGGACGAAGAAGGAAACGTGATGAAGAAGATGCAGATGAAGATTCTGAAAGGGCAGCTTTGCAGCAAGTCTTCAAGAAGGCAAAGATTAATGGGTTTAATGGCATCGAGAAAACTGGTGAAGATCTCGAAGCATGGATTGAAGAGTTAGAAGATTATTTTGCATTGAAGAAGTTCTCTGAAGAGGAAAAAGCAAAGGTTGCAGTTGTTCATCTTCAACAAACCGCAAAGCTTTGGTGGAAAGCATACCTTAAACAGCGAACAAAGGTTACTCCAATCACTTGGGAGGAATTTAAAACGCAAGCGTATAAAAGGTACTGTTCTCCACACTATGAGATGGATAAAAAGATGGAGTTTTACAAGTTTCAGCAGCAACCTGAGGACGAGCCAATTCTTACTGTACATGAGTATAAGGAGAAGTTTTTGCGACTTCACAAGTATGCACCGGAAGTAGAAGGAGAGGCGTTGACAAACAAATTTATTGCAGGACTGCGTAAAGATCTGTATTATCAAGTAAAGGGTGCAGGGGCTACCGATTTTCTGGATGCTATTGCGAAGGCCGAAAATTATGAGAAGAAGGTGAAGTATGAGAGCCGCAACCCTACTCCAAGCAGAATTATACCTACCGGGCATAGAATGCAGAATAGGCCTTTTCAGACAAACACTGAGTTTCCCCGAAGGAATTTTACAAATAATCAGAGAAGACCACCCAATAATTTTTCAAATCAAAATCAGAATTTCAATCAAAATCAGAGTACAAATCAGAATGCTATAAACAATTGCAATCAAAATTTGGGTCAAAATGCTGTAAACAACCGCAATCAAAATTTGGGTTAGAATGATGCAAATCAGAATCAAAGAAGACGACAACCGCTGCGGTGGCAACATGATCCTACTTTTCTAGAACGAGCAAGGAGATTTGGCTTATGTTTTCGTTGCAGTGAGCAAGGTCACAAGACGTTCAAATGCCCAAATAAGGAGATCGATCAGGCAGTTCTTGCACGAATGGAAGCCAATATGAATGCGATGGACACCACGATTGAGGAAGCGAGCGAGGAAGGTAAGTGCTCTGAAATTCCTATGAAATGTATGACAACCTTTGTTCATCATTTAAGGGCATCCGTTATAAGAATTCGGGGTAAGATAGGAACTGAAATTGTGAATTTTCTCATTGATTCGGGTAGTACGCATTGTTTTATGTCTAACAAGCTTGCGCAGACTTTGAAATTGAATTATGATTCCCACATTAGGAGACTTGTAGAATTGGCCAATGGGAAGAAACATTATACACAGGGTCATATTCAAAACTTACCTTTTTTGCTGAACAAAGAGAAACATTCGGGAGAATTTTATGTTATTAGCATGGGTGAACGGGATGTAATTTTGGGAATGGATTGGTTGGCTGTGAACCATGCATTGATTGATTGTGAGAGGGGTGAGCTGGTTTTTAAAAACAAAGATGGTCATGCGATTAAAGATGAGGAGAGAAATACTAAATCACTTCTGATTTCTGCCATGAAACTTTTGAGGGGGGTGAGACAAGGGTGTGAGACGTTTCTTGTGTTTGCTAACGAGATTAAAGAGGATTCTGGGAATAAACAGAAAGGGGAAAATCCAAAATTTGTAGAGGATATCTTACATGAATTTAAGGATGTGTTCCCGAACGATCTTCCTGGTATGCCTCCGCCTAGAGCGGTAGACCACTCCATAGATCTATATCCAGGAGCAACACCTTATTCAAGGGCTCCATACAGGTTCAATATTGATGAGCTTAAAGAGCTCAAGATACAACTTGATGACCTTTTGAAAAAGGGTTTCATTAAACCTAGTGTATCTCCTTGGGGTAGTCCTTTGTTATTCCAAAAGAAAAAGGATGGTACATATAGGTTATGCATTGACTACAGGGGGTTAAACAAATAGACCATTAAGAACAAATATCCTCTTCCTCACATAGATGAATTTCTTAGCCATTTGAGTGGTGCCACAATATTTTCAAAGGTTGATCTTCGTTCTGTCTACCATCAAATCCGCATTAAGGTCGAGGACATTCCAAAGACTTCTTTTCGTACACGTTATGGGCATTATGAATTTACACTTCTTGCTTTTGGTTTGACTAATGCACCAGCAACTTTCATATGCTTATGAATAATATTTTTCACCTGTATCTTGATGACTTCATTCTGGTATTCTTGGATGATATTTTTGTGTATTCTAAGAATGAAGAAGATCATGCATTGCACTTAAAGAAAACATTTGAGGTTTTGCGTGAACATAAATTGTATGCCAAAGCAAGTAAGTATTCTTTTGCAAAGGATCAGATTGTGTATTTGGGAAGAGTGATTTCTAAAGAGGGGATTCACATTGACCTTGACAAAGTTAAGACTATTGTGGAGTGGCCAACACAAAATTCATTAAGGGATGTGAGAATCTTTATGGGTCTAGCACAATATGAGAGAGCACACATTCAAGATTTCTCTAAGATAGCAATTCCTTTGACCGAATTGACCAAGAAAGACAAGGGTTTTGTGTGGACTTCTACCTGTGAGACTGCTTTTGAGACCTTGAAGGCTAAAATAGCAGAAAATTGTGTTTTGAAAGTTCCTGAGATGGGCAAACTATTTGTTGTGTCATGTGATGCTAGTGGTGAACAACTAGGGTGTGTTTTGACACAAGAAGGAAGAGTGGTTGCATATGAGTCTAGGAAATTAAGACGACATGAATTGAACTATGCAACACATGATCTAGAATTGCTTGATGTTGTTCATGCATTGAAACATTGGCGTCATCTTTTGCTTGGTGTCAAATTTGAATTGCGTACTGATCATCAAAGTTTGAAGTATATTTTCACTCAGCCATTGTTAAACAACAGACAAAGGAGATGGATTGAATTGCTGGCTGAGTATGATTTTGACTTGAAGTATTTGTGTGGGAAAGAAAATAAAGTTGCAGATGCATTGAGTCGTAGGCCCATGTGTAATTTGTTGACTGTTGTGCGATCCAATTTGGTTGATGAGATACATGCCGAAGTTGAAAATGATTCTTTTTACATGCCTATTTTGAAATTCTTGCGTGAGAATATTGGTGAGATGTATGAAAACAGATATCACTTGTATAAGGGAAATCTGTATTGTTATGATCGCTTGTGTATTCCTGCAAATTCTTCTTTTAAGAGTCAAATTCTGCATGAGTGTCACAATTCACCTTTTTCTGGTCATCCTGGATTAAATAAGACATATGAAAAGATTAAAACCTTATTCTTTTGGCCGCATATGAAATTGGATGTTAAGAATTATGTGTGTGATTGCTTTCAATGTCAACAAGTTAAGATTGAGTATAAGAGGATGCCTGGTGACCTTCAACCCTTAGACATTCTTTTACAGAAGTGGGAGTGTATATCCATGGACTTTATCATTAGACTTCCTACTACTCGTGGAGGGTAAGATTCGATCTTTCTGGTGGTAGATAGACTCACAACACAAGCTCACTTCTTTCCTGTAAAAATAGCTGATACTGCATTGACCATTGCACACTTGTTTATGAAAGAGATATTTCGTTTGCATGGCATGCCCAAGAGAATAGTGTCTGACAAAGATTTTAAGTTCACTTCTCATTTTTGGAGAGCGAATTTTGACTCTATAGGTACCCAGTTACGCATGTCTAATGCTTTCCATCCTCAAACCGATGGGGAAACGGAGAGAGTGAATCGTATTTTAGAAGATATGTTACGAATGTATGTCAATGAAAACCAATCTAATTGGAATGAATATTTGCCTTTGGTTGAATTTTCATACAACAGTTCATATCATTCATCTATTAGGATGACTCCGTTTGAGGCAATGTATGGCTATAACTGTCCCACACCTATAAATTTTCTTAGCTCGAGGAATAAGGTAGAACTGTCACGTGAGATGCTTAAGAAAATGGATAACGAGTTGGCCAAAATCAGGGGGAATATTAGAGAATCTCAAAAGAGACATAAACTGTATTATGACAAGAAACATCGTGTTGTGGAGTATGAAACTAGTGATATGGTTTTCTTAAAGGTCATTCCTGAGAAGACTCATTTGATTCTTGGAAAGAATAGAAGATTGTCTCCATGATTTGCTGGGCCATTTAAAATTTTGAAGCGCATTGGTTCATTACTTTACAAATTGGAATTGCCTTCTCATGTTAAAGTGCATCCTGTATTTCATGTGAGTATGTTCCTAATGTGCATCATGTTTTACAAAACAACTCTAAGTTGAAAGATGACGGACCATTGACTGTAGAACCAGACTTAGTACTAGATAGGCATTTTAAACATCTGAGAAATAGAGACATTGTGGAAGTTTTGGTTAAGTGGCAGAATTATCTAGTAGAGGATGCATCATGGGTTGATCTTAGTGTTTTGCAAAGAGAATTTTCCTCTCTTTAGACCAACTCTGATTACAGAGTTAATTTTGATAAGGGGAGAATGTAATAGAACTAGTCTTTGAAGTTCTTAAAGTCGAAAAGAATGTAGCAGGGCATATCTTTCTTTAGCACGATTTGAAAGATTGTTGAATAGTCTATTAAATAGAGCTTATACGAATGAGTTGAGATATTAAGAGAGAATATATATTCTTTTTTTTAAATAATACACTAAAGACGGATTTGATAAAGATTAATGAATAACAGATAGTCTGTCTATGAACAGTAAAATTGAGATTTTTATTAATATCAATGTTTTATATTTATGTGTTTTAGCTTAAAATGCATGGGTAGGCTTAAAATAAGTTGTAAAAGTAGTGGAGACCTAAAAATAGAGGTTTTATGAGTCGCGACCTAAAAGTTGCGTTTTTAGTCAAAAAGAGACGTGTTTCGCAATTCTGTTCACGATGCCTTGTAGACCAGACCTATTCCCGTCGTTTTGAGTACCTGGATTGCTCTGTTCTGAGTTCGTTTGTACAAGTTATGATGAAAACAAATAGAAGGCAGCAGCAGTGTAGTATACACAGGGACAGGCAGACAGACAACATCATACAGCTCTCCCTGCTATCAAGGATTGTTTCTTCATGGTAGAGTATTACAATTGAGATTATGAAAGTACATAATTATGTTTATTTACTTTGATTATCATGTTGAATTGGTTGCACGAGTATGTTCTTTTGGCTATTTTGTAGGCGATGCAGAAATCAGTTTGTGAAACCGGATCTGTGCAAAGTATCATGATAAAAATCTAACCTTTACGGATCGCTTAGCAATCATGTTCTTATCTTATTCTCGCAAGTATACTTGGTGCGAAAATCGAGTTGATTGAACGCCTAAAAAGCGACTATTTTGAGAAGCCGCATGCTTTTTGAGGAAAAGAAGGATTAAAGAACGACGGATGGTGCGTTTGGGGATCATTCACTGATCTCTCTTCTGCGAGTGAGAGTGCAAGTGCGACGCTGCATGCAAGAAAATTGAAGCTCGGGGGTGGTCGGGAGGTTCGAGCTCCGTACAACAGAGTGCGCCCATATTCAATTGCTCCTCTGTTGTATCAAAACTCTACAAAGATTCATCAATACAAAGATCTCTTTCTCTATCTTTTGTTGCCGATCTCTATTATTCGGTTCCCGTGACACATAGGGTGTTAACCTACACTCGACTCACTCTCGACTACTTCCTACAGAGGTCTCTACCCAATGTCTAAGCTACAGGCTTCAGGAGTGCCTAAGAGGAGATTTCCTACAATGCTTTCAAGAGCAAAATATCCATCAAACGTTCTCAAAACACCACAGAACTTGAAAGAAACCCGATTAACACCAATAGGTCGCTCTCCCTAAGGTCCAGGAACCAAAACCCCAACCCTAAACACCTGGTGCAAAATCACATAGGATGTCTGGTGGAAATTTTCAGGTCGTCGTTTCCAAAAACTAAAGTGCGTAATGTGTAGCTCTACTCATTACGAACGCGTGGATATGCTGAAAGGAGAAAACAGACAACGTATGCTCACCGAATCACCAGATGCAGCTCGTGGGTTGAGCTCGCAAAGCCAGAACGTACACCCACAATGTAGGTATTGGCGTGTAGCTCTTGTTGGCGGCAATGCGTTGCACTTCTCCACACTCGATTCCGACCACCGGTGCGCGCGTAGCATCAAGATAAAACTCTCACTCTCTCTGGTACACAGAGTACGCTCACTCATACAGACATTACTTTTTAAAAATGACAAAGGTTTTTTCATTAAGGTCAAAAGTGGTATAAATACCTTACAATCTTAAACCCTAATGTTCCAATTTAACCATCTACTCAATCTAAATGTCAAAAATGAGATACAATCTGGAAGCTTCTGCAAGCCCCACTATTTACAAAGGTGAAATGACGTTTTTTTTCAATTAAAGAATAATTACAAAAAATAATATCCTGTCGAGCAATCATTCTCCGTTGGGTGTGTCCAGCCGCTAACACTCCCCACCTCCTAGTTCATGTCGTCCTTGACATGGCAGTAGAGCTGCTTCTTGAGTGGAGGCTTTGGCGCATCTTTAGAAGGGACTCATATCGCGCATGCTAAGCCAGTAGTGCCGGGGCGAATATCTCTGTGTTGATGGTGAAGAAGCCGGTGTAGAAGGCTTCTTCAAAGGCTTGGAGGTGATAAGAAGGCAAAAACATGATTCTCTGATAGAGTGCATGTATCACCTCGTGAAAAGGCTGAGAAGACAAATTGTATGCACATCTGTATGTATCTAGGAAGAAAAAGATAATGTCTGTTGTTTGTCCAAGTTTAAAGGTTTCGAAGACCGCCAGAAGGGTTTTACATATTTTTCTAAGCATGATGCAAGATAGGTCAAGCGAGCCAGTGAACAATTTGATGGCGCCCGTTAGGGTTTTCACCATGTATTGCTCACGCATTCTCTCATCTGCCTTTGAGCCTGGCAGCTTTGGGTAATTGAGCCAAGTGGGTTGAGCCAAGTGGACTGGCAGCTTCGGGTAATTGAGCCAAGTGTGTTGGTTTCTCTGCAAAACAGTTCGTGCACTTTCCACGTCTGCATCCTTGGTAGAGGGATAAAACTGAGGTTGTCTCTTATTCTTTTAGGAGCCTTTACCAGATGAATTAAATATTGCGGATATTTGGTGAGCCATGACTTTCTCCACTTGGGCTGAGAGTCCACAATCAGTTTGACTCCTTCAGGTTTGGAGATATCTTCTTTGTATAATGGTACTATTGGCTCCTCTTTTATTCGTTTGTTGATTGTAGCAGCCTCATACTTTAGAAGAGGATATGGGAGAGAAGGTTGTAGCCATTCATGCCGAATGATATTGGCATCTATCTTCTGAATGGTCATAGATTTAAACACTCTCTGCTCCCACTCCATCGCTTCTTTGGCCATGGCATCTATCTTCTAAATGGTCATAGATTTAAACACTCTCTGCTCCCACTCCATCGCTTCTTTGGCCATGGCATCTATCTTCTGAATGGTCATAGATTTAAACACTCTCTGCTCCCACTCCATCGCTTCTTTGGCCATGTCTTTTATTGTCGCTTCTATGGCCTTCTACAGCTTTCCTTCTTCTTATTGTGTCAGATCCTGGGGTTCTTGTGAAGGTCCCGCAAGGATATCCTCTTGCAAATTGGTGTCTACTGGATCGGACACATTTTCTATGTCAATTCCTTCCATTGCTGCTGGCCTGGTGCTCTTTACACTACAAGAGGCTATTCATATTAGCGACGCTCACACAGCGACGCTCAAAAAAAATTTTTCCTGGCGTCGCTATGAGCGTCGCAAATTTACAAGTAAATTTGCGACGCTCATAGCGACGCTTATAGCGACGCCAGCTGGGCTAAAAAAAATAACAGAGAGCGCCCTAAAACTCAGATCTCAGATCTGAGTTTTTCGGCACCGTCAAGCAAGGAGCAGGTAACGCTCTCCCTCTCTCTCTCTCTCTCTCTCTCTCTCTCTCTCTCACACACACACACACACACACATAGTGTTTTTGAGAGAGAGAGAGAGAGAGAGAGAGAGAGAGAGAGAGAGAGAGAGAGAGAGAGAGAGAGAAGAGTACAAACATAAACAAAAACAAAGAATGCACACACATTGAGAGAGGAAAAGAGAGAGAGAGAGCATGCATAAACAAAAAACGCACACATTGAGAGAAGAAAAGAGAGAGAGAACATGCATAAACAAAAAACGCACACATTGAGAGAGGAAAAGAGAGAGAAAACATGCATAAACAAAAATACGCACACACATTGAGAGAGAAAGAGAGAGAAACTAATTTAACGTCGTAGGAAACTAATTAAAATTAAAAGACCTAAAGATCTAGCTGACGAGGAGTTGAACTCAAGACCTATTATTCAAGAGGGAAATGGCATAACCAATCTATCATACTTGGCATGGGTGATAGAAAGGTTATACCATTTATCTCTTTTTATTGGCACACACGCGCACACACACAAGAAGAAGAGAGTTATAACGTCGTAGGAAACTATCCTAAAAGACGTTAAATATTAGGTTAGATGTAGACTTACGTTAAATTAGATTTAGTTTTATTTAAGTTAAATTAGATTAGATTTAGGTTTATGTTTAGTTAGATTTACGTTTATTTACGCTAGATTTAGATTTACGTTATATTAGATTAGATTTAGGTCTCCATAGACTGCGATGTCTGCATGAAGCGGGTGAGGAAAGCCCTCAATGGAATATAGGGTATTGCTGCCTTCACTCATGGTGGACTCAGTCGATCCAAAAGTACTGGTGAAATATCTTCAGAAGATAGGGAAGAAGGTGGATCTTCAGGGCGGCAAGAGTCACTACATCCCCGACAATGACCATCTAGACAACCTCTA
This sequence comes from Adiantum capillus-veneris, assembly GCF_014529385.1. Classification (NCBI taxonomy): domain Eukaryota; kingdom Viridiplantae; phylum Streptophyta; class Polypodiopsida; order Polypodiales; family Pteridaceae; genus Adiantum; species Adiantum capillus-veneris. Next base: position 42,384,086 of record NC_140932.1, read on the forward strand.
GTCATTCAACAGCAACTTCAAAGTTAGTAACAAGAGCAAGAACGGTCCAAAGGGCCAATTGCTGTCGTCAGATGTGGATGGAGATGAGGCAGCGTCACCGCCGGAAGTTAACTCTCACATCTTTGGTGATGAGAATGCCAACTCTTGCCGAGTTATGTGAAAAATTATGTGTTAAATCAGTTTTAAGGTTCTTATAATCCCTGTTAGTTTAGTTCTTTGTTTTTAATATAACATAATTTACGTTACATTTAGATTTATGTTATATTAGATTAGACTTAGGTTTATTTAGGTTTACCCACACACACACACACACACACACAAGAAGAAGAGAGTTTTAACGTCGTAGGAAACTATCCCAAAAGACGTTAAAGATTAGGTTAGATGTAGACTTACGTTAAATTAGATTTAGGTTTATTTTTAGTTAGATTTACGTTTATTTAGATTTACGCTTATTTACGTTAGATCGAGTCCACGCAGGAATTACTTACGGTTTAGGGTTTAGAGTTAGACGAACAGTGAAAAGATCTACTGTGAAAAGATGTTAAGATGCTGTGAAGTGCTACAGTTAGAGAAGAGGCAAAGGGGTTTTGTCCACTACATGCAGTATCATGTAGACGTGGGTGTGTAGATTTCTTGTACCCACAAATATAGGTATTGACCAATAAAGACGAGATTATAACCCGGTGGTTCTGATCTCCGTGCACCTCTAAACCGAGGTGTGCGGGGATTGGACATGACTAGAGAATGTGAGGTAGAGAGAGAGAGAGAGAGAGAGAGAGAGAGATAAGACGAAGAATGCCAATAGAATATTAAATTTGTTGTCCAGGTTATAAGATTTTTATCCTCATTATGAGTAGTGACGAGGATGTGGGACCGTCCAACCGAAACACCTATCTCTCAACGAGGGTCTTATGTCCTTGTAATCAATGCAAGCATGTTGTGTGATGGACAAGACATGTTTCTTTGCAGCACGTTCGCGAATTTGGCGAGTTCGATCCATCTATTATAGATCGAGTTGTTGCCAATTATAACTCGTCGGACTCTGACGCTGGCCAACAAGCACCAATCTTGCAACCCAATAGACGTGTTTGCAGGCGCTTTGGTCAAGCAGCATATGTGAGGCCACAAGATGTAGCCTCTGACAGTTCGGGGGATGATCATGCAGAGCACATTCCCAACGAGGCAATGTTTGAGCCCGAGATTGATGAAATGATCAAGAGGATCATGGATTCAGAAAGGCTTATCTATGATGATATGAAAAGGGAAGCCGATACGCCATTGTATAATTCCACAAAAGGTTTTGCGACATTTTCCTCTACTTCCTCGCATCAAGCATTTCTTCGAATGTATGTTCATGGCCGCCCTAGCATCATGGCATGAGGAGAATAAATCTTCGGATGGTGTGCTACGAATTCCTGCAGATTGCGCAGCCTGGAAACATATAGATGGAACATGGTCGGATTTTTCCAGGGAAGCTCGAAATTTGTGCTTAGGCCTGGCTATGGATGGCGTAAATCCATTTGGTCAAAGATCAACATCTTACAATGTATGGCCCGTTGTCATCGTCAACTACAACATTCCCCCGTGGTTGACTACGAAGAAGGGGCACCTATGGCTAAGCTTGATTGTGCCAGGGCGATATAAAGTGGAGAATATGGATGTGTATCTTTGTCCACTATTGGAAGAGCTACAATAATTGTGGATTGGCATAGAGGTGGTGGATATGAGCCGACACACAGGACGACGGAATGCTTTGATCAGAGGCATTCTAATGTGGACCATGCATGACTATCCCGGGCTAACAGAATGCTCAGGTGATCTATTGACACTCCTCACGCAGACACTGTAAATCTTGTTTTTTCCCATAGTTGATCTATTATCATGTGTATACATGCAGGGCTTCAAACAAGCGGATACAGAGCATGTGTCACATGTGGACCTAGACTAAATGCACGTAGGGTGCCCTCACTGAAGAAGCAAATCTACGAAGGTCATCAAGCGTATCTTCCAGAGAATCATGTGTTACGCGACGGCTTTTTGGGAAGAGAGCCACCAAGGATGTCTGCACAAGCATGGTTAGAGCAGAAGGAGATGTGCGATGACGGATTGCCTCCAGGGATGAAGAGACTATCTCTATGGTACGAGTTACCATACTGGCCCCGACTCATGATCAATCACTTGCTCGATCCAATGCACATATTCAAGAATGTGGGTAATCTACTATGGGACCATCTGACCGGCAAGAAAGATACTTTGGGAGCTAGAAGTGACCTTAGAAATGTGGATCGTATGGAGCAATATTGGCCGCAAACAGTGTCTGATGGATCGATAAAGCTCCCTAAAGCACCATGGATTTTCACAGGAGCCCAAGAACGCAAAGTAAAAGAGACCATTCGATCTTTGCGGACCCCCACTGGCGTAATGCACTCGCTCCGAGCGTGTATTACTAAAGAAGGAAAGCTTACCGGTTTGAAGTCACACGATTGGCATAAAATATGTCAAGTACGTTCATAGTGGACTTTAATATCATTGCATAAAATGTGGACTTTAATATCATTGCTGCACATAATTTACAGTTTATTTTACCGGTTGCCATTGAGGGATGTTTGTCTCTCGACATCCGTAGCACAATCTACAAACTTACAAAGCTGGTGCAATGGATCTCACAAAAGGAGATCAACGTAGACTCCATACCATTCGCCAAACTAAATGCTGCGGAGCTTGTGTGCATGTTTGAAAAACATTTTCCTACTACCATGCTAACCATTCAAGTGCATCTTCTTGTTCACATAGTTGATGAGGTGGAAATAGCTGGCACAGTTCATTCCAGATGGATGTTCTTCTTAGAACGTTTCATGAAAACGCTTAAGGGATATGTGCGTCAAAAGGCACGTCCGGAGGGTAGCATGGCAGAAGGTTGGTTGGTATCAGAGTCCCTAGCATACAATGGAGAGTGGCTAGACGGATTTGATAAAGCCCGGGTCACGCTATAGAGAACCATAGATGATGAGCGCATATCTGGGATTGTCATGTGCAATCTCGGTGTTGAGAAGAAGATGATGGAAGATCTAGAGGCTAAAATCAACCGATTTTGCATGCTTCACAATCCAGTGATGCAAAAGTGGATTTCACAATATGAGGATGCAAAGCAAGAGCGACAAAGGGCACGAATAGAGTGGAGACGGGGAAGATGACCACCGATGCACTATCCGACGGTTCTGGAGAGCCTACCAACATTCATGAGCTTAAGATGGTTGCACAACCAATTGAAAAGCGCACAGCAATGTGGTGACGAAGTGACTGAGGAAGAGTGGGAGTACTCTCGGGGTTGCGCGACCAAGGTAAGTTTGCAATGTACGACTAGCTAGTGACTTTATTTCTAAACGTTTGAACGGCCACTCATAATCTTTGTTCGTTGTAGTATAAGTCATACACAGCAGCATGGTGTAAAGGTCGACATTTTAGGGTGGAACGGATCGACAAAAAGTGTTTTACTCAAGATTGTGGAATCATGGCAAAATTTGAACAGTCTAGTCGACGACGTTCCTCTGATGCAGATCCTGTGGTGGCGGAACTCACTTACTTCGGCACGCTACAAGAGATTTTGAGGATCGATTACAGAGGATTTTTTGTCGACTTGTTCGACGTGCAATCGTTCAAGATAATCATGGAGGGTCGCAACGCTACTGTGCGTAGAGGAGAGTCTGTTTTTCTTGAGGTGGATTCTACTAAGAAATGGACTGACCTAAGAGACACTTTCGTACTACCCGAGCATTGTGAACAAGTAAGTATGTAAATAGTTAACATCCCCCTTTTACAAGTTATGTGCTTGAAAGCTCTCATGTAAGTTATGTGGCTCTGGCAGGTAATATTTCATCCTACAAAGTCTACATCAAACTGGTGGTACGTCATAGAGGTAGCCCCTCGTAGTGCAAGGACGTATGAAGGCTACCATGTGCCAATCACAACGGCATCAATGGAGGAGATCAGAGAAGATGCTCAATCAGAATCCGCTGCGGTGGTGCCAGACGAGCATCAAGATGCTACTACTCTATATGGGGTGCATGCAAAGGAGCTACAAAATGAAACAGAGGATATGTGTTTAAACGGAGAGCTCTATATAGATATAGGAAGTTATGTTGAGTTATGCGAGGATGAGAGAGAGATCTCTTAAATCCACAAATATTGTATTTGAACAATTTTGCTCCGTGTTGTAAAAGCTCTGGCTCTCTAAGTACCTTCCATGGTGTATAACGCTCTTTTCTACTCGCGCTCACATCTTTTGATTGAAAATTCTGAGTTTTCGACTTGCCTCTTCTATCACTCAATTCATTGCGTCATTGTATTTATATGCGTCATTACGTCATTGTATTTAATGGTCTTTGCATCATTGTCTACTCTATTCATTCAATATTAAGTTTAAATATTCGTGTGTTTAATGCAAGTATGAATGATGAGGAGTTTCTTTCTTCTTTGTCACCGCAGCAGAGACAGTGGTACGTGGAGCGTCATCGCTCTGGCGCATCATCGCGCGCTCCTACTCCATCTGCATCTCCCTCTCTTTCGGAGCATTCGGCGTGCTTCGAAGCTTCGGTGTCGACGAGATGATCTTCACACTCGTCTAGACACCGGTGCTCTAGTGGTGGTGGTGGAGGTTCTTTTGGGGATTCCGCCGCCGATGCCTCCACACCGCCTCGTGTTCGACGAGGATCTTTACCCTCCCCTTATTTGGCCGCCCCCACACCAGCCACAACATCGCCATCTACGCCAGGTTTTGCGCGGCTGACTGTTCCTAGCAGCTACACACCTCTACCTACTCCGCCAGGAGCCACCCCACTCGACACTCCTCGCTTCGGGGCCTAGACGCCGGTGGAGACACCTGACGTCCGTACCCCCATCGACACGCCGCTAGAGACCCCTGCCGGGACACCCAGGTTCACGCGTCACCGGCTAGAGGGCTTGCCTTCCTCCGTCGACTTCAGCGACGGCATCATCATGGATGATGATGGCCAGAAGGTTATCTCGCGCATGCGTGGTCTTTGCTCTCAGCTGTTTAGACACTACATACTAAACAAATGGAGTGAAGTACCAAGTGATTTAAAAGACAGAGTCATCAGCATACTTCATGATGAGTTTCCCGTTCCAACACGGGATCAGGGCTTCAATGAAGACCTGATGAAGATTCGAATGCGCGAATACTGCAAACACAAGCGTTCCGAAGTGCAAAAAGCAATCAAGCATGAGTGGAACAGGCCAGATTGGCTGGCCAAAGAAGATTGGAAGAATGCGAAGAAAGCAGCGCGCGAGAATCCCGACAAGTGGAAGCAACAAAAGGATGCAGCCAGAGCGCGAGTAGAGGCAGGGAGCTCGCACCACTTGGGGAGCGATGGATGGGCATCATTTGAGGCCGATTTTGTAACTGTTTTTGCATTGCTCTTTATGTTCGATAGTTTAGGGTTTATGAGTTTTTTAATTCTAACATAATGAAATCTTTGTATGTTTTGACAGTGGTCGATGACAGGACGTGATCCCACACCGTACGAGCGCGAGTACGCAGGCAGGAAGGGCTTAAACGCCTTGATGGACATTCTCAGTTCTCGCGGCGGCATGGTTAGTATTAGGGTTTACTCTTTTCTATTTTTTGTATTTTTTTATAAATTTTGTTATATGTTTATACTTACTGAAAGCTGTCTTATTGTCTTTTTTTGCAGAATCCGACAGATACGCCGCTTGGACGCGATGAGACGTCTGACTAGACGACATCAGTTTAGCCGTAGCTAGATAGCATTAGTTTAGGGTTTCTCATAGCTTATGTATCATGAGACGGATTTTATACGTCTTTTTGAACCATGTATATTATTACATTTGTCACCGCAGATCATTTTGCCTATCAATTCTTTATGCCTATGATGTTGTACAATTCTCATTAATACATTTGCCAATCAATTCATTTTGCCTATGATGTGTACAATTGTCAATTTTACGATTGTCAATTTTGCAAACAATGCGTCTTGTGGGTGACTATTTTGGGTCTATTATCTACCCTTGCACTTTTTTAAAAAAGTGAATCAAGTACAATATGGTTGATGGGTGGCAGGGCATTCAATGCCCTGTCACCAAAAAAAAATTCTCTCGGGCGTCGCTATAACCGTCGCTATTTATGGCTCTGGAGCGTCGCTATAGACTTCTGTGTAAACGTCGCTATAATCGTCGCTATGACCGTCGCTATATAGCGACGCTCATAGCAACGGTCATAGCGACGGTTATAGCGATTCTCTTGTAGCAACGCTATTAGCGACGGTTTTAGCAACGCCGGGGGTTATAAAAACCCAGTGTATTTCCGTCGCTAACAGCGTCACAAGAGCACACAACCTCTTGTAGTGTTAGTTTGATGTTTTCCTTTCAATTCATCTATCTGCTTCTGAAATGTCTTCTTTGCCTGTTCCGCTTGATCTTCCATGTTCACTAGGAGGTCATTCAGATATGCATTGATTTTTTCCGCCTCCTCAAGCTTCCTCTTGACGTCTTCGTTTTCTGTTTGCCATCTCTGAAACTCCTCGTCCATCTTCTTCTTCACTGCTTCTAGCTCAGTTTTCATGGCCTTGTTCTCTTCTTCCAAGCAGTTTTGCATTACAAGAGATCCCTCCGCCAGCATCAGTCTTTGCCTTTTCTCTAGTGTCAACTCCTTTTGGAGTTCCTTCATTTGTTCTTCATACAAATCATTTTCTGAAGTTGTGCCAGTCAAGCTAGCAGCTCTGACTCTGACCAAAGATGCTCTTAGTCTTTGGATGGTCTGATCTTTCACTTTCATCTGATCTTTTAGCTCGATCACTTCATCCTGGCTTGCCTCATGTTCTATCTCGACTTTTTGCTTAACATTCCTCAGGGTTTCAACTTCTTTGGACTCATCAACAAGTTGGAGTGTCAGATTGTCCCTCTCTTTCTCCGCATCTATCAATGACTTGCTGATTTTCTTGCATTCTTCCTCTGCTCTTTGAATTTTGTGTTCTGCTGCCTGATTCTGTTGTTCCATCTCCTGGCATCTTTGTAATGCCGCGTCCAGAGTGGCTTGCAGCTTTGTTTGTTTCTCTATGTTTTCTTGGCCCTGTTTTTGCAGTGAGTCCACTTCAGCTTTGATAAGAACTTCAATTGTTTTGAGATTATCAATATCACTCTCAGTGGCCATTGATCTTGCTCTAAGCCCGGTTAGCTTTTGCATTACCACATCCCAATCATTGGTTGGTGGCTGTAGGTCCACTGTATCTGTGGCCATCTATTTCAACTCTACTAACCGAAGGCTCTACATGTGGTCCTTGGGTCTTGTGCTTGCCAACTCAAAAGCTACAGTAGGTGCCTCTTCTCGAGAGTACCCTGCAGCTAGTAGATCAAGAAATATTCTAAAGTTTCTTTCCTCTGGATCTGCCTTCTCCTCTTTTGGCTCAGCTTCTTCCTTCAACTCTTCCTCTTTGTTTTTCTCTTGCTTGGAATCTTTTTGTTCATTAGTTCTATTTAGCTCCTCTTTCTGTTGGGTTTGTGGAGGGCTAAGAGGAGGTGGTGATGTGGTGGGATGGATTCCCGGCTTGATGGTGGAGTTTGTTGCTTTCTTTGAAATCCCGATCCACCTTGGTTTTTCTCTCTCTTTCTTGTCCTTCCTACTCTTCTAGCAGCTGCCGTCTCACTTCGTCCACTTCTTCTTCTGTAAATGGGATATTTGGGATATTCTCCATCGTAGAATCTAAGATCTCAAAGTTTTTGATATAATCTTTGAACCAATCTCAGTGAACCTTTCGAGATGATCCTGACATGGCTTCAAGAGATGGCTTCCACAACTCGCTTAGATCTCCTTTTAGTGCTCTCTCGGCTCTGAAACTTTCCATCAGTCTTTCTAGCCGTGCCGCTTTCTATGACTTGGTTTCCTTGATTGGCACTTGTAGATTTTCTTTCTTTCCCTTCTTTGAATCTTAGATTTTCTATGTATGACCATGAATTCCTCTAGGAGATATTCAATGACTTCATTAAGAAAATGTGTTTCTCAATCACTGACAATTTCTATTGGTAATCCGTATCGTACAAAGACATTCTCTACAAAAATTATGTAGTGGTCATTGCGTCTGCTTTTTGTGTTGCCTTGGCTTCTGCCCATTTTGTGAGATAGTCCGTAGCCACAATGATATATTGGGTATAGGTGGGATATGCAGGGGGTGAAATAGGCCCCACAAAATCAATGCCCCATTTTGCAAATGCCCTTGCTCCCATCATTGGCCGTAGTGGAATCTCATCTCTCTTTATCGGTACCTTGGTGCGCTGACATGCGTCACAACGCTTTACAAACTCCTTAGCATCCATATGCAATGTAAGCCACCATATTCTTGCAGTTAAGACAATTTTTGTCGTCTTATTGCCTGAAAAATGGCCTCCACTTATTCCTCCATGTGCGTGTTCTAGAATTAGCAGGTATTCACTTTCACTTGCACAGATTCTAAGTTGATTTTCCTTTGCTCGCTTATAGAGTTGATTCCCAATTAGATTAAAGTACCGAGCCTTCATCTCTATAGCCCTTTTCTGCGCTTTTGTTATGTTTTCAAGAAATGTCCTTGTTGTTAAGAAATCAATGATATATTGACTCCATGCAGGGGCAATGTTTATCTGAAACAATGTCACGTGATCCACCGTTCGTTTTGCACTACATATAGTCCAATTGTTAACGTAAGCATGTGTGTCAGCATACATAGTTGGCCAATAAACCCCTAATTGTTTCAGTCTTTGGTGTGTTTTCATTGTTAAACTATGAAATGCACAATCCTGGACATGTGCTTCTTCAAGATAACACTCGAATTTCTCTGGATTTATACATAATCGTAGAATTTGGTCCGAGCCTAGATGTTACAGTTGTCCTGCAATCAACTGGAAGTTTTTTGTTTGTCGAATTGTTTGTTGTTTGGATCTGTCTTCCTTGTTATCGAATCTACCTCCAAAGGAAAGAATGCTAACAATTTCCTGAGACCATTTGGGTATCATTTCAATATTGAAAAGATAAGCATCAGGTATGTCATCGTCTACTCCTTCAGGTGCTTCTCCGTTTTGCAGCCTTGAAAGATGATCCGCCCGTAGAAGAGTTTTACCCTTTTTGACCACCACTGTGAAATCAAATTCTAGCAATATAATAAACCAGCAAACAATTCTCCCAGTATTGCATGGTTTATTTACTAGATACAAAAGAGCTTGATGATCTGTGAAAAACACAAATTTGTTTGTGAGCAAATAATGCTGAAATTTCTTTACAGCATAAATCATTCTTAACCCCTCTTGTTTAGTGTTTGTGTAGTTCTTTTGTGCACTATTTAGCTGTCGGCTCACATAACAAACTAGGAAATCCATTGTTCAGTCTCCAGGTTGAGCCAGAATACTCCCAATTGCATATGCAGATGCATCGATGTGAATATGGAATATCTTTTCCCAATCTAGTGCTTTAATTATAGGTGATGATATAAGGTTTTCCTTGAGCTTTTGAAATAAAGTTTCACACTCCTCAGTCCAATCAAAACTGACTAATAAGCGATACAGAGGTTGTGCAATGACTGCATACATATATATGAATCTTCGATAATATCCGCAGTGTCCCATGAAGGATTGTACTTGTTTGAAATTAGTAGGCCTGGGCAAGTCTACTATGACTCTGATTTTGTCTAGGTCAGTGGTTATGCAATTTCTTGAGACAATATGTCCTAAGATGCAGCCTTGCCTAACCATAAAAATGCACTTTTCCGGGTTAAGACAGATTCGATATGTTTTGCATTTCTCAAATACCTTTTGTAAATGGTCAATATGTTCTTCTCGTAGAAGAGAGTGTACACAAAGATTATCCATCTATATTTCTAAGAATATTCTCAGGTATTCTTTGAAGGCATAAGTCATTAATGTTTGGAATATAGTTGGGGCATTGGTTAAGCCAAAAGGCAAAACTCTATACGCATATATTCCCCATTCTGTGGCAAACGCTGTTTTGTGTTGATCCTCTACTACAATTGCCATTTGGTTATAGCGTAAAAACCCATCTAGAAGGAATAAGCCCTTTTCCCAGCAACATCTCAAGTACATGTTATGTGATCGGCAAGGGATAATTATCCCTTATGGTGGCTGCATTTACTTTTTTGAGGTTCACACACACACACGCAGCTTTCCGTTCTTTTTGGGAAAAACCACAATGGGTGACACCCAATCTGTATGTTTGATTTCATAGATGAATTTAGCATCCATCAGCTTGTCAATCTCCTCTTTGATTCGTTTAGCAAATGTGTCATTATATGTGTAAGGACGCTGTTTGTTAGGTTTGGCATCTGTTTCAACGGAATTGTATTTTGGCATATAGATGGATCAACTCCTTTGAGGTCTTTGTAGGACCATGCAAACACATCTTTATACTTCTTGAGAATTTGTGTTAGCCTTTCTTCTTCTTCAGGCTCTACATCAGTTACGATATAGACCGGTCGAGGCTTTTCACTTGGCGCAGTGAGGTCTATCATTTTTTCATTTTCTGACCCATCGTAAGATTTTTGGTTCATTCTTTCCCTGCCTGGTGGTGTCATTATGATTTTCCTGTTTTGGATTGTGAATTTTCGGTAGTGGGATGGTACATTCATGTTTCCTTTTTCTGACTCCTCCTTACCATCACTTTCTCCCTCAGTAGTCAATATCTCTCGTAACGACCGTTTTGGTTCTTGATATTTCTTTTTACGCTCCATTTTGGTCCACTCTGGGTCTTTTGTTTTTTCTTGTTTTGATTGTTGAGATTTTTTTTATTTTGTTTTTGTTTTAGTCTTTCGTACTTGTTTTATTTCCTCTTGCGTTCCTTCCCTTTGAACTTTTGAGAATATTCTTGATATTTGGTCTTTCACACAATCCTCTGCTTTGACAAGCATTAGATAGTGAGTTTTATCTTTTATCCTGGGCATCAGGTTCTCTCTAATTTTTCTTTTTGCTCGTTTTTTTCTATAGTGTTCTTGGCGTCTGGGGTGTTGATTGGAAAAATCATAAAACTTGATAGTCGTTGTTGTCTCCCTACACTCCCTTAAGCTGTCTAAACACTCGTTATCTGCATCGTTATTTACCTCCATATGCTCAGAGGAGTTATAAAACTCTTTTTGTTCTCGTGGTTCTACATTCACATCTTTTGCTAGTATAAGGCTTACCATGTAATAGGGTAGCACATCATATCCATCTTTATCGCAAAATTTTGTCGTTGGGCTATTTGTAATGGTACAGACATCCAATGTTGCTAGTATGTGTTCCCATTCCAGAGTTTCTAAGGAATCTTCAGGAGAAGGTTGCGGAATATAATCCTTGTCCTCAATAGCTCTTTATAAGACACATTCCTCTCTTTTTAAGCTCCCACAATGTGAAGCTCCACACATCCAAAGCTCTTTTTTTTCCCCTAACCATGCTGCGAGTTCGGACCCTGCCAATGTAGCTGAATCAAACTCTTCCACTGGTGTTTGGTTCACATCTCTGTAACTATGGTCCTTTAGGTGTAATTTGGTTGTAGTCTTGCCATGTCTGAGGTATATGTGGTTGTAACCCCCATCCTGAACCATCTTTAATTGTCTCATGAATGGTCTTCCCAAGATGATCTCGTAATTGTTCATTTTGTCGAAATCGACTATTGCAAATGTATGCTCATACTCTATTCCTCACGAGGTGACAATTACTTTTTCTAAAAGTCCTAGAGTCTTTTCCATGAACCCATCTGCCAGTTGTAATTTCATTATGGTAGCTCTCAAAGCCGATTTTCCCTATTTTTTCCAGATTTCTTTGGTGACGATAGCGATTCCTACTCCACTTTCAAGAATAGCTTTGGAAACTACTCCTTGGAATTCTATTGGTAGTGTGATATTTCCATCTTCTCCCTCACAATATTCTCTAACCTTGTTTAAAGGTACTAGCCTAGTGTTAAGTTGATTCTTTTCCAATTCTCCGATCCCTTCTTGAAGCTTTGAGGTGGGGTCTTTTACTCCAAATTTACACTACAAGAGGCTATTCATATTAGCGACGCTCACACAGCGACGCTCAAAAAAAAAATTCCCGGTGTCGCTATGAACGTCGCAAATTTCTTTGTTAATTTGCGACGCTCATAGCGACGCCGGCTGGGCTAAAAAATAACCGAGCGCGCCCAAAAACTCAAATCTCAGATCTGAGTTTTTCGGTGCCCTCAAGCAAGGAGCAGGTAACGCTCTCCCTCTCTCTCTCTCTCTCTCTCTCTCTCTCTCTCTCTCTTTTTCTTCTCCACACACACACACATGAGGAGAGGAAGGAGAGCCAGGTATGCTCCTTCCCTCTCCTCATTCTCATGTTCCCTTCCCCTCTTTCTCTCTCCCTCTCTCTCTCTCTCACACACACACATACACACACACATAGTGTTTTTGAAAGAGAGAGAGAGAGAGAGAGAGAGAGAGAGAGAGAGAGAGAGAGAGAGAGAGAGTACAAACATAAACAAAAATGCACACACACATACATAAACAAAGAATGCACACACACATTGAGAGAGGAAAAGAGAGAGAGAGCATGCATAAACAAAAAACGCACGCATTGAGAGAGGAAAAGAGAGAGAGAACATGCATAAACAAAAAACGCACATTGAGAGAGGAAAAGAGAGAGAAAACATGCATACGATCCAAAAAAATGCACACACATTGAGAGAGAAAGAGAGAGAAACTAATTTAACGTCGTAGGAAACTAATTAAAATTAAAAGACCTAAAGATCTAACCGACGAGGAGTTGAACTCAAGACCTATTATTCAAGAGGCAAATGGCATAATCAATCTATCATACTTGGCATGGGTGATAGAAAGGTTATACCATTTATCTCTTTTTATTGGCACACACATCCACACACGCGCACACACACAAGAAGAAGAGAGTTATAACGTCGTAGGAAACTATCTTAAAAGACGTTAAAGATTAGGTTATATGTAGACTTACATTAAATTAGATTTAGGTTTATTTTTAACTAGATTTACGTTTATTTACGCTAGATTTAGATTTACGTGATATTAGATTAGATTTAGGTCTCCATAGACTGCGATGACTGCATGAAGCGGGTGAAGAAAGCCCTCAATGGAATATAGGGTATTGTTGCCTTCACTCATGGTGGGCTCCGTCGATCCAAAAGTACTGCTGAAATGTCTTCAGAAGATAGGGAAGAAGGTGGATCTTCAGGGCGGTAAGAGTCACTACATCCCCGACACAATGACCATCTACACAACCTCTAGTCATTCAACAGCAACTTCAAAGTTAGTAACAAGAGCAATAACGGTCTAAAGGGCCAATTGCTGTCGTCAGATGTGGATGGAGATGAGGCAGTTTCACCGCCGGAAGTTAACTCTCACATCTTTAGTGATGAGAATGCCAACTCTTGCCGAGTTATGTGAAAAATTATGTGTTAAATCAGTTTTAAGGTTCTTATAATCCCTGTTAGTTTAGTTCTTTGTTTTTAATATAACATAATTTATGTTAGATTTAGATTTATGTTATATTAGATTAGACTTAGTTTTATTTAGGTTTACCCACACACACACACACACACACAAGAAGAAGAGAGTTTTAACGTCGTAGGAAACTATCCCAAAAGACGTTAAAGATTAGGTTAGATGTAGACTTACGTTAAATTAGATTTAGGTTTATTTTTAGTTAGATTTACGTTTATTTAGATTTACGCTTATTTACGTTAGATCGAGTCCACGCAAGAATTACTTACGGTTTAGGGTTTAGGGTTAGACGAACAGTGAAAAGATGTTAAGATGCTGGGAAGTGCTATAGCTAGAGAAGAGGCAAAGGGGTTTTGTCCACTACATGCAGTATCATGTAGACGTGGGTGTGTAGATTTCTTGTACCCACAAATATAGGTATTGACCAATAAAGACGAGATTATAACCCGGTGGTTCTGATCTCCGTGCACCTCTAGACCGAGGTGTGCGGGGATTGGACATGACTAGAGAATGTGAGGTAGAGAGAGAGAGAGAGAGAGAGAGAGAGAGAGAGAGAGATAAGACAAAGAATGCCAATAGAATATTAAATTTGTTGTCCAGGTTATAAGATTTTTATCCTCATTATGAGTAGTGACGAGGATGTGGGACCGTCCAACCGAAACACCTATCTCTCAACGAGGGTCTTATGTCCTTGTAATCAATGCAAGCATGTTGTGTGATGGACAAGACATGTTTCTTTGCAGCACGTTCGCGAATTTGGCGAGTTTGATCCATCTATTATAGATCGTGTTGTTGCCAATTATAACTCGTCGGACTCTGACGCTGGCCAACAAGCAGCAATCTTGCAACCCAATAGACGTGTTCGCAGGCGCTTTGGTCAAGCAGCATATGTGAGGCCACAAGATGTAGCCTCTGACAGCTCGGGGGATGATCATGCAGAGCACATTCCCAACGAGGCAATGTTTGTGTCCGAGATTGATGAAATGATCGAGACGATCATGGATTCAGAAAGGCTTATCTATGATGATATGAAAAGTGAAGCCGATACGCCATTGTATAATGAAGCACGTATGTCTAGATTGAAAGCACTCCTGGTTCTTCTCAACATGCCGGCAAAGTTTGGATGGAGTGACACTAGCGTCACAGCGCTTTTCAGGTGATCTACTACAATTAGTTTACTTTAATAAAACTCTAAATATATAATGATCTGATAGATTTTTACCCGACTGTATCATATTTTTATGTTGTGTAGATTGCTGAAAGAGCACATACTACCAGCTGACACTGTGATGCCAGATTCCCGAGATGAAGCAAGAAAGATTTTGCGAAACTTGGGGATGGATTACAATTCTATCCACGCTTGTCCTAATGACTGCATTCTTTTCAGAGGGGAATACATAGACATGGAGAAGTGTCCGAAATGTGATTCCGAAAGATATCGAGTAGATCTCCACGGGACAAAAATTCCACAAAAGGTTTTGTGACATTTCCCTCTGCTTCCTCGCATCAAGCATTTCTTCGAATGTAAGTCCATGGCCGCCCTAGCATCATGGCATGAGGAGAATAAATCTTCGGATGGTGTGCTACGAATTCCTACAGATTGCGTAGTGTGGAAACATATAGATGGAACATGGTCGGATTTTTCCAGGGAAGCTCAAAATTTGCGCTTAGGCCTGGCTATGGATGGCGTAAATCCATTTGGTCAAAGATCAACATCTTACAGTGTATGGCCCGTTGTCATCGTCAACTACAACATTCCCCCGTGGTTGACTACGAAGAAGAGGCACCTATGGCTAAGCTTGATTGTGCCAGGGCGATATAAAGTGGGGAATATGGATGTGTATCTTCGTCCACTATTGGAAGAGCTACAACAATTGTGGATTGGCATAGAGGTGGTGGATATGAGCCGACACATAGGACGACGGAATGCTTTGATCAGAGGCATTCTAATGTGGACCATGCATGACTATCCCGAGCTAACAGAATGCTCAGGTGATCTATTGACACTCCTCACTCAGACACTGTAAATCTTGTTTTTTCCCATAGTTGATCTATTATCATGTGTATACATGCAGGGCTTCAAACAAGCGGATACAGAGCATGTGTCACATGTGGACCTAGACTGAATGCACATAGGGCACCCTCAATAAAGAAGCAAATCTACGAAGGTCATCAAGCGTATCTTCCAGAGAATCATGTGTTACACGACGGCTTTTTGGGAAGAGAGCCACCAAGGATGTCGCACAAGCATGGTTAGAGCAGAAGGAGATGTGCGATGACGGATTGCCTCCAGGGATGAAGAGACTATCTCTATGGTACGAGTTACCATACTGGCCCCGACTCATGATCAATCACTTGCTCGATCCAATGCACATATTCAAGAATGTGGGTAATATCTGACCAGCAAGAAAGATACTTTGGGAGCCAGAGTTGACCTTAGAAATGTGGATCGTATGGAGCAATATTGGACACTCCTCGCTTCGGGGCCCAGACGCCGGTGGAGACACCTGACGTCCGTACCCCCATCGACACGCCGCTAGAGACCCCTGCCGGGACACCCAGGTTCACGCGTCACCAGCCAGAGGGCTTGTCTTACTCCATCGACTTCAGCGGCGGCATCATCATGGATGATGATGTCAAGAAGGTGATCTCGCACATGCGTGGTCTTTGCTCTCAGCTGTTTAGACACTACATACTAAACAAATGGAGTGAAGTACCAAGTGATTTAAAAAACAGAGTCATCAGCATACTTCATGATGAGTTTCCCATTCCAACACGGGATCAGGGCTTCAATGAAGACCTGATGAAGATTCGAATGCGCGAATACTGCAAACACAAGCGTTCCAAAGTGCAAAAAGCAATCAAGAATGGGTGGAACAGGCCAGATTGGCTGGCCAAAGAAGATTGGAAGAATGCGAAGAAAGCAGCGCGCGAGAATCCCGACAAGTGGAAGCAACAAAAGGATGCAGCCAGAGCACGAGTAGAGGCAGGGAGCTCGCACCACTTGGGGAGCGGTGGATGGGCATCATTTGAGGCCGATTTTGTAAGTGTTTTCACATTGCTCTTTATGTTCGATAGTTTAGGGTTTATGAGTTTTTTAATTCTAACATAATGAAATCTTTGTATGTTTTGACAGTGGTCGATGACAGGACGTGATCCCACACCGTACGAGCGCGAGTACGCAGGCAGGAAGGGCTTAAACACCCTGATGGACATTCTCAGTTCTCGCGGCGGCATGGTTAGTATTAGGGTTTACTCTTTTTTATTTTTTGTATTGTTTTATAAATGTCGTTATATGTTTATACTTACTGAAAGCTGTCTTATTGTCTTTTTTTGCAGAATTCGACAGATACGCCGCTTGGACACGATGAGACGTCTGACTAGACGACGTCAGTTTAGCCGTAGCTAGATAGCATTAGTTTAGGGTTTCTCATAGCTTACGTCTTTTTGAACCATGTATATTATTACATTTGTCACCGCAGTTCCTTTTGCCAATCAATTCTTTATGCCTATGATGTTGTACAATTGTCATTATTACATTTGCCAATCAATTCATTTTGCCTATGATGTGTACAATTGTCAATTTTGCAAACAATGCGTCTTGTGGGTGACTATTTTGGGTCTATTATCTACCCTTGCACTTTTTTTAAAAAGTGAATCAAGTACAATATGGTTGATGGGTGAATGCCCTGCCACCAAAAAAAAATTCTCTCGGGCGTCGCTATTTATGGCTCTGTAGCGTCGCTATGAGCGTCGCTATAGTCTTCAGTGTAAACGTCGCTACAACCGTCGCTATGAGCGTCGCTATTAGTGTCTCTATATAGCGACGCTTATAGCGACGCTCTCGTAGCGACGCTCATAGCGAAGGTTTTAGCGACTCCGGAGGTTATAAAAACCCAGTGTATTTCCGTCGCTAACAGCGTCACAAGAGCACACAACCTCTTGTAGTGTTATCTAAGCATTTGCCTACGGTGGTCCACATGTTTGGCCGTAGCCTTAGGAGTTCGGCTAATGTGATTGTGCATGCCATAGGGCTGGACAACAACTCAATCAACTCTCGTGAATCCATCACTCTGTTGGAAGAAAGTCTTTGAGATGGGATTTCTCTCACCTCAGCCTTGGCTTCATACTCCCCTAGGTAAGAGGGTAGACTTTTTAGCGAGTCTGGTTGGTTATGCCCCGAACTAATTGATCCCTGGTCTCCCCCTTGTGAATGCATGTCAAAGTTCAATTGTGATCTTGCCTCAAATTCTTCAATGGGAGGTAATATCTCATTTTTCTCTTTTCTGGTGCTATTCATTTGGTAGCTCACCCTGTTAGCTTCGTTGGCATCCCAGATTTGCTTCCACAGGTCATCTAGAATGTTACAATCCTTACCCATTTCTACCAAATTTTTTAGGCTGGAAACCATCAATTGTCTCATCTGTTGTATTTGGCACTATGATAGGTTCTCTCCTAGACTCAAAGGCAGTCATGAGTCTCTCCTTCGTGTCTACTTGTTTCTCTAAAGCTGGTTTGATAGGGGTTGGAGCTGGTACTTTGTGACAACTAGCAGGTTTACCAAGCGGGTTTTCTATCAAGGATTGGGCTGTTTCAATCATCTTTCGACACATTTCCAACCTCTGTTTTTCTATTTTTGCATATGGGTAAGTCATCCATCTTTTCTCTTGGGTTTGGTTGTTTTTTAGTCTGGCTTTGTATGCTTTTAAAAGTGTGTCTAACTGCTCATTTACCTTTTCTGCCAACACTGATCTTCCTGATCTTGCACTTTTGAGTTCTACTATTTCCTTGGGTGCTATGGTTGCCGCAGTGTATGAGCTTAGACTAGCTAGATCCTCTAACCGCTCTAATCTATCCTTTGTGTGTTTTAACTCCTTGGATAGAGCCGTTTGCTCTCGTTCTCTCTTGGATTTCATACGCGCCTTTCTAGATTTCCAAGTGCTACTATGATTTTTCATTTTTGAACTTGGGGCGTCGGTTTTTGTCTCTTCAATTATGGGTTCATTCGTCATTCTTTGAGCTTGGGCTCGAGTCACTGCCTGAATAGGTATTCCTGTCTCGTTTTCTGACCCTCCACTGGAAGGCACTGCTTCCAGCATGTTCAAGGTATTTTTTCTCCTTTGCTCAGGTTCTTAGGGAAATCAGGAATTAAATGAGTAATTCCACACTCGGTGCAATATGCGTTGACTTTAATGATTTCATCATGAGGACAGTCTCTTAGCCAATGGTCTCCACCACACTTGTAGTAGGGTCCATTAGGCTGTTGAGGTGCTCGTTGAGCTCCTCTTTGTTGGTATGCATGTCTCTTTCCATCCATGCCTCCGTTGGCTATGAACGAAAATGTTCATTCATCCAAGCTATATCTTCCTTCTCCTCCTGCCTGTGCAGCTGTTGGAGGTCCTGTACTTCCCATCATGCTCCAAGGTTCTAGTGTTGGGGGTTCTTTCCGTGGATAATAGACAGGATTTGCAGCATATCCATTGGAATCTTCGTAATATGCATGCATAGGCACCAAAGCCTTCTCCTCTGGTTTATTTACTGTTGGTGTGTATCTTATGTCGACTAGTCTTAATCTTGGTAGGGGTGGTTGCTGCCCCAACACTGGTTGTGGTCTTTCTACACCTACAGTTCCTAGTAGGTTGCCTGCTTCATACCTAGACATCTGTGGAAGTTGAGGAGATGCTACCTGAGCTTGAGGAGCATAAGGTCGTTCTCTCACATATCCCTTGTTATAATAACATTCCTCCGTCACATGGTTTGTCCATTTTTGTTCAATAGCACATCACTTTGGTTATTTAGCCTGAGGTTTGGCATACAGGTTAATCTTTTTGAGCACTTCCTCTACAAGCTGCTCCTGGCTTACAGCTACTTCTCCTTTCGGTGCTGTCTTAGCGGACTTACTTCCACTTTGTTGTGAGGATGAATCGTCATCAAGATCCTTAAAGTCACCCTCCTTGTAGACCACACAATTGTCTACAAGGTAAAGAGCCTCCCTAGTTAACTCATTTAACGTCGTTGCTCCTCTTCATATGTAAGTCCTTCTGGAGATCTGCATTCCTCAGTTCTTGAATAAATAAAAGCATAAGTGTAGACCGAGTTGGCAGTTCTTCCACAGGACAAAACTTCACATACCTTTTTAGTCGTAGGGCTTCCTTTCGCACAGATTCCCCTTCTTTCTGTTTGAATTTATGGATTTGTGATACCGTATTATGAGATATACCCCTTTGTGAGAATTCCTTAATAAACTCATCAAACACCTCCTCCATAGACTCAAAGTCTCTACACTCCACAAAGTCAAACCAAGTAGCAGCATCCTCCTCTAGGGTCAGTCCAAACCCTGCAAATTGGGTAGGGAAGTCTAATACCTCTCCAACTCTAATTACACGCACAAAGACTGCTACATGATCCCTAGGATCTCTGTTTTCCATGTATTTCTTGTTTACCCATTTTTGCACCTGAGAAGGTCTAATTCTACGATGGTCGACAAATCTCATCATTGGTTCTCCTCGTCCCAATTGATATACCTCCTCTGGCCTTCGGTAGTGACAGGGTTCCTCTCCCAGAGGTGCACCTAGGCCATAATTTCTAATGGTTATCGCAAGAGGTGGTTCATATCTTCAAACTCGTTCTATGGGTTGTCTTCCAGGATCTGTTGACTCTTGATTTTTTGGCTTACTCTCGCCTTGATACCGTGAATAGAGTGGTGGTTCTTGTAAATCCCTTAGCCCTCATGCGGATGGATAACCATCTCAGTTTTGGTCTTGTTCTAATGACGCACTTTATCGAAGCCATGCCTGCAATGATGGTTGGGTTGCTGGTTGGTTCTGGTAGTTGAACGTCTGTTGTCGGTTAGAATGTGAGGTCGCGTCATACTCTTCTGAAAATGGATTTGTCGACTTGCTAGGGGTATAGGTGACCCTTGGCACTTCTTCGGGGGCATATGTTGATGTTTCTGGAACTCTTGCCTTTTCTACCTCCTCTGGGAGAATACCTTTGTATTCTCGCCTGTACCTATCAACAAAAACAATATCCTTCCCCATAGCAATTTCATAAGACAATAAGTAAAGAACCTTGTCTTTGCTTAATTCGTTTGGGTAGTGTTCTTTGCATCAAAAATAAGAGACTACTCCCTCACTCTCATGCTTCTAAATTCCCACATTCTCATTATAGGTAGATACCCTCGTTGTTTTCTTATCATACATAAAAAGAGCTCCAGGTCGATCAATGTTTGGAGGCAGTTCTTGAGTTTCCAAAACCATTTTTCCTTTTGGCACGTTATCTCCATATATGTTGTAATCCTCAGGGTTACTAACCATTAGATAGTGGTTCCCCTTTTCGTCTCGGAATCTATCTCCATCATCATAGACTCGAATTATCTCTAGTCTCTGTGCAGGTCTTTCTTCAATACAAATACACTTGCGTCCTCGATAGGCAAAATAAACTAGGGCTCCCCTCGAGTTTGTTCCTTCTAAGAAGATTATAGTGAACTTGGAATCGTTCAAAGGATTTTGGGAGGTGCTTCCTCCTAGCATAGGTCCCCCATCGCAGAAACCTCCTGGCTGTTGACTACCCATCATGAAGAAGAATTTATCGGATGAAGTGTCAGTATCACTACCTATCTCAATGATCGGTGCTAGTGGATCTAGCCTTGCCTGAGTTACACACTCCTCGTTGGACACTAAGCTACCGTGATCACCTGCCACTTTTGATCTCTAGGAAGGTGTCTTCCTGATCTTAAATTCATCAAACTTAGCAATGCAATTTATCACAAATCCAACCACTCACCTGGCAAAGGATCAATCTCCGCACACCTTCTTGCCTCGCCGCCGTTGAATATACCTGTACACAAGCGTTTAATTTTGGCAATCGAATCAAAGCATTTAACCGCTATAGGTGGTCTTAGTAATGATTAGTATAACTGGAGGGTTAACCTCAACCACTACTGTATTTTATACACTTCTAATGTTCTTGATTAGGTATGCTAATCTGAAACTGTACTTCCCTCGGATGTTGGTCAATTTACATGGAAAGTCTTAATTTCATCTTTGCTCCGTCAAAAGGTCAAACAAGGTCCAATTTCACTTCTGAAAGAAGTTCTGGAACTCTTAAGTCAATTGGAACATCACTCTATGTCCTCAGTCAGCTTTTCTCTTCACTAAGCCGCTGTAGACATCCTATGTGTAGAATGTCTATCTGCTCTGTTTTGCCTGGAGTTTGCACTATAGATTCCCCTTGATGTGCTGAGCAACAACTATTTTTTCTTTTTGATTTGGACACCTATAAGCTGGTCAATTGGTTAGAAATCTGTTCCAGGAGCCTGATGTTGGTCTAACCAGTCAAATCAACTCCAATTTGGACCAAAATTGACTAGGAGGCTTGCCTCACGCTACACAACACCCTGCTATGCCTACAGTCAGTTGTTGGCTTCAATATCATGCAGTAGACATTCTACACGTAGCATGTCTAACTGCTCAAAGTGGCTTCAAATTCAAAGCACAGACTCCTCTTAAGGTGCTGATCCCTTTGGTATGCTCAAAGTTGATTTTGGAGTGCTAAATCACACAGAACACATCCTACGTGTAGGATGTCTATATGGTCTGTTTGACCCCAAACTTGAGCCACAGCTTCCCCTTGATGTCAGAAAATGAGTGCTATGCTTGGATTTTAGTTTGGATTTCAAAAGACCCCAATTTTAGCTATCCTCTAGTCCTTTTTAGTCAAAAATGCTAAAATATGCTTAAATCCCAATTTTCTCACCCAATTGAGATGAAAACTTCCTCAAGCACTCAATAAATCATGCAGATCATAGCCATCCTATGGTTTTGGTCTTAAAATAATGCCTTGGCACAATTTGGGTAGGATGTCTGGAATTTTTTTTCTATCTGGCCTTATCCTGTTAAGATATGGTCAAACTTCCACTTTCCAAGTGAAAATAGGGTAAAAACTACCTTCTAAACACACTAGTCAACTCAGATTTTCAAAATTTCCATCAGAACAGCCTGTAGACATCCTACGTGTAGGATGTCTCCTGGCTTAAAATTTAATTGTTTCCTGACAAAAATACTCCTTATGCTCTGCAGCTCTCTCAGAAATACTCACAAAAACTTTTGAACTTCACTTCAGCTTCTAATCACTCTTTTCCGTCATTTACAACATTGTGATGAACCTAACAACAAATATAACATGCATGAAGTGCTCCAAATCATAAAAATCATGATGTCCTACTTACCCTACTCCTACTCATCATGTCAGATGGTGATATTGGTGTCTCGGTTGCTTCCTAGCCTCTTCGGACTCTCAAGATCTCCTTCCACCGCCTCTACCACTCCAACTCCTACTCTCTACACCACAACTTAACTAATACCTAAAAACTATCTAAGTCTACCTAAGTGGAAGGATCTTGGCAAGACACTCGCTCCCTAGACTCCTCCTAAGACCTAGATAGTCCTCCACCCTTTGATCCTATCTAAATGTAAAATGAGACTCTGGCAAAGCCAGAGAATCCCTATCCTCAAGGACTAGTCTCGGTCACCTACCTAGGGTTTTCGTCCCCGGAAGCGGCGCCAATGTTGGCGGATACGCCGCGACGAACGTCAGCACATCAAGAACTCACCTAACAAGATTTTTCAGCTAAGGACAAAGCTCGACCCGCAAGCGCGTGGAAGCAAGCATAGGGTGTCAACCTACACTCGAACGACTCTCGACTACTTCCTACAGAGGTCTCTACCCAATGTCTAAGCTACAGCCTTCAGGAGTGCCTAAGAGGAGATTTCCTACAATGCTTTCAAGAGAAAAATACCCATCAAACGTTCTCAAGGTGCCACAAACTTGAAAGAAACCCTATTAACACCAATAGGTCGCTCTCCCTAAGGTCCATGAACCAAAACCCCAACCCTAAACACCCGGTGCAAAATCACGTAGGATGTCTGGTCAAAATTTGCAGGTCTTCATTTTCAAAAACTAAAGTGTCTAATGTGTAGCTCTACTCATTGCGAACGCGTGGATATGCTGAAATGCAAAAACAAACAACGTATGCTCACCGAATCACTAGATGCAGCTCGTGGGTCGAGCTCGCAAAGCCAAAATGTACACTCGCAATGTAGGTATTGGCATGTAGCTCTTGTCGGGGGCAACGCACTGCACTTCTCCGCACTCGATTCCGACCACCGGTGCATGCGTAGCATCAAGATAAAACTCTTGCTCTCTCTGGTACACAGAGTACGCTCACTCACACAGATAGAACTTTTTAAAAATGACAAAGATTTTTTCATTAAGGTCAAAAGTGGTATAAATACCTTACAATCTCAAACCTTAATGTTCCAATTTAACCATCTACTCAATCTAAATGTCAAAAATGGGATACAATCTGGAAGCTTCTGCAAGCCCCATTGTTTACAAAGGTGAAATGACGGTTTTTCTCAATTAAAGAATAATTACAAAAAATAATATCCTGTCGAGCAATCATTCTCTATTGGGTGTGTCCAGCCGCTAACACCTTACAAGAAGGAAAAGCATCAAAGCATGGTGTCATCCT
Organism: Adiantum capillus-veneris; assembly: GCF_014529385.1. Classification (NCBI taxonomy): domain Eukaryota; kingdom Viridiplantae; phylum Streptophyta; class Polypodiopsida; order Polypodiales; family Pteridaceae; genus Adiantum; species Adiantum capillus-veneris. The sequence continues at coordinate 42,408,101 of NC_140932.1, forward strand.
TGAGGGTTGGTCACCCAGTGAATATGGTGCCAATAGTTGAAGCTATGCTGGGAAAGAAGACAGAAGTGCAAGCATATGTGGACGGTGGTTCCCAAGTGTGTGTCATGGCTGAGGCTATCGTGAAGGAAGCAAATGTTAAGATGTCAGTGAATGCTTCAATCCGTATGAGGATGGCCAACCACAAAAAGGCAAGGCGTCTTGGAATAGCTGAAGATGTGAAGATAAAAGTCTTGGGGATTGAGTGCTTGGTTGATTGCTACGTGATGCAAGCGGGTGAGAATGCTTATCCAATCATTTTAGGCAGGACATGGCTTATAACCCTTGGTGCTAAGCAAGATTGGGGCACATGCTTGATTAGCATTCCCGACAAAGAAAAAGGAAGAACCATTTTCTACAACATGAAGACACACGAGAGCCGTACACAACCCCTAGTGGAGATGCAAGATACGGATTTGACAAAAACCACATCATACGATAGTGATGCTTCGTCTACATCATCAGAAGAAAGTGTAGAGGAAGGCTTGATGCAATTATGTCCTGATCTTTTTGGGATAAGTGTTGAAAAGGATGCATTGGTGCATGATATGAAGGTCAAGGAGGAGAAGGATGGTCCAAAAGCAGCTATAGAGCCTGCCAAAATGAACGCAAGGAGCATACTAGGAGAGGACTTGATAGAGAAAGAAAAAAAGGAGTATGAAGACATGTTTAAGGAATTTCCAAATCTATTCGCCACTGAATATATAGAGTTGCAAGGAGCTAAAGGAGTCGAGTGTAGAATCAATGTAAAAGAAGGTGCCAAGCCAAAGGTTCAAAAGCTTAATTATGAGAAGGCACTTCATAAAGAGGTGATGAAGCATTTGGAAGCAAATTTCATCTTTCGAGTGAGGAGTCCAAATGGGTCTCTCCAGTTGTTATTGTGCCCAAGAAGAACGAAAGATTTAGGATATGTGTTGACTTCAAACCTTTGAATGCTGCCACAAAAAGGAATCATTATCCACTACCCTTCCTAGATGAAATCCTCAATCAGGTTGCAGGTCATGAACGTTACTCAATCATGGATGGATTTTCTGGATACTTTCAGATCTTGATAGCGATTGAAGATCGATTGAAGACGACCTTCATTACTCCTTGGGGTTGTTTTTCCTACAAAAGAATGCCTTTTGGGTTAGTTAATGCATATGCTACCTTCTAAGGATGGATGAATAGAATGTTTGGTTCCTACTTGGGTAGCATTTTCACGGATGATATTGGGTGTTATAGCTCCATCCAGGGTCACAAATTTGGAGAAGCTGAGGTTGAGTTTTGAAAGGCTTCAACAAGAGGGTGGGCAACTCAACTTAAAGAAGTGTAAGTTTGCTCGTGCCAGAGTCCATTTTCTAGGACATGTGGTTTCCCAAAATGGAATAGAAGCTGACCCGCAGAAAGCTAAGGCTTTATTGCTTATGGATCCACCCAGCAACACAAAGGATTTGGCACCATTTGTGCATAAGCTCAGGTGCTTGTCATGTTTTTTTGGGATGCTATGTCAGTATGTGTATCCTCTCAAGAAATTGAGTCAAAGAGTTCAAGGATTTGAGTGGAATGAAGACATGCAATAGGCTTTTGATGGTATCAAGGAGGTACTATGTGCTTTATCAACAGCAATTCCTCCCGACTTGCACTCGATTTTCTATGTATCTATTAGTGTGAGGTCAATAGCTTTTGGGTCGGTTCTCTTATAAAAGCAAGGAAGGAACTTCAAGCCAGTTTATTTTGAGAGCAAGATGAAGAATGTAAGTGAGTTCTCCTACACGGAAATGGAACAGTGGTTATTCACCTTGGTTTTTGCTTGTCAAAGGTTCAAAACCTAACTGTTACCCCAAAAATTCTATGTGCTCACCACATCGAATGTTTTTCCTGATGTAGTACAACATTTGAAGCCTAGCAAGCGCATCTTAAAGTGGACTTTGGATCTTCAAGAGTATGAGCTTGAGTTTAAAGTGGATCATTATGTTAAAGCTCACTTGGCAGACATAGTGATACATAAGGGAGGGAGCTTCCATCTTACCCAAGGGTTGACAAAGATGATCATGAAGAGGAAGTAGATATTACAGATGCATATATAATGATGTTTGATGGTGCATACAAGAAATTTCTTCAAAAGTCAAGTGGTGGGGTAGTCATTAAGAACCCAAAAGGCGATGTAATATTTTCTACAGCTTACGACCTTGATGAAGTTGAAAGTAACAATGAGGCTGAGTATCTCACGCTTTTCCTTGGGTTGAAGCAGTGTGTTGAGTTTTGATTGAAGAGGGTCATTGCAAAAGGAGATGCGTTGCTAGTCATGAATGAGTTGCTTGGTTTGTGGAATGTTAAGAAAGACAATTTGAAGAAGTGGTTCTATGGCATGAAGAAGCTTTTGCATAAGTTTGAGAAGATACAATTTAAACATGTCCCTCATGAGCAGAATAAATAAGCTGATGAGTTGGCTAGGGACAGGTTGATGCCTTGGTAGCTCCTTTAAAGGTCAAGGAAGCCTTGTATGCAGGAAGGTAATCATTGCAAGATGTAGAAGTATTTCTTGGTAAAGGTAAATGTCAAGAGGGCGTGTGAAAGGTTCGGCGTAAGAGAATAGTTGCAAAAGCAAGAAACTACACATTGGTAGGTGAGGATCACATGCTTTATGGCAAGGATAGCATTTTGAGAAAAATGTCATACAAAGAAGAGATAGGCTTGATTTTGGAGCACTACCATGAAGAAACAGGCCATCAAGGCAAGGATCAGGTTGTCTTTCGTGTTTTGAGAGCAGGTTACTGTTGGCCCTCTATGAATGAGAGATGCTTATTTTTGGTGCAAGTCATGCCATGAATGCCAAGTGTTTGCAAATCGGAAGCTTTTGGCTGAGCCTCAAAAATCTATAATGTCTTTTGATGCATTTGAAAAATGGGGAGTACATGTTGTAGGTCCAATGCCAAGAACCAACAATTGAAAAAGGTATATCCTTGTGGCTGTGGACTATTTGACAAAATGGGTGGAGGAAAGAGTAGTAAAAGATGTAAGGAAGAGTGACCTCTTTTTTGTATGAAAAGGTGTGTTGTAGGTTTGGATCTCCTATGGTTATCATTTTTTATCCTGGACCAGGGTTTAGGGGAAAACTTACTGCTGCTCTCATTGGAGAAATTGAAAATTCAGCATAGGCATTCTTCTCCTTACTACCCACAATGCAATGGATTGGCTGAGAACTGCAATGGTCAAATTGTAAAGATTCTATCAAAGTATGCTAGAGCGCATGCTAAAGAGTGGGACTTAGACTTGGAAAAGTGTTTATGTGCTTATAGAACTACGCATAGAGTGTCAACACAGTTTACACCATATGAGCTTGTTTATGGAAAAGAAGCTCTTATGCCCATACAAGTGCAGTTGGATGCCTTGAAGTTATTGTGCAGAATGAAAGGTGAGCGTAGTGACAAGCAGCAATAAAGAATTCTTTCTCTAGAGTTTTTGCGAATAAATAGAGAGAAAGCCAGTGATTATTATCTTCAACAAGCAGAGACAAGGATGGAGAAAATGAATAAGAGGCTGCCAGAGAAAGAGATCAAAGAGGGGAATTTGGTGATGAAGTATGATTCTCGCTTGGATTTTATTTTTCAAAAGAAGTTGAGGGACAAATGGTTCGGTCCATACAGAGTGAAGCATGTATTTTCTAATGGCACATATGAGTTGGAAAAATTATATGGTGAACGTTTATGCTACAGAATAAATGGTTATAAATTGAAGAAATATATTGTGAGGGATGTGGTTCCAGATGCAAATAGTCTCTTGGTTGAGCATAAATGCTCTACCTAGAGGGTGGGAAATGGTGATAGACCGCTTTTGGCATGTACAAAGTAGCGTTTATATGCATGGTCATATGTACAAAAAGATGTAAAAACATGCATTTGGGAGCTTTGCAAAGTGGTTTCAAGTTCAAAAAAAGATGCAACGTGTACACATTGTGAGTAGGCAGGTTTGCGTGCTAGCACTCGGACACATGTACATGCCCAGATAGGGTATCGGGGCCTTGTATATGGTTCTAGGTGGCTTATTTTCTCTTGACAGAATGTGTTTTCTACTCGAGACGTTTGGGACATGCAATAGCTGTCTATTTATGGTTTCGTGAGTGCTCTAGCTAAAGGAGGATTTTTGAAGCCAAGTCTTGGCACTTTCACCTCTCTATGTGGCGAAGGAAGCACAGTTCCTACAGGTGGTCTAGTGCAGTCCCATCGCGTTAGTGTCCTATTTTTGAGTGTGTGGAGTAGTGAATGAGAGCTTTCTCTCTTCAATTTTTCACTTGGGAGAGTCTATGGAAGCTCTGAGGTTTTCATGGATGTGTGTGTGCGAGGAATTGAGGAAAGAAGGTGCGGCTTTCTGCAAGACTATGTGACCCTGTATCAGTGCCATTAGGGTTGGTGCTACTCCAAAGAGTCCAACAGAGTGGAGTTTGGTGGATCTTTTGCAATGGTTTGAGAGAGGCCTTTGTGGCTAGAGTTTTTGAGTTTTTGATGGTTTTCCCTGTATATTTTGGTCACCATCAAGTGTGATTTCAAGTGTTGATTGACTCGACTCACCTTGTAGTGTCTGTGGGCAGACAAGGGCTTCTAGGTTGAGGCATTTGGAGTTTGAATTGAGCTTGTGGGTAGTATTTTTATTGAGCTCTTGAGTGGTGGTAGGTGTGGGTTGGAATTCCATTAAATTTATTGTGTGGTGTTGAGTTGTCTGGGTCTGCGAGTGTGCGCACGGCATCTTTTTCTCCATCAATGCGTATGATGTCTCAAGGAATGATAGGAGACCAATTTTTACAAAGAGACTACACCAGAGTGTTGTAGAGGGGTATTTTACCCTACGTGCAATTTGATCCCAAGGCTTTGACCAACCCTTGATACCCAAAAGATAAAAGTCAAAAAATCAAAAGCAAAAATTAGGAAACTCGTGATTCTAAGCACATTTGTTTGCATAGAACTTGCTAAAAGTGTTGAAAATCATTTCGAAGAACTGTGGAAGCCTCCGAGTGAAATATGTACAAAAACCCATCAATAGACATCATACACATATGATGTCTCAAGGGGTGATCTGGCAGTCAAATTGAACCTTTAACTTCATACTCACATTTGCATATTGTGTGTGGCACATTCACCAAGTTTCATCTCATTTGGGCAAACAAGTTAAGAATTGAGTGCATATTACTCTTTTTGGGAAGTTCATGGGTAAAAAGTAGTGAAATGATACAACTCTGGTATCAAAAATTGGTTGTGAGTACATACACATGTTTCACATATCAAGAGGCAGTTGTGGTACAAACAGAACTCCATTTAGGGCAAAAAGACATCATACGCGTATAATGTCTATTTGGTCAGGATTGAGTCAAACTGAGCATATGACTATACCCTTGTGATCTATAACAGATAATGAGCACATAGAACCAGTTTCATCAAGTGGAAAGCAATATTGGAGCTAAAAAGTGCCAAAATATGGTTTGAGACAAGTGTATGACTGCATTTCTCATATGTATCACAAAAAGTATTCAAACTGACTTTGGAAAGCTTCTAAGAGTTTCTTGCATGGTAGAGAATCTCTAGAGTGAAAATCTTCATTTTGGCCAGATAGACATCATACGTGTATCATGTCTCAAGGGCATATTAGAGACCAAAGGTAACTTTAGGGTTAACCTAGGGGTTCAAGCACCTCAAGGAAAGCTTAAGGACCTAGTTTCACCTAAGTTGAGTCATATGGTGGTTTAGAATACCTCTTGAGGATTTGAGAAATCTTTAGACAATTTTAGGAGGATTCCAAGTATTAAGACCATAGAAGGAGGTTGGATTGAGGCTTAATACATCAAGGAGAACCTAAGATTAGAATTTGAGCTGAATCGAGCACAGTAGACATCATACACATATAATGTCTAAGGGCTAGATTTAGGACTTATGTGGTTGGATTGAGCCTACCATAGTTTTCCAACTAACTCTAACACCCTCTTTTACAAGTCAAATCGGTGTGAAGGACATACATAGGGAGCCAATCATCCACAAAACAAATTTTGGAGGGAAATTACATGCAAGGTCTTTCTAATCAACAGTGAATAGTACTGAAGTGAGAATCACTGTTTGACAAAGATTTGAAAACTAATAAAGTTTTGTACAGATAGCCATCAACAAGGTCTAGTAATTCGAGACCAATATGAAGTAGAAACGGTGAATAAATTGGAGAGCTGAAAGACTAGCCTGAATAAGGAACGATCCAACAAACTTTTTAGGTAAAAGGTTTGGATTGATATTTGTGTGTTAACGAAATTGATGTATTTAAGGTCAGGTAGATATCTCTAAATAGATTGGAGATCACTAGGAGAGCAGTGACTACTAAGGAGCATGTGACCCAAGCAAGAGTAGATCCACTAGCACCAATTATAGAGGATAGTAGTGGGACTGGCACCTATTCAGAGCAGTTTATTTACCTCATGACTGACCAAAACATCACTATTAATGGACATAACCAAGTGGGAGGAGGTCAGTCCAACTTAGTGACTACTGAGGAGAGTGTGACCCAAGCAAGAATAGATCCACTAGCACCAATTATAGAGGACGGTAGTGGGATTGACACCTCTTCAAAGAAGTCTATTTACCTCATGAATGACCAAAACATCACTGTTAACTGACAGAACCAAGTGGGAGGAGGTAGAACCTCTAAGAACCCCACTTGGACAGCAAGTTATACAACCTTTTACTTAGAAGGACCAACTGCCCATGGGGCTTTGGTATATGCCAAAGAAAGGGAAAATAAAAGCATATTATTGAGGAAAAACCAGACAACATAGTGGAAGTCGAGTGTATGATGATGGGGACAGATTTCGTAATGATGAGGGAATATAGTCCCTGATTGTTAATAAGGACCCGGAGAACTATAACAAATATGGAGACAATGTTGCAAAAGGAAAGATGGATTTTGAGATCACAGAAATACCTCCTAAAAAAATTCTTCCTAATGCACCTGGGGTTTGACAAGAAGGTGACTAAAGTAGTGACCAACAAAGGACTGGCAGGAATCTAGGAGTACATGAGTGGTAGGGACAAAACATATTTTTGATGTCTAGCACCCTACGCCTTTGAGTTAAGCACATACAAGACTTTATACTTATTTTTGTACAAATCGGGTGAAGGGAGTCTCATAATATATGTTGACACGTATGGACGGGAGTATGTGTCGATAGAGAAAGCAAAAGTAGCGCGATTGATAGGCTCTGGAGTAATTCCAATAGATCCAGTTGCAACTCAAGGCCCAAACCCTATCCCTAGCAAGTCCGCAAATCCCTTTGAAGAAGTGGAGTACACGACCAAATTTCCATCTAGACAAGCTAGAGTGGTTGAAACACCAGTTTTCCTTCATATCTGAACCCAAATCTTGAAATGTTGCAATCCTGATTGCACCCCATAGTAACGAGGGAACATAAATTATATAGAGGAGAAATCCCTATTACAACACGATTATATGTCACCCCCATAGTATCACCAATGCCCACTTATTCTTACTCTTACTTGATAGAGAGAAAGGGATTGGAAACAATGCCGACCACATCAGGATTCCTCTATATGGAGCGGATCAAGACAGAAATAAGATTTACAGTGGAACCACTTGTTGATAGAGCCTATAGAGGATATGGGTTGGAAGAAGCATTTGACATCAGATTGAGACATGAACAAGAATCTGCAACAGGAGAAGGACGAGGGGATTCTACAGTGAGGCTGGTAGACCAGAAACGTGCTAGACCTTCTCAAGTCCAAAAATGGGTTAAAAAGAAATATTCAGGGGAAAGAGGCCATAGAGACCACGTGGCAACAGTCTTGAGAGTGATCCAAGCAGAAGAGATCGGGGACTTTGATACACAGTTTTTTGGAATTGGACTCACGTTAGAGGAAGATGCTTCCACTTGGTTTGATTTTGTTGAGAGACGGTGTTAGAAGCTGGACAGACCCTATGGGAACTGACTTCTCGGCAGATTATCATTTTTTGTAATTATTCATTTATTGAGAAAACTCGACATTTCACCTTGTGAATATTGGGGCTTACACAAGTTTCCAGATTGTATCCCAGTTTTGATAGTTAGATTGAGTAGATGGTTGATTTGGAACTTTAGGGTTTTGATAATTGTAAGGTATATATACCACTTTTTGACCTTAATGAAGAACCTTTTGTCATTTAAAAAAAAATAGAAGTTTTGAAGTCTGTGAGTGAGCGTACTGTGTACGAGAGAGTGTGTGAACTTCATCTTGATGCTATGTGTGCACCGATAGTCGGAATCGAGTGCGGAGAAGTGCAGCGTGTTGCCCCCGACGAGAGCTATGCGCTGATACCTACATTGTGCGCGTACGGTCCGGTTTTGCGAGCTCCTTCTATGAGCTTCGTCTAGTGATTTGGTGCGCTTATGTTGTTTGATTTTGCATTGCAGCATATACACGCGTTCACATTAAGTAGAGCTACACATTAGGCACTTTAGATTTCGGAAACGAAGACCTGCAAATTTCGGCCAGACATCCTACGTGATTTTGCACCGGGTGTTTTGGGTTGGGGTTTTGGTTCATAGACCTTAGGGAGAGCGACCTATTGGTGATAGTAGGGTCTCCTTCGAGTTCTGTGGTGTTTTGGGATTGTTTGATGGGTATTCGGCTCTAGAAAGCATTGTAGGAATTTTCCTCTTATACACTCTTGAAGGCTATGACTTAGACATTGGGTAGAGACCTCTGTAGGAATTAGTTAGGAGTCGGTTGAGTGTAGGTTGACACCTTATACTTGCTTCCACGCACCTTCGGGTCAAGCTTTGTCCTTAGCTGACAAATCTTATTAGGTGAGTTCTCATTGTGCTGACGTTTGTCGCGGTGTATCCGTCCAACATTGGCGCCGCTGGCGGGGACAAAAACCTTAGGTAGGTGACCGAGACTTGTCCTTGAGGATAGGGATTTTAGGCTTGCCAAGAGTCTCGTTTTGCATTTAGATAGGATCAGAGAGTGGAGGACTCTCTAGGTCTTAGAGGGAGTCTAGGAAGCGAGTGTCTGGCCTAGATCCTTCACCTTAGGTAGATTTAGGTAGACTAAGATAGTTTTAGGCATTAGTTGAGTTCTTGAGTAGGATTTGGAGTGGTAGAAGAGGTGAGAGGGGAGATTGAGGGATCGGAGAGGCGAGAAAGCAACCAAAACACCATTATCACCATTTCACATGATAAGCAGGCGTAGAGTAAGTAGGACATCATGATTCAGGATCTAGAGCACTTCATGCATGTATACTTGCTTGTTGGTAAATTCATCACAAGTTTGTAAAAGATGCAAAAGTGTGTTTGTAAGCCTAAGTGAAGTCCAAAAGTTACTGTGAGTGTTTCTGATAGAGCTGTAGAGCATCAGGAGCATTTCTGTTAGGAAAAAATTTAATTTCGAGTAGGAGACATCCTACACGTAGGATGTCTATATGCTAATCTGCTGAGAATTTTGGGATTTTGAGTTGACCAGTGTGTTCAGAAGGTGGGGTTTACCCTATTTTCAACTAGAAAGTGGAAATTTGACCATATCTTGACAGGATAAGGCCAGATAGACTGAAATTGCCTGACATCCTACCCAAATTGTACCAAAGCATTATTTTAAGACCAAAACCATATGATGGGTGTATGAGCATGATTTGCATGATATATTGAGTGACTGAGAGGGGTTTCATCTCATTTGGGTGAGAAAATTTGGGTTCAAAGCGGACTTTAGCACTTTTGACTGAAAAAGGTAAGAACAGCTAAAACTGGGGACTTTTGAAATCCAAATCAAAATCTAAGCATACCACTAGGTTACTGACATCAAGAGGAAGTTGTAGGTCAAGTCTGGGGTCAAACAGGCCAAAAAGCCATCCTACACGTAGGATGTCTTCTGTGTGATTTTACACTCCAAACCTAATTTTGAACATACCAAAGTGATGAGCAACTCAAGGGGAGCCTGTGTTTTGAATTTGAAGCAACTCAAGGGGAGCCAAAGTGATGAGCAACTCAAGGGGATCCTGATGTCTAAAGCAAGAAATTAAATCCAGATACTGACAGTGGGCATAGCAAGGTGTTGTATAGCCTGAGACAAGCCTTCTAGTCAATTTTGGTCCAAATTGGAGTTGATTAGACTGATCAAGATCTACAAGATTTTTGATCCATTGACCAACTTATAGGTGTCCAAATCAAAAAGTGAAAACAAATGTGGACTCAACACGTCAAGGGGAATCCATAGTTCAAAAATCCAGGCAAAACAAAGTAGGAGACATCCTATGCGTAGGATGTCTATTGGGCCCTATTGAAGAGAAAATTTGACTGGGCTTAGACAGTGAGATTTCATTTGGCTTAAGGGTTCCAAAACTTCTTTCAGAAGTGAATTTGGACCTTGTTTGTCCATTTGACGGAGCAAAAAACTGAATTCAGACTTTTTCACAAAAATTGACCAACCTGCGAGGGAAGTACACTTCCAGATTAGCAGACCTAATCCAAAACATCAGCAATGTATAAAATACAGTAGTGGTTGAGATTAACTCTCCAGTTATACCAATCATTACTAAGATAACCTCTAGCAGATAAATGCTTTGATTCAATTGTCGAAATTAAACGCTTGTGTACAGGTATATTCAACGACAAAGCAAGAAGTTGTGCGGAGACTGATCCTTTGCCTGGTGAGTGGTTGGATTTGTGGTAAATTTCATTACTAAGTTTGATGAATTTAAGATCAGGAAGATACATTTTTAGAGACTAGAAGGTGGCAGGTGACCAAGGTAGCTTAGTATCCACCGAGGAGAGTGTAACTCAGGCGAGGCCAGATCCACTAGCACCTATTATTGAGGAAGGTAGTGATATTGATACTTCGTCAGACAAATCTTTCTTCATGATGGGTAGTCAGCAGCCAGGAGGGTTTCACATATGCCAGACCAATGCCAGGAGGAAGCACCTCCCTAAATCCTTTGAATGATTCCAAGCTCACTATGATCTTCTTAGAGGGAACAAACTCGAGGGGAGCCCTAGTCTATTCTGACTATCAAGGACGCAAGTGCATTTGTATCGAAGAGAGGCCGACTCAAAGATTGGAGATAATTCGAGTCTATGATGATGGAGATAGATTTCGAGATGAAAAGGGGAACCACTATCTGATAGTTAGTAACCCTGAAGATTACAACAGATATGGAGATAACGTGGCGAAAGGGAAAATGGCTTCAGAAGCTCAAGAACCGCCACCAAACATTGATCGGCCCGGGCTATTTTTACGTATGATAAGAAAACAACCAGGTTTCCAACTTATAATGAGAACATGGGGATCTACAAGCATGAGAGTGAGGGAATAGTTGCTTACTTTTGTAGCAAAGAACCATACTTAAACGAATTAAGCAAAGGCAAGGTTCTTTACTTATTCTCTTATGAAACTGCTATGGGGAAGGGCATAGTTTTTGTTTATAGATACGGGCGAGAATACCAATGTATTCTCCCAGAGGAGGTAGAAAAGGCGACAGTTCTAGGAGCATCAACATACACCCCAGACGACTTGCCAGGAGCCACCTACACCCCAAGCAAGTCGAAAAATCCCTTTTCTGAAGAGTATGACGCTACCACACATTCCACCCAACCGCAGACGTTCAACAATCAAAACCAACCAGCAAACCAGCCATCATTGTAGCCATGGCTTTGACAGTCGACAACAATGGAGCAAGACTGTAACCGAGATGGTTATCAAGCCGCGCAAGAGCTAAGGGATCTACAAGAACCACCACTCTATTCAAGGTATCAAGGAGAGAGTAAGACAAAGACTCAAGGGTCAACAGAGCCTGGAGGACCACGAGTTCAAAGAGATGAACTATCTCTGGCGAGAACTGTTAGAAATTATGGCTTAGGAGCACCACTAGGAGAGGAACCAACCTTCTATAGAAGACCTAAGGAGGTATATCGATTAGGACGTGGAGATCCAATGATGAGGTTTGTAGACCATCATAGCTTCTCGAGGAAGCTATCCGCGGGCCGACGACATGAGGTAAGTAGGTGCGTCAGATGGCATCTAGTGGCGTCAAGAGGCCAAAGGGGGTCAAGACTTGCATGTGGATAAGTACGGACACGACGTGGATGTTTTGTTGTGATAATTATGCAGAGAGGTCATCATGAAGACCATATTTTGGGGCCACTTCACGTGGTGGCGGGATGCATTATTGGGGAAAGCTGAGTGCCAGGTGTGCGGATGATGCAAAAAGGTGACAACTATGCACTGCGAGGTCAGTTTTTGGCCTGTTCGGGGACTGTTTGAGGTCATCTAAAAGGCCAAGGGTGCCCAACTAATAAAGCTAATTGTGGGAACTGAAAAACAGAGAGAAGACCAGAAAAAACGTGGAGAAGAGAGGAGGAACAGTCGCAGGTGTGTTTTTGGGGTTTTTGGAGCCTGTTTTGGCCATAAACTGCTCATCCGATGTCGGATTTGAGCACTTTGACATTGTAGACTGGGGTTTTGGGCCGTTCCGGACATGATGGTGCTATCCATTTTGCCAAATTTCTCCCTATTTTTCTGTTTCTTTGGCTGTGCAAGTTTCTCCTATGAATGAAGCTTCTTCTCCAATTTGTGATTGTATCTGACATATTTTACCCATATTGTGTGAGTTGTTTGCCCCATTGGTGTTGGCCCAAGTTCATTTGTATCTAATTATCAGAAGTTCTCCTCTTTTGAGCTGAGTTTTTTGGGTGTGTGTGTGTGTGTGTGGGTGTCTCTGTGTGGAGTGGGCAAGTGGATAGTCTCTCTCCTCTCACTCCAGAGGTGTGTTCCCTATCTCGGCCAGGTGTGTTGTGTAAGCCGAGTGGTGCCCCATAGTGTGTGTGTGTATCTTTCCAATAGTGTGTCGGATAGTTATAGAGGCGCTGTATGTGTTTTCATCCCACTCACATTCTTTTGGCACCCCCACGGAGAATCTTCTTCGAGTACCTTCTGCTTCGAGCTTCAAGCTTCGAGATTCGGGATTATAGGTTGTAGGTTGCAGATTACAGGTTACAGGTTACAGGTTACATGGATAGGTACAGGTACAGGTGATTCACAAAGGTACAAGTAGCTGGAGTACAGTGATATACTAGCATTGGTGTCACTTGCAGTTGTTGTGGGTATGCATCACTTGGCGCCTATTTGAGCGCACTGTCTGCTGGATTCTACGTTACTTGTGGAAACTGCCATTGTACGCATTTGTGGAGCCATACTTGATTGTATTTGGCAGTCCCAGCCATTTCTGAGACTTGGTCTAGAAGATAGTCATTTTTGAGACTTGACTATACGCGATTTGCATTAGCCTTCGTGTGAGGGTCGATAGCGTGAGGTTTTTATTGAGCTGGGGGATTCTCAAATGTGGAGATCCTTTTGGTGATACAGGTAGCTGGAGCACCCTTTTTTTGACCTCGCCATAGGCTATGTACTAGTGAGTCCTACTTGATGCTCGGGTTCTATTGTTGACAGTTTATGCATACATCGACAGTCTATATTTTGGGTTCACACTGCTCTACTTCTGGGGAAACTCTGCCAAAATTTTTCCAAGTTATGATGGATGGTTTTTTGGTATTTTGAGCCATTTATGCTGTTATGCTGCTGAAATTTTGGCAAAATCAGAGGTTGAGTCAGGTGTGCCTTCTTGGGAGCTTCATGGTTGGCTTTAATGGATGATCAAAATGGCCCTCAGTTCACTCCTTTTCATTTAACTCAAAGAATTCAGATTAATGTTCATGTGTCCAGGAAGATCTTTTTCCAGCAGCGCATAGTCTTTATGTTTGGGCCAAGAAGATTGAGAGAGATCCTAGAATGTCCTTTTCCTGTTGTAATTCCAATGATCAACTATGAAAACTCATTTGGTGTGCATATGTTTGTCCTTATCTAAAGCTGAGCTCCATTGAAGTTTCTAGGGATTGGGTAGTGAAAAGTTTTGGGTTCTTGCACGTGTGTTCGAAGGGGTTCTCAAAGCATCATAATTTGGGTAGCCATGGCTTTCTCTTATCCGGAGTTTCATGGAAGAAGTGATGAAGATGTGGAAGAATTTTTGGAAAAGATGGAGGTTGCTTACATTAGCAACCAGATTCATGACCCTACGCAAATGTTACGCCTTCTCCAAATTTGTTTGAAGAGTGATGCACGAGTTTGGTCTAAAGCATTTGAAGAGGATTTGCGTGTGGCTGATCCACCTGTAAGGTTGAGTTGGGACAATCTACGACATGGGTTGAAAGTGGAGTTTGTGAAGATAGAAGATCCTGACAAAGTGTGGCAAGAAGTATAGGCTTTGGTGAAAAAGGAAGGTGAGCCAGTAGATGTGTACATACGTAAGTTTTCATTGGCATGGGAGCGAATGTGCAAGGCCTTAGCACCACAGGTACCCCTGCCTGACATGATGAAGAAGGACAGGTTCTTGGCTGGTCTTTGGGAGAATATACATTGGAGAGTGGAGCTAAAGAAGCCTAGGACATATGAAGATGCACTAGAGGTAGCAAGGAACAACGAGTGGAAGTTGAGGAAAATGAGCCAGTTAGGGGCGGAGTCTTTTCCCATGAGGTCTGAATTTCAGCCTATGGACTCTTTACAAGGTCGCATGTTAGGGGTTCATCATGAACCAGTGGTTATTGTTACTACTCAGGTTATGCCAGCAGTGGTCACTACATCGGTGCAAGATGATGGGCTAAGGCAAGACATGAGGCAAGTGGTAGATTTGATGAAGAATCTCAGCCTAAACATGCTAGGTCAAGTGGGAAATAATCGAGGTCAAGGGAGGTTTGCAAATCAGCCAGGAGGTGAAGAAAGGCCTAGGAATGGTGTTGGACAAATCAATGGTAGGTTTTGGAGGCAGACGCCCACATGTTACAATTGTGGAGAGTTGGGTCACATCAGCCCGCAATGTGATAAGCCACCAAGGATAGGGGGAGACATGTATCCATTGCCAAAACAGGTGCTAACTAGGTCGCATGATTATGGCATCGAAATTAAGGGAGATGAAGGAACCAGTGGATTAACCCAGGAGGAAAAGGGAAAGACAAAAGTGCTAAGTGTAGTCACCTTGGAGAAGGCATCAAAGCTAGAGGATACATTAGTGATGCCTATTGGGAAGAGGACCACAGAGGATAAGGAAGGAAGAAGTGCCCTAGGTCCTAGTAAGAAGAAAGGAAAGAGCCATGAAGGCGAGGATGTCAAGGCCAAGAGGAAAAGGAGAGCTTGTCGAAAGTTTCATGTTTCAGATTTTCCGCTAGGGGATGGGCAATTAAGCTATGATTTGAAGGAGGATCTTACGAGCAGGAAGGCAGATGTTACTTTTGGGAAGCTTATAGAGATGGTTCCTAAGCTAAAGCGACAGTGGAAGAGGATGGTTAACCCAATGGAGAAAGAGCCAGAGAGAGGTTCAGTAAAGGTGTTGGCAATGGATGAGCTACCAGACATTTGTCCAATAGTAGATGTGTGGCATAAAAGGAAAAATTTGGGACAAGGTTATGTGGATGGTGGAGCCCAAATATGCGTCATAACACACTCATGCGCTGAGAAGATGGGTCTCACAGTGGCTTGGGTGTCAGGTTTTCGGATCAGATTGGCAAACCATCAAAAAGTAAAATGCTTTGGTGCTGTAAAGAGCTTAGAAGTGGAGGCATATGATGCAAAGGCAGTGGTGGATTTTCATGTGATGCCAGCAGGGTTGGGAGCATATCCTATTATACTGGGCAGACCATGGTTACGTGCAGTGGGAGATGTTCAAGATTGGCGACATGGTACGATTAGCCTCTATGGAAAGACAGGTACCAAGAAGCTTTATAATATGGACACAAGGAAACGATTAGAGGAGATTTATGAAGATGAGGATGAGTCTAGTGATGAAGACTCTTCCACGGTGACAGATGAGGACAGTGATAGCACTCCCAGCAGTGATGAGGATGCTAATGTTGCATTTCTTTTGATGGACAAAGAAATCCAGGAGTTTGGTTTACTTGCATTTGCGAATGAGGTTGAAGATGAAAGTGAAGGGCCTTATGAAGTGATTGAAGGGCTGATGCAATCAAAGGTTCAATTGTCAAAGAAGCAGGAATTGATGACACAAATGATCAGTGGAGACCTCTCAGCTATGGAGAAGGAGATATATTTGCACATGGAGGTCTATTCCAAATTAATTGATGGTTTTCTTGATGCAAGGTTGATATATGGCATCTCTACAAGTTTTCCTTGGGAACCAGGTGGAAGTTTGATTAAGCTTTTGATGCAGGGAACGCAAAGTGTTTTTGTGTGGGATCCAGGTGGCATGAATATCTCTTTTTGCTGCTGCTGAGCATGAATGCTGTAGCAGGCTAGGGGATGGGAAAATTATGTCAGGAGTTTTTTGGAGCAAGGAATTGTGCATATGTATATACACATGCATGATGCATCAAATAAAGAATTGCCCATTTTCCAGAGCTAGGTGGTTACGTGGGGCCCACATGTGTACAAGTAGGACAACATCTACATAGTGCATCGATTTTCATCGTTACCAGTACTAGTGTGTTTTTTCTACAATGATGAGGAGTTGGTAGCGCGTAAAACTTCTCGAGGAAGCTATCCACGGGCCGACGACATGAGGTAAGCAGGTGCGTCAGATGGAATCTAGTGGCGTCAGGAGGCCGAACAGGGTCAAGACTTGCACGTGGATAAGTACGGACACGACGTGGATGTTTTGTTGTGATAATTATGCAGAGAGGTCATCATGAAGACCATATTTTGGGGCCACTTCACGTGGTGGCGGGATGCATTATTGGGGAAAGTTGAGTGCCAGGTGTGCGGATGATGCAAAAAGGTGACAACTATGCACTGCGAGGTCAGTTTTTGGCCTGTTCGGGGTCTGTTTGAGGTCATCTAAAAGGCCAAGGGTGCCCAACTAATAAAGCTAAGTGTGGGAACTGAAAAAACAGAGAGAAGACCAGAAAAAACGTGGAGAAGAGAGAAGGAATAGCCGCAGGTGTGTTTTTTGGGTTTTTGGAGCTGTTTTGGCCGTAAACTGCTCATCCAATGTCGGATTTGAGCACTTTGACATTGTAGACTGGGGTTTTGGGCCGTTCCAGACGCGATGGAGCTGTCCATTTTTCCAAATTCCTCCCTCTTTTTCTGTTGTTTTGGCTGTGTAAGTTTCTCCTATGAATGAATCTTCTTCTCCAATTTGTGATTGTATCTAGCATATTTTACCCATATTGTGTGAGTTGTTTGCCCCATTGGTGTTGGCCCAAGTTCATTTGTATCTAATTATCAGAAGTTCTCCTTTTTTGAGCTGAGTTTTTTGGGTGTGTGTGTGTGTGTGGGTGTCTCTGTGTGGAGTGGGTAAGTGGATAGTCTCTCTCCTCTCACTCCAGAGGTGTGTTCCCTGTCTCGGCCAGGTGAGTTGTGTAAGCCGAGTGGTGCCCCATAGTGTGTGTGTGTGTGTGTGTGTATCTTCCCAAGAGTGTGTGTCGGGTAGTTACACAGGCGCTCTATGTGTTTTCATCCCGCTCACAACGGCAACCATAGCACCCAAGGAAATAGCAGAGCCCGAAAGTGCAGGATCAGGAGGATTTGTATTGGCGGACAAGGTAAATGAGCAGTTGGAGGCGCTTCTAAAAGCTTATGAAGCCAGACTCAAAAAGAACCAAACCCAAGAGAAAAGGTGGATGACTTATCCATATGCGGAAATAGAAAAACAAAGGTTGGAAATGTGTAAAAAGATGATTGAAACAGCTCAATCATTGATGGAAGACCCGCTGGGTAAACTTGCAAATTGGCATGAAGCCCTAGCTCCAACCCCTATCCAACCAACTTTAGAGGAACAAGTAGAAACAAAGGAAGGAATCACTAATGCCTATGAGTCCAGAGGAGAACCTATCATAGTGCCAAATACAACAGATGAGGCAAGTGACGGGTTCCAGTCTAAAACATTGACAAAAATGGGTAAGGACTATAACGGTCTAGACGATCTGTGGAAGCAAATCCGTGAGGCCAACGAGGCTAACAGGATGAGTAACCAAATGAATAGCACAAGAAAAGAGAAGAATGTGATCTTACCTCCTATTGAAGAATTTGAAGCAAGCTCACAAATGAACTTTGAGATACATTCACAAGGGGAGACCAGGGATCAATTAGTTCGGGGCACAGCCAACCAGACTCGCTGAGAACTTTACCCTCTTACCTAGGAGAGCATGAAGCCAAGTCTGAAGTGAGAGAAATCCCATCTCAAAGACTTTCTTCTAACAAAGTAATGGATTCACAAGGATTGATTGAGTTATTGTCCACCACGGTGGCATGCACAATCACATTAGCCGAACTCCTCAGGTTACGACCAAACATGTGTACCACAGTAGGTAAATGCCTGG
This sequence comes from Adiantum capillus-veneris, assembly GCF_014529385.1. NCBI lineage: Eukaryota > Viridiplantae > Streptophyta > Polypodiopsida > Polypodiales > Pteridaceae > Adiantum > Adiantum capillus-veneris. The sequence continues at coordinate 42,426,456 of NC_140932.1, forward strand.
AAAAGTTTGGAGTGAAAGACCCCACCTTGAGGCTACAAGAAGGGATCAAAGAGTTGGACAGGCCTCAACTAAACACTAGGCCAGTACCATTAAACAAGGTTGGAGAGTATTGCGAGGGAGAAGATGGAAACACCACGCTACCAGTAGAATTCCAAGGAGTAGTTTCCAAAGCTATTCTTGATAGTGGAGCGGCAGTTGCTATCGCCACCAAGGAAATCTGGAAAAAATGGGGAACACTAGCTTTAAGAGCTACCAAAATGAAATTGCAATTGGCAGATGGGTTCATGGAGAAGCCTCTACGACTCTTAGAAAAAGTGATTGTCACTTCGTGGGGGATTGAGTATGAGCATACATTTGCAATAGTCGATTTCGACAAAAAGAACAATTATGAGATCATCTTGGGAAGACCATTCATGAGACAATTAAAGATGGTCCAAGATTGGGGTTACGACCACATATACCTCATACATGGCGAGACAACAACTAAAATACACCTGAAAGACCATAGTTACAAAGATGTGAACCAAACACCTGTGGAAGAGTTTGATTTAGCTACAGTAGCAGGATCGAAACTCCCAGCATGGTTAGGGAAACAAAAAGAGCTATGGATGTGCGGAGCTTCACATTGTGGAAGCTTAAGAAGAGAGGAAGGCGTCTTAGAAAGAGCGATTGAGGACAAGGAGTATATTCCGGAACCTTTCCTTGAAGATGCCTTGGAACCTCTACAATGGGAACGCATACTAGCAACATTGGATGTCTGTACTATTACAGATAGTCCAACAACAAAATTTTGCGATAAGGATGGCTATGATGTGCTACCCTACTACATGGTAAGCATTATACCCGGAGAAGATGAGACCATAGAACCACCAGAACAAGAAGAGTTTTATAACTCCTCTAATATCTGGAAGTAAATGATGATGCAGATAATGAGTGTTCAGACACCTCAAGTGAGCGTGGAAGGGAAACCGAGAATATCAAGTTTTATGATTTTTCTAATCAACACCCTAGAAGCCAGGAACGCTATAGGAGGAAACGAGCAGGAAACAAAGTGTGAGAGAACCTGATGCCCAAGATAAAAGGTAAAACTCACTATTTGATGCTTGTAAAAGCAGAGGATTATGTAAAAGATCAAATATCAGGAAGATTCTCAAAAGATCGAAGAGAAAGAACGCGAGAGGAAATAAAACAGGTACGAAAAGCTAAAATGGAAACAAAACCACAAAAATCAAAAAAATCAAAAAAAAAAACCAACTGGATGGTTTTTCAGGATACAACCAACTGGCAATTGCAAGGGAGGATCAACACAAAACAGCGTTTGCCACAGAATGGGGAATTTATGCGTATCGAGTTATGCCGTTTGGCTTAACTAATGCCCCAGCTACCTTCCAAAGGTTAATAATGCACGCGTTCAAGGAATACCTGAGAATATTCTTAGAAATTTACATGGATGATCTTTGTGTACACTCTCTTCTACGAGAGGAACATATTGACCATTTGCAAAAGGTATTTAAAAAATGCAGGACATATCGAATATGTCTTAACTCGGAAAAGTGTATCTTTATAGTTAAGCAAGGCCGCATCTTAGGACACATTGTCACAAGAAATGGCATAATCACTGACCTAGACAAAGTCAAAGTCATAGTAGACCTACGCAGGCCTACTAATGCTAAACAAGTGCAATCCTTCATGGGACAGTGCGGATATTATTGAAGATTCATATACATGTATGCAGTCATTGCACAACCTCTATATCGTTTGCTATTCAATTTCGATTGGACCGAGGAGTGTGAAACTTCATTACAAAAGATGAAGAAAAACCTTATATCAGCACCTGTACTTAAAGCACCAGATTGGGAAAAGATATTCCATGTTCACTTGATGCTTATGCATATGCAATCGGGAGTATTCTGGCTCAACCTGGAGACGGAACAATGGATTTTCCAGTTTGTTATGCAAGCCGACAGTTAAGCAGTGCGGAAAAGAACTACACAACCACCGAACGAGAAGGATTAGGAATGATTTATGCTGTAAAGAAATTCCGGCATTATTTGCTCGCAAACAAATTTGTGTTCTTCACAGATCATCAAGCTCTTTTGTATCTGGTAAATAAACCATGCAATACAGGGATAATTGTACACTGGTTTATTATATTGCTAGAATTTTATTTCATAGTGGTGGTCAAAAAGGGTAAAACCCATCTACGAGCGGATCATCTTTCAAGGATACACAATGAGGAAGCTCCTGAAGGAGTAGATAATGACATACCAGATGCTTATCTTTTCAATATTGAAATGATACCCAAATGGTCACAGGAAATTGTTAGCATTCTTTCCTTTAGAAGTAGGTTTGATAATACGGAATACAGATCCAAACAGCAAACAATTCGAGAAACAAAAAACTTCCAGTTGATAGCAGGACGACTGTATCATCTAGGATCGGATCAAATCCTACGATTATGTATAAATCCGGAAGAATTTGAGTGCTACCTTGAAGAATCATATGTCCAGGATTGTGCATTTCATTGTTCAACAGTGAAAACACACCAGAGATTGAAACAGTTAGGGGTTTATTAGCCAACTATGTATGCAGATACACATTCTTATGTTACCAATTGTACTATATGTAGTTCCAAAGGACTAGTGGATCACACGACATTGTTTCAGGTAAACATTGCACCTACATGGAGTCAATATATCATTGATTTCTTAACCACCAGGACGTTTCCTGAGAACATCACAAGAGCACGAAAAAGGGCTATAGAGCTGGAAGCTTGATTCTTTCAATTAATTGGGAACCAACTCTATAAGCGAGGAATCAACCTAGAATCTGTGCAAGTGAAAGTGAATACCTGCTGACTCTAGAACATGCACATAGCAGAATAAGTGGAGGCCATTTTTTGGGTGATAAGACGGCAAAAATTGTCTTAACCGCACGAATATGGTGTCCTACATTGCATATGGATGCTAACGAGTTTGTAAAGAGTTGTGACGCATGTCAGTGCACCAAGGTGCCGATAAAGAGAGATGAGATGCCACTACGGCTAATGATGGGAGAAAGAGAATTTGCAAAATGGGGCATTGATTTTGTGGGACCTATCTCACCCCCTGTATATCGCACCCATGCCCAATATATCATTGTGGCTACGGACTATCTCACAAAATGGGTGGAAGCCAAGGCAACGCAAAAAGCAGATGCACGGACCACTGCACAATTTTTGTATGAGAATGTTTTTGTACGATACGATTTACCAATAGAAATTGTCAATGATCGTGGGACACATTTTCTTAATGAAGTCATTGAATATCTACTAGAGGAATTCATGGTCATACATAGGAAATATGCTCCATACCATCCACAGGCCAATGGACAAGTTGAGGCCACGAATAAAACACTATGCACAATCCTCACTAAAATTGTGTCAGAGTCAAGAACAGATTGGGATCAGAAGCTACAATCAACACTATGGGCAAACAGAGTAGCTTACAAAACATCGATAGGAACAACACCGTACAACATGGTGTTTGGCCTAAATGCTATACTACCCATAGAGTTTTTAATTCCAACTCTACGAGTAGCGAAACACTTAGAATGGATAGGGCATGAGCTCTCTTCAAGAATAGATGATCGTGAAAAGCTAGATGAACTCCACTTGAGAGCTGTAGCTTCAATCTATGCTAAAAAGAGAAGACAAAAAGAGTTTTTTGACAAGCATGTGGGCACTAAAGAGTTCAAAACAAGTGATTATGTACTTGTTTATACTTTGACGCAACTTGTTTATACTTTGAAGCAACATGCCAAGAAACTTAAAAAGCAAGGGATGGGACCCTTTGTGATTAGTGATCTATCACAAAGTGGAGCTGTCAACCTTGCTACATTAGCAGGTGAAGAAATGCCGACCTGGATTAGTGGATGTTGATTGAAGAAATATCATTTACCACTCACACAGGATATGCTTGAACAAATTCATCAAGGAAAACAACGAATGAAGGAAAAACAAAGAGTACGAGAAGAAGCTGAAGCAGAAGCAAAAGAACGCATTGCAAAACGAAGACTTCTGCGACAACAACAACTAAGTGGAGCACCATTGCGAATCAATGCCATTCGACTAACGAAGTTGAATGAAGACACAGTGGAGCCAATAATTGCAGTCAAACTAGGTAGCAATCAAGTTGAATCGACGACATTGCTTGACTCTAGAGCTCAAGCAAATTTGATCTCTTACGGATTATACCAACAGCTCAAATCCACGGGTCAACTTCATCCTACTCCTCAAGTGCTGGAAACTAGTATATCACACTCGTTAAAAACATTGGGTTGTACTATATTGCATGTACAAGTACATCAATATATTTATCCACACAAATTTTATGTAGTCGAGGATGCAAGCACCCAACACCCAATGATGTTGGGACAACCTTGGAAAAAAGAGTACAATGTGCAGATAGATTGGAATGCGAATGCAGTCAAAATTCAGCAGGCACAAGTACAACAGGTGATAGCCTTTGCTCAGCAATACCGGAATAATCAGCTGCAAGCAATGCAATCAATGGAAAAAGAGCCAAAAGCAAGAATGCCTTTTGCAAAAAAGACAATTAAATAGAGAGCAGTAGAGTTACAGCTGTTACTTGCAAAGAAAACAGGAAACCTCGACGGCGAATGCCAATAAGCACCTTGCTTATTCCCTTCTCTTGCACAGCATTAATTTTTCCATGCATTGACCGAGTATGCATAAATTAGGGCCACATTAATCGGCCAAGCATTAGCACAAATTTTTCAACCTATGCACGGCACATACTCCGAGGTGATACCTTGTCGTCCGAGAGGACTCCGGCTAGGAAGGGGGGAGGCATTCTCCAATGCAGAACCAATAGCAGAAAGAGCAAAAAAGGGCATGATTTTCGACTATTTTAAGGTTGTTGTTTGATTGCAAAATTTTCAGGACTAACCCAAGTACATATGCCCTTATACAGCATGTATCTATAGGTATATGGGGCCAAACGCCAAATCAAGCCCCTAGGTGTGTGTATATAAGTAGAAATAGCCAGTTTTCAGGCAAAATGTTGGTAAAACGGAGGAATCCGGCCATAAAAATTGCATGTGGGTGTAGATAATGTTTGGTGGTGATGTTTGTGATTTATTATAATTTTTGGGGATTTTCTGGGTTTGATTTGCTATTTTCCTTTTAGTTTTGCTAATTTTCGGCAAAAAAACTACAAAAATACAAAAAGCAGATGAAAAACGATCGTAATGAAAAACAAAAAAATATGGGGATGATCAGTGACTATAGGACAACCTATGGTACAGTGGGGGTGCAATTATGAGACTAGAACGGAAAGCGTGTTTTGGCCAGATTTTGACCGAAATGCCAATTTTTTCGTAAACAGAGCAAATGGAGTCCAAATCAAGAAATTTTTGAGCCTAAACTGCATCTCGCAAGAAGATGGGAGCACATGTCAAATTTCATGAAAAGTGGTTCGGGGACCTCCATTATAAGAAATTATCACCTCATTTTTAGCTCATTTTCACTATCGACCTTTTGGAGAGAGCTTCTATCACCTAGAGAGAACGGACCTTCCAACAGCTTCTACGATGCGCACGACTACCCGACGGGCTTTAGACATGAGAGGTAGGCTCACCACCTTGAGCTCTTCGCGCATGTTTGTCGTTTTGTCACGAAAACTAGCGTAGGGTTCACACACAAAGCGAGCGGTAGAGACCTACAAGTAGAAGCGGCCACCTAATGGCTAACCCAAAAGCAACGAGACTTCATTGGCAGCTTACCCTAGCATAGGAGACCAGTCTTGGATGTCCAAAGGTAGTATAAAACCATCAGGAAAAACCCTAATTCCTAGAATCCAGCAAGAGGCCACCAAATGGAAAATCGGCGAAAAGGCGCCCAAATGCTACCAAAATTCATGGGCAGGAGCATCTCGACATGCTCGACAAGTCCATGTGGCCCACATGACCAAAAAGTGACCCGAAGCGACACTAAACTTCAAAAACCGCATCAGACACACAAAGCGTCAAATAGCTCTCGCGGCCAAACCGCATGTCCGTTTGCCACCAAACTTCACGAGTGGCTTCCTAGACCATCAACAACCAAGTCCTATGGTGGTAGACCACCACAAATAATCAAAGATATGTAAACGCAACCACGGGTGCTTCTAGAGCGACAAATTGCCAAATGAAGCTCCGGTGAAGCCAAATTTGACAAAAACCATACGGCAAGGATCCCCAAGGGACCGGGAAGCTATGGAGACCAACATCAAGAAATTTCATCGCCAAAATTTCTATCCATTTGACTTTTTTGTTGAAATTAGGCTGAAAAGGGACTCAGGAAAACCAAGGGCAGGCACTAGTGACAAAATCCATGAAAAAATCATCAGGAGACATCCTACGCGTAGGATGTCTCAAGGGCATTTATGGGCACAGATCCCAACATTTTTCATCACACACATTTTATGAATGACCTTTACATGCTAGCCACCAAGTTTCACCACATTTGGACCAAAACTGACCTCATATGCATGAAAAACGCAAAGTTAGGGCATAGAGGCAATAATGGGCCATAGACCTACCAAATCTTGTCCAAATCACATGAAACTTGCACAACACATTCACAAGCACATGATCAACCAATCTGTGTGGTCACAAGCAAAATTTGGTGAAGTAGACATCCTACGTGTAGGATGTCTATTTGACATTTTTGGCCTACAAAGGATGTTTGTCCATTCCATATTCAATCACATCATCATCAAGAGCTCATATACCAATTTTGAAGCCATTCTAATCATTTTTGACCCCCAACACCTTCAAGATACACATTTTGAGCCCAAAAACACTACACAGGCTCTTACAAGCATCAATTCTTGTCCAAATCCAAATCCAAGAGCATAGCCATGTTCCATAGGCCAAGGACTACCAGTATGTCAAGTATCACCCAATTCTGATGAAAAAGACATCCTACGCGTAGGATGTCTAGAGGGAAATTTTTTGCTAGAATTGCATTGTGAGCACATGCACAGTTTCACAAGTTCCTTTTAAGCTTTATTTTCAATTTTCAAGTCATTTGGATAGTTAAAACTCTGTTTCTCAGCTAATATGGAAAAAACGCTAACTTCGGACTACTGAGTGCAACAGGATCTATGGCAACCGCGAAGTCACCGGCAAAGAAGAAAAGAATGACCATTAAGGATTACCTAGAAGAAGTGGAGCCCTTCGTCATACTAGAAGGAACACTAAATCCCACCACCACATGGATCCAAGAAGATCAGCTAGAGTCCAACGACCTAAAGATCTACCAAGGAGTGTTCAAAGACACTGAAGGGAATGTGATCCAGCTACCAATGCTACCGCGGGAACTCAATGAGTTCGTGAGAAGCAAGATGGCCAGGTACTTGGAGAAGATTGATCTCCACAACTATTTTGAAGCAGTGCCGGCGGGGCTTGACATAAAGAGAGTCTGGGAGTTCGTGACAACAATAAAAGAAGATGGAGTGGCCAGAGTAACCAATCTGCAAGGCAGGCCAGAAATAGAAATAGTCATCACCGAGCAAGTTGTAGCAGATGCACTAGACCTCTCCAAAATGGGGGATAGTGTAACTAAAAGAAGAGATGATGTCAAGGTATACAGTGAGAAGAAAAATAACTACACTTTTGAAGATATTGCCAACCCAAAAGTGGCAATCATGAGTCAGTTATACAACCAATACTTCCATATGTGTACGAAGCGGCCACAAAAGTACAGAATGCAACCAGGAGCAATTTCCACGACATTCACTTGGGCAATGATGAACAGCACTCCAAGGCTAATCAATTATGCATCATATATACATGACAACCTAGTGAAGATGGGTAACAAGAAGCCCACATATATTGTGCTAGGAGAACTAATCGCTAAGGTGATTTATGGGGCATTGCACGCAAAAGGAAGATGGCTTGACCCTCCATCACAAAACAACTGGTTGAGGCTCAAAGAAGACAAAGAAGACGAGCCACAAAAAGCACCAAGGGTTGGCACAAGATTGAAAAGATGGCTAGAGCCTACTCAAGAAGAGCAGCCAGAGCAAAAGAAGGGAAAGAAATAATTTGTCCAAGTGCCGGAAAAAGAGACAAAGTCACAAAAAGCGGCAAGACTAGAGTGGCTGATGGAGAGCTCCAGAGCAGAAAGGGCCCTTAAAGTCGATTTGAGTGAACTCTGGAAGCCGTCTCTAGAAGCAATGTCGGGATCATCTCGAAGGGTGCAAAGGGACAGATTCAAAGATTACATTAAAAAATTTTAGATTCTTGATGCCCCATCAAAAAATATTCCACATGTACCGTTTATAGAAGAGGAAGTGGAGCAAGTACGACAGAAACTGCTAGACGAGCAGGAGAGCCAAGAGAGAGAAAGGAAGACAAAGGCAGACCGAGATTTAAAGAAAAAGCCTACATCTCTACCGGCCAACCTTGAGTCCATCCCACCACCCTCACCACCTCCTCACAGCCCTCCACAAGAAGATAAAGAGAAGGAAGACGACCACGAAGGCCAGGAAGAGTCCAAGAAAGAACAAAGCCAGGAGAGGGAAGAGGCTAAACCAGAGAGTGAGAAGCCAAAGCCAAATGAAGCATACAACACATTTCTGGACCTGCTAGCTGTAGGATACACGAAAGAAGAGGCTTCCACAGTCGCATTCAACTTGGCAAGCACAGGGCCTAAGGAGAAAATGCAAAGCATTAGGTTAGTAGAAATAAAGGAGATGGCCACAGATACAGTGGACCTGCACCCACCCTCTAACAATTGGGATTGGGTGATGACGAAGTTAACCGGGTTAAGAGCACAATCCATGGCCTCAGAAAGTGAGACGGTAACTCTCAAGGCCACTGAAGTGAAGATAAAGCTGGAAGTAGACTCTTTACAGAGACAAAGTCAAAGGCAGAAAGAGAGAGAAGCGGAGCTACAGGCCAGTCTAGCAAAGGCATTGCAAAGATGCCAGGAAATGGAAAAAGAAAATCAGGGAGCAGCCCAAAGAATGCAAGGAGTCAAAGAGAGAGTGTAAGCAAATCAGCAAATCATTGATAGATGCAGAGAGGGAAAGGGATAACCTTACCCTACAGCTGGCTGAGGAGTCCAAAGAAGTTGAAGCAATGCAAAATGCCAAAGAAAAGGCAGAGATAGATCAAGAAGCCAGCCAGGATGAGGTCCTTGAGCTCAAGGACCAGCTTAAAGTGAAAGATGAAACCATCCAGAGGCTACATGCATCTCCTGCCAGAGTCAGAGCTACTAGCTCGACTCACATCACTACGGAAAGCCAATTTTATGAAGAACGGATGCAAGAACTTCAGAAAGAGCTGCTGACTCTAGAGAAAAAGAAACGATTAATGATGGCAAAAGGGTCAATTGTTATGCAAACATGAATGGAAGAAGAACAAAAAGACATGCAAGAGGAATTAGAAAGTATCAAAAGAAAGCTCGAGGAGGCGGAGAAGATAAACGCCGAGTTGAATGACCTCCTCGTGAACATGGGAGAAGAAGCTGAAACAGAAAAACAGAAACTCCTAAAGAAGATTGAGGAGCTGAGAGGACAGCAAGCCGGAGACCAAGAAGGCACAGGGCCAACGGCCCCTGAGGGCATAGATTTAGAAAATGTGGCAGATCCTGTGGACACACCTATGCAAGAGGAAATCCTAGTAGGATCCTCTCAAGGGCCACAAGATCTGACACAGGAAGAGGAAGAAAAGATGTGTAAAGCAATCGAGGTGGAGATCAGAGAGACAACTAAGGAAGCCTTGGAATGGGAGCAGAGGGTTTTCAAATCCATGACCATCCAGAAGATTGACGCCAGCAACCTCAGGTGCGAATGGCTTCAGCCCTCTCTCCCATATCCTTTGCTAAAGTATGAAGCCACCACCATCAATAAGGGGATTAGAGAAGAGCTGATAGTGCCACTCTATAATGCAGATATCTCCCATCCAGAAGGGGTTAGGTTAATAGTGGACTCTCAACCAAAATGGAGGAAGGCGTGTCTGACAAAGTATCCACAGTACCTAATCCATTTAGTAGAGGCACCCAAAAACATCAGAGACAACCTCAGCTTTTGTCCTCTACCAAGGATCAGGACGTGGAAGGCCTAGGAGATATTACAAAGGAGCCAACCCACTTGGCTGAATTATCCTAAGTTGTCGGGCTTGAAGGTAGGTGAGAGAATAAGTGTCCAATACATGGTGAAAACCCTAACGGGCGCCATCAAAATTTTCACTGGTTCACCTGACCTTACGTGCATCATGATGAAGAAAATATGCAAAAATCTTTTAACAATATTTGAGACATTCAAGCTAGGCCAGGTGACAGACAGTATCTTCTTCTTCCAAGATACTTACAGATGTGCCTATGATTTGTCTGGTCAGCCTTCCAAAGGAGGTGATACATGCGTTGTATCAAAGGATAATGTTTCTGCCATCCTATCACCTCCAAGCCTTTGAAGAAGCGTTCCACACCGGCTTCTTCACCATAAACACTGATATTTTCGGCCCAACAATGATGAATCTACATGCAAGATATGAATCGCTGATCAAGATGCACGAAACCATACGATGAAGAAGCAGCTCAACGGCCATGTCGGGGACGACATGAGCAAGGAGGGGGGGAGTGTTAGAAGCTGGACACACCCTACGGAAACTGACTTCTCGGCAGATTATCATTTTTTGTAATTATTCATTTATTGAGAAAACTCGGCATTTCACCTTGTGAATATTGGGGCTTACAGAAGTTTCCAGATTGTATCCCAGTTTTGATAGTTAGATTGAGTAGATGGTTGATTTGGAACTTTAGGGTTTGAGAATTGTAAGGTATATATACCACTTTTTGACCTTAATGAAGAACCTTTTGTCATTTAAAAAAAAATAGAAGTTTTGAAGTCTGTGAGTGAGCGTACTGTGTACGAGAGAGAGTGTGTGAACTTCATCTTGATGCTACGTGTGCACCGGTAGTCGAAATCAAGTGCGGAGAAGTGTAGCGTGTTGCCCCTGACCAGAGCTACGCGCCGATACCTACATTGCACGTGTACGGTCCGATTTTGCAAGCTCCTTCTATGAGATTCTTTTGGTGATTTGGTGAGCATACGTTGTCTGATTTTTCATTGCAGCATATCCACACGTTCACATTGAGTAGAGCTACACGTAAGGCACTTTAGATTTCGAAAACAAAGACCTGTAAATTTTGGCCAGACATCCTACGTGATTTTGCATCGGGTGTTTTGGGTTGGGGTTTTGGTTCATAGACCTTAGGGAGAGCGACCTATTGGTGATAGTAGGGTCTCCTTCAAGTTCTGTGGTGTTTCGGGATTGTTTGATGGGTACTTGGCTCTAGAAAGCGTTGTAGGAAGTTTCCTCTTATGCACTCTCGAAGGCTGTGACTTAGACATTGGGTAGAGACCTCTGTAGGAATTAGTTAGGAGTCGGTCGAGTGTAGGTTGACACCTTATAGTTGCTTCCACGCGCCTGCAGGTCGAGCTTCGTCCTTAGCTGACAAATCTTGTTAGGTGAGTTCTCACTGTGCTCACGTCCGTCGCGGCGTATCCGTCCAACAGACGGGATTTTGAGACCATCCAAGAAGTATTTGATGAATATATGGAGGAATTCTCTCAAAGAGGGATAGCCCACAATACTATCTCACAAATCCTTGAGTTCAAGCAGAAAGAGGGAGATTCTGAATCTGTTAGGAAAGCTACCTTATGGTTGAAACAATACGTAAAATTCTTCCCAATGGAAGAATTAGCTACTCAATCTAGACTCATGTTGATATTTATTTAGGGACTGAGAAATGTAGACCTTCAAAAGGATTTTCATATGAAGAAAACCCCCACTCTGAATGAGTTAACCAAAGAGGCTTTATTCCTAGTAGACAATTGTGTCATCTACAAGGATAGAGATAAAAAACAAAGAGATGATGATTCATCATCTCAACAAAGTGGAACTAAGTCCAAAAAATAAGCAAAAAGAAGTGAGCCAGTGGTAGATCAAGAGAAACTCATAGAGGAGGTGCTAAAGAGGATTAGCCCATTTGCTAAGCCGTAGGCTAAGCAACCAAAGTGGTGCACCGTTGAACAGAAATGGAGAGATCGCATGATTGAAGAGTGCTACTACAATAAGGGTTATGTGTGAGAATGACAGTATGCTCCCTAGGCACAGGTAGCACCTCCCCAAGTACCACCAATGCCTAGATATATGGCAGGGAATCTACAAGGACTAGTAGGGGTTGAAAGAACATAGCCAATTTTGGGGCAACAATCACCACTCCCAGGAGCAAGACCGATAGGTGTGAAAAAATATACCCACTATAGAAGAACTAGAGGAACAACACATAGTGCATGTACATGTATATTATAAAGAGCCAAGTGGACCTATGGCTTGTCTTGCATATTACCCACTAGAAGAGTTGAGAGCACCACAACCATGGATCATGATCAGCCATGTTGGACTATCAACAATGGCACATGATGCAAGAGAAAGTAGATATAGTTTGGATGAGAGAACATTGTTGTTCATAGCGAGTGGAGGCTTAGGTGGACCAAGGTCTACACAGGGGAGTTTCAAAAGCACCATGAGAACCATTGGGACCATGCTATAAGTGTGGGGGCGACCACCTCATGAAATATTGTCCGCATACAAAAATTATCTGATTCAATGCATATTGTCCAGATTGCGGCATCAATCATTTGATCATCGATTGTCCAAAAAATCCAAACAAAGTGGTTAAAACAACTTTGCTTGGAGGCAATTCCTTCAAGCAATGGTTTAGAAAATGAAACGGTAATACCTATGCAAGCTATCATACGAGTACAAGCTCAGAAAGAGAAAGTGGAGCCCATAATCAAAGAATTAAGATTGAAATCACCTAGCATTGAACAAAAAAGCTAGTGAAACACATGGAAGGCTAGGAAAGCATGGGTCGAAGCTAGGAAAGAAAGAGAACAGACAATCCTAGTGGAAGAATTCAAACAAACCAAAGACAGGCTAGAAAGACTCGAGAGTCAAACTGTTCAGAAACCAGAAACTCAAGAAGTCATAGAGCCTGAGAAGAAAAGAGAACCAAAAAGTGCCGAATCAACAGGATCTATATTAGTCAAGAAAGTAAACAAACATCTAGACGCTCTCTTGAAGGCCTACAAATCAAGGCTTAAAATCAACCAAAGACAAGAACAAAGATGGATGACATACCCCTATGCATAGCTAGAAAAACAAAGACTGGAAATGTTTCAAAAGATGATCCAAACATCCCAAGCCTTGCTAGCCAACGAAAAAAAAACCAAAGGAGTGGGTAGAACTTCCAGTATCAAGACCAAGAACCTCTCCAACACATGAACCTAAAAGGACACCTTTTATTTCAAAAACTGATTGGAGCTGGAGAAATAGATTGAAAGACCTAGGATAGTGATGAACACTACAGATCAAAATTCTGAAGGTTTTCAACCTATCATACCGGAAATGTGTAGAGTGTACATATGTAAAAATCGCAGTTTTCATGCTAAAAAAGTGAGAAAACAGAGCAATTAGGTCAAAAATACTATAGGTAGATGTATATAGTGGTTTATTAGATAGAGAAAAGTTACAAAAAGCTTGATTGTACCAATTTTTGGACAAAATGACAAATTTTCCAAAAACAGAGCAAATAGAGTCCAAATGAAGAAATTTATGAGCCTAAAGTGCATTTCACAGCAAGATAGGAGCACATGTCAAGTCTAATAACAAGTGGTGTGGGAAACCCCGATATAAGTTAATTTGGGCCCATTTGTTAGCTCATTTTCACTATTCACAAGTGAGAGCGAACGGAGAGACCTAGAGCGCATGGACCTTCTATGACTTTGTATGATGCGCACAACACATCAATCGGTACGCACATGGGCAAACCACACCATAATCTTGAAGAAACATCATGGGCAAACCACACCATAATCCCAAAAACATCAGGGATGACACTCTATTTTTGCTAGTCCCTCGTGTACGTACATGGGCAAACCACACCATAATCTTGAAGAAACATCCCACCTGGCTCAATTAACCATCTATGACACCGCCCAAGGAAGGAAATAGAATAAGTGTATCTTATATGGTGAAAACCCTAAAGGGTACCATTAAGATTTTCATTGGCTCCCCCTACTTGACATGTGTGATGATCACGAAGATAAGCAAAACCCTCCTGGAGTGCATTGAAGTGTTTGCACCATCCAAAGGTATGGCCTCAACCCTACTGTCAACGAGCAACACTATCACCACAATGACATTTAATTTGTCAAAGCATCCATCCCTGGAGGTGTAAAATTTGTTATAGAAAAGGATAATGTTCTTATCAAGCTACCACAACAAGCTTTTGAGGAAGCCTTCTACACCGGCTTCTTTACTTACGACAACAACATATTCGGCCCCACAGTCACCTTGGGCAACATAAGGTCAGGTCATATTTGAAGCTTCTAAAGCCCCAAGGATTCCACTGACTTAAAGGGTAGATCTCATGTTCCATGTTGATCTTAGTGATAGGTGCTGATTGTAAAGTAGCACTACCATCTTTGTGGTTTTTGATTGTCTCCCATAATAATTGGCTACATCCCATGAGACTTTGCCTCCTCCATTGTGTTTGCCCCTACCCTCGTATCTGATGGCTTTTTATTTCTTGATATGGTTGGTTTGCGTGTGTTCTTGTTTTTTAGTGCAGTTGCATTCTCCTTTTCTAACACAAGAACTACTTTCTCAATGATTTTAAATGTTTGTGGTTGCATTAGAGCTTGAGCTATCTATATGATCCTTTTGCACATTTCCATTTGTTTGTTTTTAATTTTAGGATGTAGGCAAGTCAACAATCTTTGTTCTAGTGTTTGGTTGTTTTTTAGCCTCACCTTGTAGGATTGCAATATGGCATCTAAGTGCTTGTTCACTCTCTCAAACAAGGTTGAACCTCCCAATGATATTTTAGATGATTTTTTCTTTCTCCCCTCGTTCGTGTTTTCCTTCTCTTGTTTTAACTGCTCTTTGGTTTGTTGCAGCTTGATTTCTAGGGTGATTTTCTCTCTAGAACTTTTTGCTTTCATTTTATCTCGCTTTGTTTTCCATGATTTTCTTCCAGCCCTCATGGATATCTTCTCAATCTTTGTTTGAATAGGCAATATGGTTTCATCCTTGACAAGTTTTGTTTTGGCAGTTTCTTGTGCTTGAGCTCCAATCACCACCTTCACCAGAACCATGGTTTTTACCTCAAATTTGCTTGAAGAAGGCATCACTCCTACGATGTTCATTATTGATTTTCCCTTATTGTTTGGATGTTTTGGAAAATCAAGAATCAGGTGTGTAACATCACGTTCAAGACAATACCCAAATATCTCTATGGATGAAAGCATGCAATGGTGGTACAAAAAGGACTATCCTTGACACAACATGGGCTTGGTGGTTCATTTGTGTATAAATTGGACCTTTTAATTGGAAATGGAGAGGGGCTATATATTTCTTTGTTTTTAGATGTTTCACTATTTGGAGGGGCCACTCCAAGAGAGGAAGTGGGGGGAGAGGGCTGGACCCACATTATGGTTATTGCCTTTCATGATAGCACCTCTCTCTCTCTCTCTCTCTCTCTCTCTCTCTCTCTCTCTCTCTCTCTCTCTCTCTCTCTCTCTCTCTCTCTCTCTCTCTCTCCACACGGTTGTGTTGCTCTTGTGCACCTTCCGTGGTCCATAGCTAGCAAACTTGGGTTGCTCTCTTGTTATCTCTCTTTCTCTCTCTCTCTCTCTCTCTCTCTCCACCAGTAAGTTGAGTCGTGGTTGCCAGCTGCTGCATCTCTTTCTCTCTCTCTCGCACTCTTTACACCAGAAATATGCACACAAAACCCTGGTTTTAATTGATGTTTAGTGACCACTGCTGCATATCTCTCTCTCTCTCTCTCTCTCTCTCTCTCTCTCTCTCTCTCTCTCTCTCTCTCTCTCTCTCTCTCTCTCTCTCTCTCTCTCTCTCTCTCTCTCTCTCTTTATGTGTGTGTGTGTGCTCCTTGCCAATGGACAATACTACAAGATTTTACCGCTCGGGTGACTCACAGCTACTCTCTTTCAATGAGTTGGATGAGGAGGAATCACGCATGGATGAGCAGATACAAAACCATCCCATTGTCATTTCCATTGAGACATGTGTCACTAATCAATATTTTCTTCGTGATTATTGGGCTACAGAGAAACATGAACAGAGAAGGAAAGAAGAACATCCTTCTTTTGCACCTGGATTATCGAAAGCTAGGTCAAGGAAGAACATTTTTGTAGCGGTGGCATGATGTTGCCGCAAGCAAACACTCAAGCTATCAAGGAATGAGCAAAAGGAAATATTTTAGCAACTATTGGACCACCAGACGTTTTTTGAGCTGCAAAAATCAAATTTCAACAATTTCAAAGACATCGTTCTATCGGGTGTGCGCAACAACTTTGGATCAAATTAAGGTCCCGCACTCAACAAGTGAGCTTTTTGTTAAGAGAACCTCTCTGACGATGATACTGAACAATAGTACAAGTGTAGCCTCAGTAAACCAATCCAGAATTTCTAGTGTCCTAGGTGTTCATCAAGGGAATATAGCTGCTGCAACTTCAAGGCTAGAGAATAAAGATGAGGATGAAGTGTTGCCATTGAGTGCTTGTGAGAGACAATTGCCACAAGGAACCAATATCACTAATGAATCAAGAGATTTGGTGTATGCCTTTTGGACATGAGAAACCAGATTTTCACCAAACAAGAAGTACCCATGCCAATAAATTCTTGATGGGGGACTGATCTCAATGTGGCGTACAGAAGTTGACATTTTGCACAGATGAGATAGCAGAGGATAGCAAGGAGGTGTCTGTGAAGGTCTTCATGGATGTTGGAACAGGACAACTTGATGGAGGTGGGAGTGAGAATAAGAGAAAGGACTTGATGGTGCGATGGATGAAAAGTGCTGCTTTTCTTAGCCCACCTCACAAGATTCATCAAGCACAACTTTGTCTTTCATTGGCAAGCCCAACAATTCAAGGATTGTTTGCTCAAGTTTCCTAGCAATGTCGTTGTATCAGTTATTGACTTTGCGGAGAATTATTCTTTTAAAATTTAGAATGTGATTCAGTCAATGCATTGGTGGTCTACCCAAATCACAATACTTGTGCACATCACTTATGTAAGAAATGTAGCAGGTGGTTCTCAAAAGATGCTGCACTTTTACATATCCGATGACAAGTAGCATGATACATTGTTTGTACAACATTGTCTCTTGCTTCATGACAAGTGGTTGAAACAGCAAGGACATTGTTTGTAGCACCATTGGGTGTGATTAGATGGTGCAGTTTCACAATTCAAAGCTCGTAGACCTTACTAATTTGTGGCCAGGTATTATCAGAAGACAGTGCACATGATGCATAACTTTTCAGCATTCGGGCATGGAAAAAGAGAGCATGATGGGGTAGGGGTAGTCATCAAGATAACCTTGACACATGAGGAATTGAAATTAGATGGATGGCCTATGAAGTGTGCGACTGATGTGGTGAACTTTTTGAATGCAACATTTTAGCTAAGAGATCAGTCTCACAGGTGTACTACAGAGAGAGTCTTCTAGCTTATTGGTGTGGATGATGTGCAACATGATCTCCAATGCAACTGTGAGCGCATTGTGGGCTCCCGCTCATTCCATTGTGCTAATGGGTATTCAAAGGACAACCCATGCGCTGTGCGCTTTTGAACCCTTTCATACTTCTGTGATCCATGTATGAGTGGGCTATGGAGAAGATGCAAAAATATACTACACATAGAAGAATGGTTTGTAATTATAGTTTTAAGTTAATTTAATGTTAATTTTAAGTGATTTTAAAAAGTGACATTGGGTATATACGCGACTTTCTAGATTTTAAATCTCATTTCTCACATTCACAAAACTCTAGCTTTCAACTCTCTTCCCATCTTCTTCATGATAGAACCCATGGCAACGTCTTTGGATGCACTTCTCACACAACTAGAAAAGGTAGGACTTGCAGATCGAGCACATGAACTAGTCAGTGTGTTTGAGGGGACGATCAACATGCATGCCACTGCCGACCTTCATGCAGAGGCATTCCAAAGCTTTCTTGACTACATAACGCAACACATGGAAGAATATGCCATAGTCTTTGAAGGATCCGACATGGAGTGGTTGCCAGTGGATTTTCTCAAGCACCTCTATGTGGCCGAGAAAAACTTCCACTTTTGCTTGTTGAGGTTTATTAAAGCGCTCACTGAATGGGATTGTAGGATAAAGGATGAGAATGACCTCATAGACTTGGGCATGGGGTGCGTAGGCACCCAATTCATTTCTCGGGACATGGTTCTGGAGGGTCATTTTTGTACTTTTTCCTCCTCTTCTCTTGGGCCTGTTGCTCTTTCGGTGTGAGCTTATCCTTTTTCTTTTTAGCACAGCTCCTAGCCTTTGCTTGTTGGGCGTCTTGAGCTCTATCCTCTGCCGCTTTCCTCTCTGCCTCTGCTCGTGCTTGTAAATTAGCCAAGTGAGCTCTCTTGGCCTTGGCTCTCTGCCATTCCTTTGTAGGTTGGGTTCTATATATCATGGTGGTTTTTGAACCTTTAAGTTCTAAGAGATGAGCCGCAAGACTAGCTCCATTTTGGTGTAGATGAGGTCTTTGTAAGTAAACTTGGGCCCTTGTTGATTTATGAAAGCCTCGTCATTGTCAATTGTTTTGGTCTTGTGAAGGAGGTTGTGCTTCCTTGCCAATATGTGTAGGGCTTGGTTGATAAGCTCGTATGTTTTTTGGACCTTCATTGTAGCTCCATCCTTGTCAATTAAGATAGGTTTACCCTTATAGTGAATTGAGCTCATCAGCTCATGTGCTCTCTAGAAGTTTGTTCCCCAAGGTGGAAGTTAGAAGAAGGTGACTAGCTGCAGGCATTTGGACCCTTCTATTACCTCCCTTTGTTGGTGCAATGTCCAGACCACTTTGGGAAATGTTGCCGTCTTTATTTTGGTTCCATCAACCACTTGTAACTTGCCGATGAACACATTAGATGGAATCTTTCCTAATTTTTCTTTAGAGATGTGTGCTTTCGCATTCGACAAGATGATGTTGATGACCTCGTATGGTGCTGCTTCCCACTGCTTCTGAGGTCTTCAGCAAGCATTCTCATATCAAAAAACTAGTTGATTAGCTCCTCAAATTGGTCAAAAGGTCGTCAGAAAAGTAAAAAAATAAAAACTTGACCATAAAATGAAAAATGATAATAACTTGATCAAAACAAGTCCAAACTTGATTAAAACTCACTAGGGCATCTAGGACAACTATAGGCACTAGGTCATGTGGTCACATGTTAGATTTGGGTTTGGGATACACGGATCACGATCAATGGTGGAACACATTTTGGATTTATGATGACACCATCTAATTAAGCATGTTATGGGGATGCCATGGTTCAATTTGGATCACTGGTTGGATATTTATGCCACTTCTTAGAAAGTTTTTGTAGACTTAGATAAATTTGGCATTTCCTTATTGTTTGGAAATCCAAATGGCTTGATAGTTTAGGGTTAAGCTTTGCTTGGCAGTTGGGACATGATGGTAGGATTCTAGCCTAGAAAAATGCGAAAGGTACATGGGTCACAATCCATGTTCGACATCCTTTTGAGGCACACATGTTCCTATAGCTTATCCTAATACATTGGTGAAATACTTTCAAATTTAGACAAGTTGTTTCCAAGTTTCACAATTTCCCAGTTTATGACCCAATTTGGTTCAACTTTGCCATATTTGGTTTTTGGTGACATCTTTGATCTATCATGGTGACCTTGTTTGAAAATTTGTCAATGTGATGATGAAGAGCTGGAGAGTGGTCCCAATCCTAGCGGTTTGTTGATTTACACCACCATTGTGGTTTGTTTGGACCTCCTAGGCCTAATGGCAAGTTTGGCTCTCTTTTCAAGCATGTTTTGCATTCACTGTGATAGATTGAACTCAATATCTCTTTTAATACCAAGACTTTGTCCAAAATCACAAATTTTGTCACTTGCGCTCCAAAACTGCAGGACTTTGACATGTGACTCACTTTATGCAACCAAACACTGAAATTTTGACATATACTACCATCATTGACGTGGACCAGCATTTTGGATTGAAATCCTATCAGTTCTTCTCTTAGAGTACATGGATTGCGATCCATGTTTCGTGTCCATTTTTTACCAAACTTGGGGGGATGTCTTTGGGCATGTTTCCTAAGCTAGCTATCCACTTATTTCTGAGTTTAACTCATTTTTCCTCATCATGGGTCAAAATGACCATTTGAGGACTATGACGGAGATCGTGCGATGATGTTTTTACGAGTCATGCACTGGAGTCAGCACCGGGCGAATATGAGGTTGGACATTGGTGTAGTTAACCTCCACGAATATCACATTTTTTTGAGTCAGGGACCGGGCTTGTCGATCCTACAGGTGATTGGGTGATTGTCGATGAGAGGTGAACCACATGTCTCAATTGAAAGTAATTTTTACTTTGACCGGCCAGTATGGACGCCTATGTGTGAATGGGCCAAACCCACATAAAAGGGTCATTGGGACCTAAATCCGTCCTTCTGACAGGTGCATGCTAAAGAGAGTGCTCTTGCCTTATCTCCACCTCCTTCTCCATTGTGTGCTCACGAGAGAGTGTGTGTGTATGCGTGAGAGAGAGAGAGAGAGAGAGCATTGCGACGGCGGCGAGGCGGTTGAGAAGTGGCGTCGATGGGCTTCCTCTTCACGGTGGCACCATATTCTTGCAACAACATAAAGACAGAGGTAAGTGACACACCGTTGCATTCCTGAGCTTCCTCGCACATGGGTTGCGTGTTTGCAGCCTTAGTGGCTCATATGCAGCACACAACAAGTCCCTTATGACACGACATTTTTGGTGCCGCTGTTGGGGTATTTGCTGTGTGTTTAGCTTCTGACACAACTATTTATTGTTCTTCTTGCAGTTTTTTTTTTGATACTTTATGCAGATCTATTGTTTGGCTGAGGAAAGGTTAGGATTAGGATTAGATTTGTTGTTATTTTGAAGTAATGTTTGTAGTTCTGAAAGTTTTGCATTAGAGTTTTGCAATTTTTTGTATTTTGCAGTAATTTTTTGCATTGCCTGTACTTTCAACAATTTTCAGAATTTAAAATATGCTTTTTCTATAATTTACTGCACTGGTTGCAATCCTCTGTATATTCTTGCGCTTGCAATTTTCTAAATTTTTGGGCAGAAAAAGGAAAAGGAAATAAGAAAGAAATCCAAAAACAAACAAATAAAAAACCACGCATTTAAAGGAAGATCGAGATCATTCCCTAAGCCCAAGCCGAGGCCCATGCCTCACTTCTCATTCTTGTGATATAGTATAGGTTCAATGCTATATATACTCTCCCAAGAGGAATGAGGGCACCCTTCACACTTGCACCCTTAGACTTCTTTAACGCTTTGTCCAACTAGTAAAAGACTATTTCAAGGATTCAGAGGGCGTAAAGTAGCCAAATCTATGGTTATAAAAATCATGACACGTCCCTGTGATTGAAACACTCATTTTCAGCTATCACATGCTATATTCCATAGCTTGGTAAAAAAAAGGGCTAAAAATTTCCAAAAATTTGAGAGTAAAACCGGGCTACAAAACACCCAAAAAACTAGGTGAGCGACCATCACGGACACTCACCAACACTTCTAAGGTGCCAACGTCACACACCTATGCTCTGGTCTTGTGCTAGAGTACGAGAGAGAAGGAGAGCATGTTGGGCTTAGGAACTTTCCTTAAGTTTTGAGAGTGTGTACCCAATCTGTGTGGTTTTACACATCTTATGCCTGGCTAGCAGCTTATCCTATAGGCATACCACAGTTTTCTGGTACGACTCTCTCATCGAGAGAGGTAGCAGAAAAACACAAAACACATCCTGACCCACCTACCTTGCAGGGGTTGTGATTGCACAAGGATCACTTGAATATGGCACGTTGCCTGTGAATTAATTCCTAGTTGTAGATTTGTGGTAGTGGTGCTGTGTGGTGACAGCAACCAAAAATCATGTGAAAGAATCCAAAAAATATCTTGTCCTTGATAGAGTTTCCGATGTTATAGCAGAATCCATAGGGTAACATGCCGTGCATGCAAAATTGTAAGCCCTTGGCTACAATGACAGGTTCAAACATAAAAGCCAAAATCATAAGTGCCTTGCACAGTCGATACTGGTAGGAATGCTTGTGAGGTGATATTCTAATGTTTGCCAGTGCCCCAAACTTGTGTGTCCACCAATTTGCGAAACCGTTCTTCAGATAGTTTAAATTCACGACGTGTAACGTACTCTTGTCATCGATGAGATTGCTAGTATCCTCCAAAATGTCAAGCACACTTTAAGGAGGAGTAGATGCGGTTGAAGGAATTTTGAAATAAAAAAGATGATTCTCAGAAAGTTTTGTATCGGTGTATCATTGTCTTCAATAATCACCCAAACTAATTAGATCCGTAATCTTAATAAAAGATACAATACTGCCTTCAAAATCAAGTCGTGCTCGACTGAGAAAGAATTGAACCCGAATCCCAAGAAATTCTTGGATCTGTGGTTGTCCAATTAACAGGCCGTTACAATCGGCATATGATTTGACAAGACCCATCGTACCTTCAACAATTTTCAGAATTTAAAATATGCTTTTTCTATAATTTACTGCACTGGTTGCAATCCTCTGTATATTCTTGCGCTTGCAATTTTCTAAATTTTTGGGCAGAAAAAGGAAAAGGAAATAAGAAAGAAATCCAAAACAAACAAATAAAAAACCACGCATTTAAAGGAAGATCGAGATCATTCCCTAAGCCCAAGCCGAGGCCCATGCCTCACTTCTCATTCTTGTGATATAGTATAGGTTCAATGCTATATATACTCTCCCAAGAGGAATGAGGGCACCCTTCACACTTGCACCCTTAGACTTCTTTAACGCTTTGTCCAACTAGTAAAAGACTATTTCAAGGATTCAGAGGGCGTAAAGTAGCCAAATCTATGGTTATATAAAACATATGACACGTCCCTGTGATTGAAACACTCATTTTCAGCTATCACATGCTATATTCCATAGCTTGGTTAAAAAAAAAGGGCTAAAAATTTCCAAAAATTTGAAAAACCGGGCTACAAAACACCCAAAAAACTAGGTGAGCGACCATCACGGACACTCACCAACACTTCTAAGGTGCCAACGTCACACACCTATGCTCTGGTCTTGTGCTAGAGTACGAGAGAGAAGGAGAGCATGTTGGGCTTAGGAACTTTCCTTAAGTTTTGAGAGTGTGTACCCAATCTGTGTGGTTTTACACATCTTATGCCTGGCTAGCAGCTTATCCTATAGGCATACCACAGTTTTCTGGTACGACTCTCTCATCGAGAGAGGTAGCAGAAAAACACAAAAAAACATCCTGACCCACCTACCTTGCAGGGGTTGTGATTGCACAAGGATCACTTGAATATGGCACGTTGCCTGTGAATTAATTCCTAGTTGTAGATTTGTGGTAGTGGTGCTGTGTGGTGACAGCAACCAAAAATCATGTGAAAGAATCCAAAAAATATCTTGTCCTTGATAGAGTTTCCGATGTTATAGCAGAATCCATAGGGTAACATGCCGTGCATGCAAAATTGTAAGCCCTTGGCTACAATGACAGGTTCAAACATAAAAGCCAAAATCATAAGTGCCTTGCGATACTGGTAGGAATGCTTGTGAGGTGATATTCTAATGTTTGCCAGTGCCCCAAACTTGTGTGTCCACCAATTTGCGAAACCGTTCTTCAGATAGTTTAAATTCACGACGTGTAACGTACTCTTGTCATCGATGAGATTGCTAGTATCCTCCAAAATGTCAAGCACACTTTAAGGAGGAGTAGATGCGGTTGAAGGAATTTTGAAATAAAAAAGATGATTCTCAGAAAGTTTTGTATCGGTGTATCATTGTCTTCAATAATCACCCAAACTAATTAGATCCGTAATCTTAATAAAAGATACAATACTGCCTTCAAAATCAAGTCGTGCTCGACTGAGAAAGAATTGAACCCGAATCCCAAGAAATTCTTGGATCTGTGGTTGTCCAATTAACAGGCTGTTACAATCGGCATATGATTTGACAAGATGCCCATCGTACCTTTGCAAGTAGCTAACGTCGAAAGGAGAAGCTAACTTTTGGCCATTGCAGAAAATTAGCTTGTTGACGATGTGCTAAATAATTTCCAAGAGGCGGCTTGTGGCACCCCCTTGGACTTAGGCACTTCAATGTGAACCAAAGGCTTCACAAAGCCATGGCGGCCCTGCAGGTAGCACGCGAGGAGAACCAGGGTGAGTCCAAGCAAGGTGCTGCAAACCGGGCTCCGCGCCTGAGTCAAGACACCCTCCCACAGGCTTTGTGCTCATGTTGAGCCCTCCCACGACCGATTTATTGCACCTCGACCCGGCAAACTTCCCCTTCCCAAGCCCCCTGCACGTGGGTTTTTGCCTTGCTTCGTGTTCAACCCCCCTAAGCGGCCATGCCCGCCTTCAAATCTCGGCAGAACTCACCCTTGGACTACATGAGCATGCTAAAAGTGGAGGTCCACGACCCACTGTGCCCAAAATAGACTGAAGCTCTAATACCAGTTAAAGGCCCCTTGTAGGACTGCCTTCAAATGAGCCTCCCAACCTCCCATTAAATAGCCCCTTGGGCCTCATTCCCTATCCACACTTGCAACCGGCCCCTTGGGCCTGGTCCTTGACCACTGGGCATTGCCCTTGGCATGATAGTTAGTTTAGGACAAATTGATTGGGAAACAAATCTACATACCGCTCTATGGGCTTATAGAGTTTCATTCAAGACAGCTTTGAAAGCCACACCCTTTAATCTTGTTTATGGTCTTGATGCCATACTACCAATAGAATTTCTATTGCCGACACTAAGGGTAGCTAAAAATCTTGAGTGGACCGGAGTTGAATTGTTAGAGAGACTTGAAGATTTAGAAAAGCTTGATGAGCAAAGGCTAACAGTTGTAGCTCACATCTGTGCACAAAAAAAAATAAAAAAAATGATTCACATCTAGTAACAAAAATCTTCAAAAAATGGGACCTAGTTTTAGTTTATTCCCTTAAGCAACACATTGCCAAGTTCAAGAAAAAGGAAAATGGATCGTTTATCATTAAAGATGTATCTCCAAGTGGAGCAGTTAAGTTGTCCACTCTAGATGGTGCTAACTAGATTATTGTATGCCGCTTAAAGAAGTACCATTTGCCACTAACCAATGAGTTGCTAGAGAAAATGCATGCAGCAATGAAATGAAAGATTAAATGACAACAAGTTATTGATGAATCTCAAGAGGAAGCTCGACTTCAAGTACTCGAGAGGAAAGCTGCTTTCAAAAATCAGCAAACACCTATTCTCATCGACACTTTGGAACCAGGTGAAAGACCATGAGAATCACAGAATGATGCAGTGTTGATAGATGATGAGTGGCTGAATGAAATTGACCTTCGCATCACTGTAAAATTGAATAGTCATAGCACAAATGCACTAGTAGATAGCGGAGCTTGAATGAATGCAGTCAGTTATTCCACTTACAAGAAAGCTACACATCAGTCTTTAGCATCAAGAATCTTTGCTATCAAAGGATGAAACAAAAACCCAACACCGGCACTGGGAGTAGTCAGCCTGAATGTGATAGTAGATGGATTGTCATGCCCACATAAATTTGTATGCATATCAAATGAACATATGAATGAAATGATGATTCTTGGAATCCCATGGATGCGAACATACAAGGCAGTACTAGATTGGGACACCAGCCAACTCAAGCTATCACTTAAAGGAGGACAAATCTTAGTTCCAATTGCATCGAGCAAAGAGGATGGAAAAGAGGTTTCCCACAAAACAAACCAGGGAATAATCAATCTACGTCATCCTCTAGACAAGAAAATGCTACTAGTAGCATGCAAGGATTCAAGCAGATTTGGGGAACAAAAGCACAAATCAACGACAATCCATCTCAAATTTGGGTGCCCAAAAAATCATCTACCATACTGAAAACAGTTTCACATTTGACAACTCAGCAAAAAACATCTTTCAAAAGAGAAACTAGCACTATATGGGTTTGGAAACCAAAGGAGTATTTATCTTCTCCAGAAACTGTAAAGCCGATGAATCAATCGAAGGTTAAATCTCAAAAAACGCAACCACAACAGTTCACCAACTAAAAACCAAAACACCAATGCAGAGTTAAAGCTCAACAACCATCATCATTGATACCTATAACTCAGGAAATTAGTGTGTGAAAGCATCTAGATGGTACAATCAGGCAAAGAGCACACAAATTACAAAATCTGCTATTTAGAAACAGCAACAAGAAACCTCAACCACGAAAACCCTCGAGTTAACTACTCAAGACCCAACTCTTGCACTGCATACTGGTCTGGATTACATTGACCTTCAAAGCATGCTAGAGCCAATCACGGCTATGCATAGACACAATTGTTCAACCCATGCACACAGTCGTCCCGGAGTACTTCATCTAGGAGGGGTGGAAGACTTCATTAGTTAAGGGCAATGTTTGAAGAGGGAGGAAAGACGTTGGATGTTAACGTGTGGTTTTTTGCAAAATTACCTATAATGCCCGTAAAAATCATCAACAGGGGAATTTCAATTGATGATATCTCCCCGATGAGTGTAAATATAATATATACTATCAAAAAATAGCTATTTTCATCAAAAAAATTGATATTGGAAATAAAAAAAGAAATTCGTCAAAAAGTAATAAAATAGTGTTCTTCAATGGATTTTTTGTTGATTTTTTAATTTGATTTTCTTAGTGTATTTTATTATTTTCTTTGATTTTTTCACTAAACAGGTCAAAAATTAATAATAAATAGCAAATGAGCTCAGATGGAGTAATTGAAGATACGCTGGTGCAGCCAAAGTATGTTGACCCTAGCAGAGGGCACAAACAGTGGTGTGTATGCTTATAGATGCATGGTAGAGGGCTAGAGCAGATGGGAATAGCTTGTGCAGGAAAGTGGCAACAGAGATGTATGCTTTATGTGGTTTTCTAGGCCAAAAAGGCTCCAGATAGGGCCTGACAGGGTGGCAGATGAAGGGTGATCAAAGTGCTATTTTTTGGCCTAGAAATGTAGAGCTTGAACTGTTGAGGATCAAGTTCATACGGCTCATGAAACAAAGCTATGGAGCCTAAGATATTGGAGTTTGAAGGTGCAATGTGTTGTAGATTCTCGTGAGGCAGGGCAGCTGGGGATAGGTGACCCAAGTGAATTTTAGTGTATAGACATGCAATGCTTGAATTATGGAGTATGCCCATCTTTTCAAATTGCATATCAGAGCTATGGATTGCAAGTTATAGCCATTTGAAGTTTTGCTGGGAGCCAAGTTGGTGCCCACCTAACCGCATTGAGAGTTGTGTCATTTGGCATTTTATGGGCTACGATAGAGTTTGAGAAGGTGCTATGTAGTGTATAGAGCTAACTAAAGTTGACTGCTCGTCAAACTGAGCCTGGAGCGTAAAGTTATAGAAGTATCGGAAGGTTGCATGCGGTTGTTCGGATTGGTTGCAGATGAAAGTTCATGTTTGCAGCCTCTATTCGGGGTCTCAAAGAATCTGGAAGTGCAGCAAGGCTAAAGGGGTTTGGAGTTGGAAAAAAGAGCTTGCAACCGGGCTTTGCGGATCAGGAGCAAGAATTCGGAGCTTCCAATGGCAGGACCTTGAAGTTGAAGGACACCCAAGTGGGTTTGTTTCTCATCAAATGAATCACCTATCACCTGTACACAATCTCATGCCACATGTCAAATTTGAGCCCAACAGATCAAGAAAATCCCAGATTTTGTCAAAAAATGCACTAAAGACTCTTCTGTCCAAATTTTGAGTTAATTGTCACATTTTTTTATCCAAATCATCCCATTTCTCACACACAGGCTCTATATCATGTTTAGAACCAACTTGCAACAAAAAATGTCCAATTTGATTCAAAAGTTAATAATCACGATTATTTACTTTTTTGCTACAATGAGTTCAAATTTCAACTTTAACCTTATGGGACCAACGTACATGATGTGACAAACCTATTAGGAAATATGACGTAGAAAAATAGATATTTTAGTAACTTACTTATTGGGGAGAGAGAAATTTTCACACACGAGAGATTATAGAGTAGAGAGAGAGAGAGAAAGTACACACGATATACGTGGCTCACCCAATGTGGGCTACATCCACGGGAAAGCAGCCACTCAATGGCTTTAGTACTTCAAACAAGAAGTAGGTCACCAAAGGGATTATACCCTTAATAGAGCTCCCGCTGTCGGGGGATATGTGTTCGCTACGTGAGCCAGGAAAGCGCCGGGCCTCTGGCTGTGGGAGGTGTGAAAGAGAGAGAACAAGAGACAATGACAGCTCTGCCAATCACCGCAATCATCAATTAATCGAATATTACTTTGAGTACAATTTATCCTTAGCCAAGGCAGGCTGTTAACAGCACCTTCACTTGGATCAATTGAAATAGGAGTTTAAGCTCCCGTTTACATGATTAACCGGGCCGTTAACGACATCGGACTTAAAAGAATGTTAATTCAATCTCTAGATGATGACGGTTATGGAAATTTCCTCCTGTTGCTTTATCTGCTTCAAATACCTCGCGGATTCTGCAAGCTTCGACTCTACTCACTGCCTTAATCATTAAGCACCAGTTATTGTCAATTATCCTGTAACTTCCTACTTTGCTGAGCTCTAACCCTTTTTCTTCTGCCTTTGACTACTTGCTTATCTCTCCCCTTTTCCGAGGCTTTGATTCTGAGACAGAGACTTCATGCTTGCTTAGGTTCACCTCACCTCTCCGAGAGTCTTACTTCTCAAGCACGAGAGAGTAGGCCTTTGCTTTCTTACATACCAAGGACTAGAGCGAGAAAAAGAGACTTTGCCTTGTACTTCTTCCCATGCTTGTTCAATCCCTTCTTCTTCGATGCCCTATATTCTCTATGCTTTTTGACCTTCCTCGCCTCTTTTCCTTTTTGCATGCTGAGGAGAAGAGAGAGAAGGCTTTCTTTTGCTTGCCTTGCTTCTCCTTCTCGAGAGAGAGACTCCTTTCCTTAGTGCTTTCCTTCACCTCCTCCTCCCTCCAAGCTTTGCTCGTTTCGTTCGCTGATGACGAGAGCAAGAGAGAGGGAGCTTTGCTTGTCAAGAATTAGAAGCTTATCCCTTTTTCATGCCGAGGACGAGCCAAGGACAAGAGAGAGAGATAGCTTTCTTCACCTGAGGTTGCTCGCCTTGCTTGCTTTTCTTAACCAAGCTCCTCTCGTTTGCTTGCCTCAAGCTCTTCTCCCTCACTTGCTTCTTCTCGCTTTACTTCCTTCTTCCTCAAGCTCCTCGCATGTAATGGCCTTAGAGCTTCCCTCACCTCCTCTCCTTACCTTGCTTCCCTCGTTGATTCCCCTCACCTCTTCGTTGCCTCCAATGGGGTCTCATGCAAAAAGTGCCTCTATTAATAGCGTGCCCCCTCCCTTAGCAACGACAGCGCCGTCGTTGCTAGGGAGGCGTAAAAAACCCCCCTATGATGTGGCAGGCTCGGAATTCGACAGCACAGAATTCGACGAGAGTGGCGCCGAAACTGGTCGCCACGGGCTCCTTAGCGCATCACGCTTCGTGCTCGGCATCAACCAGCAACTCACAAAGCCTCCACGAGCTACTCCTTACCCTTGCGCTGCTCTGTTCGCTGCTTCCACGCCATCGCCTCCTTTTTCCTTTTGTTTTCCCGCTAAAACCCTTTAGTGGGTGGCGTTTGGCCTTAATGGGCGGCCAATCTATTTCCTTGAGTTAGGTCGCCATGCCCTTGGCCTTTGGGCAGGCGGCTTCTCTCATAAGGGCACCACATTAGGCATACAATTCAGCGAGGCAATGTTAAGAAAATCCATTGGCGGTGTTCAGGTACCACATTTGGTATACATTTCCTGCTTTCGTAAAGGCACCACTAGCCACCGACTAACATTATCATCGTGGGTTTTTGTTGCCCATTTCAGTGTTGCGGACTTTGCGACTGGCCATTAAGATGCAAGTATAAGTGATTGCATTTGACGTAAGTTTTCCCATCACATTCAGTCAAAGAGTGTCAGACTAGCCAGGCATTGCCAATTACGACTACCGCAGGCCAACATTGGGCAGTCATTGGCGTACATACCGGCCAGGCAATGTAGCAAGTATCAAATTTGGCGTACATATCGATTAAAGCACTGCTATCTCAAGCACTTATTTTTTTGTATTCAAAACCCTTCGGGCTGCTCAAAATTCCCAGATGGCACACCGTCCGAGCGGACCAGACTAGTACGGAACTGACCCCCCGTGAATCTTTAACGAGCAATATCTTGGCGACCGGGGCTCCGATCACTGATCTGAAAAGACTGGCACGCTCCACGATGTGAGCACTTCAAGCCCATGCAATCAGTTCAATTCTTTCACCTCAACTGTAGTTTCCCAATCCGGTACGGATCTGCAATCGACTCAAACTTCAATATGCCATAACTTCTTCACCATAGCTCCAATCGACGAGCCGTAAAGACAGGCCGGTAGAGAACTTCAAGCACTGCAGTTTTACATCATAATCTTCCATCTATGCTCACATCAAGCATAATCATTTTTGGCATCATTAAGGCATCAGTTGGCCCTTTTAAGCCGCAACTGGCATACATTAATCATTAAACTTGGCCTATTAACAAGCTCTGATCATTGACCATTAAATGTGTAGGCTTAAAACAAGCTTAGCTTGCATTTCTCGGCTCTTTTTCTCTACATGGAAGCGGAGCTGCACGACACCACCTTGCTTCACTCTCACCACCTCAGACCAACTTCACAATGCACCACAATGCTTCACAGTACATTTTTGTGTGTAGAAGAGGCCTCCTTTTATAGGCCAAAAGGGCTACCCTCTCTCATGAGAGGCATCCATGT
Organism: Adiantum capillus-veneris; assembly: GCF_014529385.1. Lineage (NCBI taxonomy): Eukaryota > Viridiplantae > Streptophyta > Polypodiopsida > Polypodiales > Pteridaceae > Adiantum > Adiantum capillus-veneris. The sequence continues at coordinate 42,457,407 of NC_140932.1, forward strand.
GTAGCCGCCCTTGTGTAGATAAGTCCAAATTGGACCCTCAAATCATTCCATGTGTGGCCGCCCTTGAGAAGACAAGTCCGCTTTTGAATTCGGCCACCGGTCCCGGCCAGTGACTTCCGACCACCGGCCACTAGCCATTGACTATCGACCACCGGCCAACCGTCCAACCGACCGATCGTTTTTCCGACCACTTTCCGACCGCCGTCCGCGCCGGCCATAACATTCCGACAAAAAGGAATATTTGCGATGCCAATCTCGAGCTTTGCTCCATATTGGTTGTGAAAATTTTGGTTTCCAGCGAGTGATTTTTATTTTTGGCGAGTGATTTTTCTTCATGCACGATGTCTTCTCGTCATAACGGGAGCCTTACAAATGTGCGTTTTTAATACAAAAAATTACAAGGGATAAATCAAGCTCTTTACTTAACAATCTCCCACTTGGAGATTGATCTCCAAACCAAACCTGTGACTACTTTTCATCCTGGCTTCTTATCCTTGAATGCCAATTGAAGATGAGCAAAAGCTCAACTTCTCCTTGTTGACCACCTTTGTAAACATTTCCTAGCCTTGTTTTCACTTGTATGCACATTTCCTAGCCTTGTTTTCACTTGTATGCACCTTTGTAGCCTTGTTTTCACTTGTATGCACATTTCCTAGCTTTAGCTGGCCCTCTTCCAAAAGAGTGCTTATGAAGTGATATCTCACCTCAATGTGCTTTGTCCTTGAATGAAAGGTGAGTTCTTTGCAAGATGGATAGCACTGTTGCTATCACTATACAAGACACAATTATCTTGTTTGAATCCAAGCTATTCTAAGAATCTGTAAAGCCACAGAATTTCTTTGCTTGACTCCGTCATTGCGACATACTCTGCTTCCGTGGTAGAAAATGAGACCACTTTTTGCAACTTTGAAGCCCAGCTTACTACTGTGCCTCAAACCGTGAAGACATAGCCAGTAGTGCTCCTTCGAGGATCTTTGTCACGTGCCATATCTGCATCAGCATACCCTTCTAGAAAAATATCAGTTCCTCCAAAATACAAAGCATTTGTTATTGTCCCCTTTTAGATACCTAAGTATCCACTTCACAGCTTGCCAATGCTCTTTACCTAGGTTGTCCATGAACCTACTCACAACTCCCACTGCATGTGCAATATCTGGCCTTGTCCAGACCATAGCATACATTAGAGAACCTACTGCTGCAACATATGGAACTTTAGACATGTATGTTACCATATACATGTGGTAGTGATGTGTGTGAACACACTAGGACCGCCGGGGCATTTTTTCCCCCTTTAGGAGGTTTTTTTTCCCCGTGCATTGAAGCCTACTAAGCGGCCATGCGTTGTAAAAATTTTCTGCGCTGTAGCTTTATTTTTATTATCAAATCTTTTTTCGGTTCTCCTGCACGAAAGTGCAATCAAGGATATTCACGATCAATACAAAATCCAAGGACAGAGACTGTGGGGGAGAAGTCGGTTCACGAATCATGTTGTATCATGCATGGTCCTACGAGAGCCTCGTCAAGTGGACCATGGATGCAGGGCATGCAACGGCATGAAAGGTCGCCAAAGGCCGTTTGAAAGGTCTTCGGCAAGGCACTTGGAGCCAACACGCGGATTCGCAGGACGTGATTGACCTCAGCTAAGGACAAGCAATGATTATCAAGTTTGAGATTTCATGTTATTGCAGTTTTCATAGCTTTGTGTATGTGATTGTATGCAATTCTATGGATCACATATGACCATGGTTAAGAATACAACAAGCTCTTATGTGCATGAGCAAGGCTCACAACTCAGCATGGTATATCGGCAAGGATATGAACCGCCTAGCATGCATGGTCATGCAACATACACTATGGATTTTTTACTCGATCACGTAAGACGCGTTGTGGCTACGCTCTGCACTCGAGACAGACATCGCGTATTGCTCAACTTGTTGCGGCAAAGGTGTTCAACAGGACTGCCACTTTTACAAATTGCGACGTTGTTTATTTTGGATTTGACTTTTTGCTACGAACATGGTTCCTAGGGAAAGTCTGTCCGCGCTTTTACTCACGACAAACTTATCTAGTCAAGGACAACCATAATCACGCTAAGCAGGTCGAGTCTCTTTGCTATGACAATCTGTCGTCAATAGAATTTGTTGGCAATGAGGCCAGAAAAAGTTCTATGAAGCGAGGCTTCAATTTATACATCTTGCATTGAAGTTGGCCATGTTTGGCATCTACTATGAGCATCCAAAATTGGGCAGGAATAGGAAATGTATTTGCAGGTTATTTCATATTGCAGGTTATTTCGTTATGTACCAGATGGGTGTATAGGATATACGACAGCGTCAGTGCAGATATGGCTATAAGCCATTTCGGAATGAGTTTTTCCTTCCAAATTTCATGACAACTGGTTGCAGCAACAACGACCAAGTTAGCCAAGTTTAAGTTTTTCTTGTTTTTTCCTGTTTACACTTTACTTGTTGGCAATTACTATCATTGTGCAAAGCAAAGTGCTTTGGCAATTTCAGAAGAAGCACGGCTTTGGGGAACTGACAAAATAGGGAATATCAGCTCACAGACTTCCTACGAGTCTAAACTGTGCAAGGCACTTATGGTTTTGGTTCTCACATTTGAGGCCATCACTCTCCACAAGGGCTTACAATTCCGCATGCAAGGCATGCTAGTGAGTGGATTTAATTCTCCCATTTTCATGCATTACGCTTCCGCTTGTGCATGAGCAAGGCTCACAACTCAGCATGGTATATCGGCAAGGTATGAACCGCCTAGCATGCATGGGTCATGCAACATACACTATGGATTTTTTACTCGATCACGTAAGACGCGTTGTGGCTACGCTCTGCACTCGAGACAGACATCGCGTATTGCTCAACTTGTTGCGGCAAAGGTGTTCAACAGGACTGCCACTTTTACAAATTGCGACGTTGTTTATTTTGGATTTGACTTTTTGCTACGAACATGGTTCCTAGGGAAAGTCTGTCCGCGCTTTTACTCACGACAAACTTATCTAGTCAAGGACAACCATAATCACGCTAAGCAGGTCGAGTCTCTTTGCTATGACAATCTGTCGTCAATAGAATTTGTTGGCAATGAGGCCAGAAAAAGTTCTATGAAGCGAGGCTTCAATTTATACATCTTGCATTGAAGTTGGCCATGTTTGGCATCTACTATGAGCATCCAAAATTGGGCAGGAATAGGAAATGTATTTGCAGGTTATTTCATATTGCAGGTTATTTCGTTATGTACCAGATGGGTGTATAGGATATACGACAGCGTCAGTGCAGATATGGCTATAAGCCATTTCGGAATGAGTTTTTCCTTCCAAATTTCATGACAACTGGTTGCAGCAACAACGACCAAGTTAGCCAAGTTTAAGTTTTTCTTGTTTTTTCCTGTTTACACTTTACTTGTTGGCAATTACTATCATTGTGCAAAGCAAAGTGCTTTGGCAATTTCAGAAGAAGCACGGCTTTGGGGAACTGACAAAATAGGGAATATCAGCTCACAGACTTCCTACGAGTCTAAACTGTGCAAGGCACTTATGGTTTTGGTTCTCACATTTGAGGCCATCACTCTCCACAAGGGCTTACAATTCCGCATGCAAGGCATGCTAGTGAGGTGGATTTAATTCTCCCATTTCATGCATTACGCTTCCGCTATCACACTCGCAACTCTATCAAGGACAGACTAAGGATGGATTGTTTACTATGCTTGTTGGTTGCTATCAACACACACCAACACTAACAGGAACCTCAATCAAGGACTTATTGTACGGGCAAACTGCCAATGCTAAGTCGTCCTAAAGTCACGACCCCATACATGGTAAGTGGGGCAAGCTGTGGCTTGTTTTTTCTCTTTCCTCTCTCGATGACAGCATTATACAGGCAGACTGTTGCATGCTTATAGGATAAGCTACTACTCAGGCATAAGATGTCTAAGACCACACATTCTGGGCACACACACACTAGAAATTTAAGGAAAGTTCCTCATCCCAGCATGCTCTTCTTTTCGTTCTCTATCTCTCTCTCTTAGAAAATAAAATAAAAATGAAACTCTTCTAAGAAGCTTTTGATACATGTTTTTCTCGTGAGTCAGCTTGAGCCAAGGTGATCTAACTCACAGCTAGCACGTGGCTAAGATGCTACTCAACTTCGTCTTCATCAGTTCGGCGATTGAACACTATTTTGCATAAGGGCTATGCGCCAAACAGGCTAAGAGCCGTTGTCAGACCCAGGGTAAGACCCAACTATTGGCATTCTTTGGGTGATTGTTTTCAAGATCTACTCAAGGAAGTACACATCGACGTTAATGGACAAGCAAGAGTCTTGTCATTACATATGTTTAGTGTGTCATTTTGCACTACATATTTCATGTGCGACGCTCGAGTTGAGTTTTTGATAACCTTCAACTCCCATCAGCTGATCTCTACCACGTAGTATAGCTGCAGCAATAGGTTGAGATAGCATGGCTATCCATAAGAGCTAGCTATTTCACTTGTGTGGATATCCGGCTCCCTCTATAGCACTACAGATTGCCTATGGGCATACTGTTTTGGGGTAAGACCCGGCGGGTGGTTGCTACATCTCCCCATAGGCATTGAGGATCATAGTTTGATCTATCCCAGTTTTACTTTCAAGGAAAGAAGCCAGTAATCCACCATGGGGTAGCGAACCAATTCGGGTAGGGGGCGTGCTCCTCTCCATTTGAATACGGGTAAGTGAACATTACGTTCAAATCTCCAGGTACGCATCTAGTAATTTGGTGTTATTCCATTTTTTTTTAGTATGCTTTACTTGGTTTTTCAAGACGTATAAGTACGCTTGAATGTTACAGAGCCATGCCAAGGGCATGTCGACACAAAGTATTTTGGGCCAAGTGTCCAATCTATCTTTCTGCCTTATGCTGTTATGAATCCACTTGTAGGATTTGATTTGGCACATGTTGTCACAGGGGATACAACATGGTCTAGGAACTCAAGGAGTTCGGTTTAGACAGTGTGGAGCAATGAACGAGGGTCCCTCTTACTCTCGTTGTAGAGTGTTTAGAGTTACCTCCACACACAAGTACATCTTGTACTTGAAGGATATTCTTTTTCAGACATTCTTAGTTGAGACATATTCCACATGTGGCGAATATGAGTCTCTGGGACTGACACTGGCGCCCCCTATTTCAAATATGTGTCACGACAAAGTCCCTAGGTGCTGGTCACATCTGTTTTCTAGAACATTTTCAGCACGACGTATCAGGAGCAATTTTCAGTGGCCAAAAATTGTCGAATACTTAGAATGACTTGTTCAACTACAAGTATTGCTAAACAACATTACAGATGGTTGTTTATACATATAGCAAGGCTATAAGTGGTTAATGAAAAAGTTTCATTGTCTGTACCTAGAAGTGATCAATGTTTCACCTTCTATTGCCATTCAGACGTTTCAGCAAGGCTTGCAAAAGATTGCAACTGAAAGTATTTGGTTTCTTTCAGAACTAGTTACATTCTTTTTTTAAGTGTGTGTTGCGTGCATCACATATGCCATAAGTATTGGCAAAGATCACCATGGATATACAGGTTCGGATCTGTTTCTTGCTAAATGCATGCACACTAGGTGTTATGGGCCCTAGTGTTTAGCAAAGGCTGATTTGGAACGGGATCTATATTCCTCAGGTTGTTGCTTATGAAGCATTTTTCACTCTATGTGCACTATCTCTATGAGATTACTTTTGGGTCTACTAATCACCAATAGAGGTCATGGCTCGGTTTGGGTGTTTGTGGATTTTTCAAGTTAACCACGACGGTTATTTCGGACATTGTTGATTCCTCAACAATGTTATACGCTCTTGTGATTCCCCATTTACCAGTCGTCTGGGAAGACTGTCTGTAAACCGTGGGTGAAACACACCTCAGTACTGTCAGTATCCAAGGGGATTGGCATATTACAAAGTGTAACCTTGGGCTAAAAGGATATGCAAAGTGCATACATTAGCACCAAGCAATCCAATTAATAAGCATTTATTGCTCTTCTTGGAGTTTACTCACTATCAGTTAACGCATGTTGCGACCAGGTAGTCTCTTCATGTATAAGTCAGGTTCTCAACCTTGAACACTCGTTAGGGTGGGGTTGTTTATTGATGATGAAAATTGGGAACAAGTCAAGGACTTAAACTTGGATGATGAGTTATGTCAGCAAGTTACTTTCATGGAAAGTGACAAGAGGTACTTTTTTTGGTACATCTTTGTTGTGATAAACTCATTTACCATGCTCATGAGTGTTCTAAATGGAGTCTACACACCATGTTGGATAGGAACCGGTACCATCAGATGGTTACAAATGGACAACAATGTAGAAAATCAAGATATTACTCTTGGTTTCATTGAACCTCCTACTGACCCAGGTTTCGCTCAAATGAACCGTTGGATCCATGAGGGATGTTACGGTAGAAGACATTAGTGTTCTTATGAAGATACCATCACTTGTGTTTTCACGGACAAAAACGCTTCTCCAAGGGGGGCGTAATGTCTGGACAAGGGTAGGACCAGCCACGGCCAAGGGTTAAGACGAACATGGAGTCAAGGGGGTCCCTATATTTAGCAGGCCAAGGGCCTATATAGGGCATGGCTGGGTGGAGATTAGCATGTTCAGTCCCCATGCCCTTTCACAAGTTCTCCAGTTAATGATGCACACGGCTTGACCATTAAGCTCTCTTTAAGGAACCCTGTCAAGCTCAAGTATGCCTTACTCTGTCTGCACACGGAATGGCCGTCAAGTCCTTTACTTCAAGTTCTGTTAGCAGAACCAGCTCAAAAGATGTGAAGATACTTCATCAATTGTCCAAAGAAGTCAGCTGGAAGCCAGCCATGTAATTTTATTGAATGCATAACCAAACCTATTCTGACTTAGCATAATCTAGAAAACAAAATCTTGTACCATGCAACCTACTACAACAGATAACTGGTACTCTTCAAATCAGCAACTTTGCACTTTAGTAGCCCCCGGGATCAAACGGGAACCCAATCATTTGTCCCATTGTGAGCATTCCTTTAAAGATTTTTCACCATCCTCCAGGATCATAGGGAATATACAAGAATTTCCAATCATTACATCATAAACATAGATTAACCTACAAATCTTCATACAGATCGCCTGGATCATATGTCATATACGTCAATTGCCCCGGACCATGCATATATCTGTCACCTCCTGGGTCAAAAGCTAGCTCAAAATCCCCTACATCATAGGGTAACATCAGATTCCATATAGCATCAGGTAGCACCAGATACTGCCATATCCCCTGTGCAACTGGCTCATCCAATTGTCGATCATCAATCACAGGTAAAAGCATTGGCAGTTCACCTTCACTCTCACTAGTATTGGAATCCCAATCATGCATATCTGAATACATCAAGTCTCTAGTAAAATCCTCTTCATTAGGCTCAAAAGATGCATCTGAAAACAATTCTCTATCTCGTAGAGGCTCAAAATCAAGTAGTACATCATCTAACAACTGCATAAGTTCATCGTGTGCTACAACTGAACAAACTGGCTCATGCCTAAATCTGGATTGATTGATATCCTTAACACTAGGTTGGTAATGGGACACTTTTATGTCCTGGGACACTTTTATGTCTTGTTAAGTGACCATTTTCCTTGAATTGTGTCAAGAGTTTGAAAATGGATTTTGAGGTGCTATCTATCTAGAAAGTTGTCTCATGAGCTTAAAAAAACTCGACATTTTTTTGGAATATCAATTCCATCTTAAACCTTGTCCTTGCACAACATTTCACAACCTAAACTGTGTGAAAAAACGGGATCTGTTTTTTGTTTTTTTCAACTATACCACTCTAGAATCTATGTTTGTGAGGTCTATAATGCTAGAGATTTATCTTTAGTAGTCCTCAACATGTCCTGATGCTTCTAGGGAGAAATAAATGTTAAAGTTGTAAGTTATGACCAAATTACAAAAATTGTCAAATCCTGTTTTTTAGCCAATTTTAGCTCTTCTATGATTTTTTTGGTGGCTTTCATGATATCCAAATGCAATTTTGATTTTCTATGTCGCATATTGTAACATAAAGCTAATATTCCTTGAGTTTTGGGGCACCTAATACCCTATTTTTCATAGTAGACAACGATGGTTGATTTTTTCAATTATAGAAGAAAACAAAACATTCTAGTATATCAAGTATAGATTTTTCAATATTGTTAGTTTCTTGTGACAACTACATGCATTTTGTAGGTAGTAACCATATCTAGTCATAAGGATCAAATTTGGCTAGATATTGAATAGTTTCTATGGGATTCTACAACTCATAATGTTGAACCCAGTTTTTTCATGTTTGTTGTATTTAGCACTTCATCTTTGTCCCCAAGATTCCCCTTGGTAAGAGATGTATTATTCTTTTGACATTATCCATGGCTCCTTATGAACCTAAAGGACAATAGGGAACTAAGAAAACATGCATATATTATTTGTATTGAGCGTGGCTATAGAAACTTTGATGATAGGTTTGTAGAATGGTAAAAATTCAACTTTTTTGTACCTATTTCTTTTGGAAAAACAAAAAATAGTGAGTGAGAAGCAATCATGTGTTCTGATAACCAACCCATTGAAGTTAACTAGGGAATTTATCTCAAGTCCTACAAAAATCCCTAATCTTATTTTTATGCAACAAAACATAAGAAATGACTATTTTGATGAAAATGTACTGGTCCATCAACTTTGGAGGCTTGGTGTGACCAAAAGATGAGAAATTTTACAAGTTTCTTATTTTTTACATGTGTAATAGGCCTTGAACTATAACCTCATGAAAGGATTCTACAAAATGAGTGGATCTACTATGGTTTTGGAGGTTTTTTTCAAAACCCTGAAAGGACACTTTTATGTCCTGTTAGGTTACCAACCTAGTGTTAATATCTGTGCTTGAGAACCCTTCCAAAGCTTTTTCCAGTAAGCACATAAGTTCTAGGTCCACTGCTTCAGAAGGTCCCTCCATTTTACACGTCTCAAGCTGCTGTAAACTAAGATTTCCACATGTGACATGCATATTGAATGCTTCTGTTGTAAATTTCTCTGTAAGTCTTGCACCCTCATCCAGATATCTTTGCACTTCTGTAGCACAAAGTTCAGCATGCACATTGAAAATTTCATCTACTGCCCTGTCTGTATCATCAGCACAATGAAACCAATCATATTCATCAACAAGAGACTGCACTTCACTATGCACCCCCTCTGAATCAGCATCATCAATTTTATAATCTTTCTGCCGTAGTGTGAGCCCTGTCTCACAAATTCTTGATAGAGGAGAAGTTTTCTCCCTCTCTAAATCACCATCATCAAATTTAGGATCATCCTGCCATATCGGTAGCTCTAGGTCACAGAAACGTGTCAAAGGAGTCTGCACCCCCTCTGAATCATCATAATCACGTTCAAGATCAATTTTTCACTTTTGTAACTGTGCTTCAGAAAAACTTGTCAATGAAGGAGTTTGCTCCCCCTCTGAATCAAGCACATACTCTTGCTTAGCCAAGTCCTCAAAATCTGGTACATCCAAATTCGGTAAATCTTGTATACCGAAATCCATGGTCTTGCTGCTCTCAACAATAGCCCTACTTTGACCTATGACATCTGTATCATTAATCAACTCTTTGGCAAAACCTGTACCAATATCTTCAATCACCTCTATGGTAGAATCTGTACTAGAAAACGTTTGCCCCAATTCTGGTTCAGTAGAAAAAGTATCAGTTGTAACTGAATCTTCCCGCATGTCTACTTGAACATGGATGCACTCATTCACCTGCACAATTTCTTCCTGAGCTTTAACCACTTCATTGTTTTGATCCACTGATTTCTTTTCTTCCTGTACTACAGGTACATGTTCTTTGAAAAATTCACCCTGCATAGTTTGAGGCTATAGAGACTCACACTCAAGGACTTCTACTTCATGCAAGGCATCTGCAAACCCCAACTTTTCATATACAGCTTTGACTATGTCTTCATCATTAGCCTGTAAGAAGGTAGAATCTTGCACAATAAACTCATCAATCACAGCTTCTAACTTTGATCATACTTGTCCTCGGATATCTGCGTAGTCCGGTAGACTTACACCCTGTTCTTGATAGCTTTCATACTGCTCATAACGTACTTGCACAATAGCTTCTTTGAAATACTCCCAATTACCGTTGCAGGCTTTGGTAACTTCTTGAATCTGCTCCTTCACATCTGAACTCACTGACTGGTCAAAAGATTTGATCATCAATTCTTATGGTGTCCCTCTTACCTTGGTCTCCAGCTCATAGCACTCTAAGTAGCCCTCTGGATCGTATCCATCAAAGAGTCGTCTCTCCTCGTATACTGCATCTAAAGCTGCATCCAAAGCTTCATCGATTTGATTTTTCTTCTTTACGGTCTCCATTTCAAGCACAGATCCTTGAACCAATTGAAGCATCTTCAAAAAATCGGGAACTATTGACTTATCATCAAAACCGTCCGCACTTAATTTTGCAATCATCTTCATCATCTGCTCTAAATTCTCCATCTTTACCTCCCACCCCTGCTCGTTTCGCATCGGGTTCACCAAAGATGTCAAGGGGTATGTGTTCGCTACGTGAGCCGGACAGGCATCGGGCCTCTGGCTGTGGGAGGTGTGAAAGAGAGAGAACAAGAGACAATGACAGCTCTGCCAATCACCGCAACCATCAATTAATCGAATATTACTTTGAGTACAATTTATCCTTAGCCAAGGCGGGATGTTAACAGCGCCATCACTTGGATCAATTGAAATAGGAGTTTAAGCTCTCGTTTATATGATTAACTGGGTCGTTAACGAAACCGGACTTAAAAGAATGTTAATTCAATCTCTAGCTCATGACAATTATGGAAATTTCCTCGCGGATTCTGCAAGCTTCGACTCTACTCACTGCCTTAATCATTAAGCACCAATTATTGTCAATTATCCTGTAACTTCCTGCTTTGCTGAGCTCTAACCCTTTTCTTCTGCCTTCGACTCCTTGCTTATCTCTCCCCTTTTCCGAGGCTTTGATTCCGAGAGAGAGAGAGAGAGAGAGAGACTTCATGCTTGCTTAGGTTCACCTCACTCTCCGAGAGTCTTACTTCTCAAGCAGGAGAGAGTAGGACTTCGCTTTCTTACTTACCAAGGACTAGAGCGAGAAAAAAAGACTTTGCCTTGTACTTCTTTCCATGCTTGTTCAATCCCTTCTTCTTCGATGCCCTATCTTCTCTATGCTTTTTGACCTTCCTCGCCTCTTTTCCTTTTTGCATGCCGAGGAGAAGAGAGAGAAGGATTTCTTTTGCTTGCCTTGCTTCTCCTTCTCGAGAGAGAGAGACTCCTTTCCTTAGTGCTTTCCTTCACCTCCTCCTCCCTCAAAGCTTTGCTTGTTCGTTAGCTGATGACGAGAGCAAGAGAGAGGGAGCTTTGCTTGTCGAGGATTAGAAGCTTATCCCTTTTTCATGCCGAGGACGAGCCGAGGACAAGAGAGAGAAATAGCTTTCTTCACCTGAGGTTGCTCGCCTTGCTTGCTTTTCTTAACCAAGCTCCTCTCGTTTGCTTGCCTCAAGCTCTTCTCCCTCGCTTGCTTCTTCTCGCTTTGCTTGCTTCTTCCTCAAGCTCCTCGCATGTAATGGCCTTCGAGCTTCCCTCACATCCTCTCCTTACCTTGCTTCCCTCGTTGATTCCCCTCACCTCTTCGTTGCCTCCAATGGGGTCTCATGCAAAAAGTGCCTCTATTAATAGCGTGCCCCCTCCCTTAGCAACGACGGCGCCATCGTTGCTAGGGAGGCGTAAAAAACCCCCCTATGACGTGGCAGACTCGGAATTCGACAGCACAGAATTCGACGAGAGTGGCGCCGAAACTGGTCGCCACGGGCTCCTGAGCGCAGCACGCTTCATGCTCGATGTCAACCAGAAACTCCCCAAGCCTGCGCGAGCTTCTCCTTCCCCTTGCGCTGCTCTGTTCGCCGCTTCCACGCCATCGCCTCCTTCTTCCTTCTGTTTTCCCACTAAAACCCTTTAGTGGGTGGCGTTTGGCCTTCATGGGCGCCCAATCTAATTCCTTGAGTTGCGTGGCCATGCCTTTGGGCGGGCGGCTTCTCTCATAAGGGCACCACATTAGGGCATACAATTGGGCCAGGCAATGTTAAGCAAATCCATTGGCGGTCTTCAGGTACCACATTTGGTATACATTTCTTGCTTTCGTAAAGGCGCCACTAGCCACCGACTAACATTATCATCGTGGGTTTTTGTTGCCCATTTCAGTGTTGCGGACTTTGCGACTGGCCATTAAGATGCAAGTATAAGTGATTGCATTTGACGTAAGTTTTCCCATCACATTCAGTCAAAGAGTGTCAGACTAGCCAGGCATTGCCAATTACGACTACCGCAGGCCAACATTGGGCAGTCATTGGCGTACATACCGGCCAGGCAATGTAGCAAGCATCAAATTTGGCGTACATATCGTTTTAAGCACTGTTATCTCAAGCACTTATTTTTTTGTATTCAAAACCCTTGGGGCTGCTCAAAATTCCCAGATGGCACACCGTCCGAGCGGACCGGACTAGTACGGAACTGACCCCCGGTGAATCTTTAACGACCAATATCTTGGCGATCGGGGCTCCGAACACTGATCTGAAAAGACTGGCGCGCTCCATGATGTGAGCACTTCAAGCCCATGCAATCAGTTCAATTCTTTCACCTCAACTGTAGTTTCCCAATCCGGTACGGATCTGCAATCGACTCAAACTTCAATATGCCATAACTTCTTCACCATAGCTCCAATCGACGAGCCGTAAAGACAGGCCCGTAGAGAACTTCAAGCACTGCAGTTTTACATCATAATCTTCCATCTATGCTCACATCAAGCATAATCATTTTTGGCATCATTAAGGCATCAGTTGGCCCTTTTAAGCCGCAACTGGCATACATTAATCATTAAACTTGGCCTATTAACAAGCTCTGATCATTGACCATTAAATGTGTAGGCTTAAAACAAGCTTAGCTTGCATTTCTCGGCTCTTTTTCTCTACATGGCAGCGGAGCTGCACGACACCACCTTGCTTCACTCTCACCACCTCAGACCAACTTCACAATGCACCACAATGCTTCACAGTACATTTTTGTGTGTAGAAGAGGCCTCCTTTTATAGGCCAAAAGGGCTACCCTCTCTCATGAGAGGCAGCCATGTGTAGCCGCCCTTGTGTAGATAAGTCCAAATTGGACCCTCGAATCATTCCATGTGTGGCTACCCTTGAGAAGACAAGTCCGCTTTTGAATTCGGCCACTGGCCCCGGCCAGTGACTTCCGACCACCGGCCACTGGCCATTGACTATCGACCACCGGCCAACCGTCCAACCGACCGATCGTTTTCCGACCACTTTCCGACCGCCGTCCGCGCCGGCCATAATATTCTGACAAAAAGGAATATTTGGCGATGCCAATCTCGAGCTTTGCTCCATATTGGTTGTGAAAATTTTGGTTTCCGGCGAGTGATTTTTATTTTTGGCAAGTGATTTTTCTTCATGCACGATGTCTTCTCGACATAACGGGGGCCTTACAAATGTGCGTTTTTAATACAAAAAATTTCAAGGGGTAAATCAGGCTCCTTACTTAACAATATCCCACTTGGAGATTGATCTCCAAACCAAACCTGTGACTACTTTTCATCCTGGCTTCTTATCCTTGAATGCCAATTGAAGATGAGCAAAAGCTCAACTTCTCCTTGTTGACCACCTTTGTAAACATGCCTGCAGGATTTTCACTTGTATGCACATTTCCTAGCTTTAGCTGGCCCTCTTCCAAAAGAGTGCTTATGAAGTGATATCTCACCTCAATGTGCTTTGTCCTTGAATGAAAGGCTGAGTTCTTTGCAAGATGGATAGCACTTTGGCTATCACTATACAAGACACAATTATGTTGTTTGAATCCAAGCTATTCTAAGAATCTGTAAAGCCACAGAATTTCTTTGCTTGTCTCCGTCATTGCGACATACTCTGCTTCCGTGGTAGAAAATGAGACCACTTTTTGCAACTTTGAAGCCCAGCTTACTGCTGTGCTTCAAACCGTGAAGACATAGCCAGTAGTGCTCCTTCGAGGATCTTTGTCACCTGCCATATCTGCATCATCATACCCTTCTAGAAAAATATCAGTTCCTCCAAAATACAAAGCATTTGTTATTGTCCCCTTTTAGATACCTAAGTATCCACTTCACAGCTTGCCAATGCTCTTTACCTGGGTTGTCCATGAACCTACTCACAACTCCCACTGCATGTGCAATATCTGGCCTTGTCCAGACCATAGCATACATTAGAGAACCTAGTGCTGCAACATATGGAACTTTAGACATGTATGTTACCATATACATGTGGTAGTGATGTGTGTGAACACACTAGGACCGCCGGGGCATTTTTTTCCTCTTTAGGAGGTTTTTTCCCCCGTGAATTGTATATACGCCCATCACTCTAGGGCTACCTATCTTTCCATTGCACACTAAGTAACACACTCTCTATTGTGTGCCTTCAGCTTCCTTCGTCCTTTCCAAGCTGTGTGTGTTTTTCTGAAACCCTAATTCCAACAATTGGTATCAGAGCAGGTCACGTCCTCCCGGGCTTAGTCGCCAGCTGCTCCAGCACACGCTTGCTCACTTTCTCTGATTTCAGTGAGCTTTGGCGAGCGTTTGGAGGTCGAAATTTTTTTTGGGAAAGCTTGAAGAGCTTGGTTTGCTCAGAATTTTGATTTGGGCTCATTTCGGCCTCCGTTTCCACTACAGGTAGTACTGTACAGGCTATTTCGTCATTTTGAGCAGAATTTCTGTCAGTGCCGTTTTCTGCATAACAAGTGCCTTATAGTCTTCTATGGTTTGTGCTATATAGCACAGGTTGTTCCCGCTCTGTTTCTCCTATTTTCGGGCAGTTTTCACATTAGGTGCAGCATTTACCATGGCTGACAACAACAACACAGATGTGTTCAAGATGTTTGCTGCTGAGGACAGGTTGGATGGGGACAACTACCCTATGTGGGCTTATGTGATGCAACATGTTCTTGTGTCAAAGGGTGTCTAGAACATTGTGCAGGGCATTGATGTACGTCCTGGTTCTGAGGATGTAGGCGATGTTGAGGATGTTGCAGGTCTTGCTGCAAGGATTGCAGCTGCTAGAGTTGTTTTTCCTACGGCAGAACAAGCTCGTTGGGATGTTAAGGATGCGCAGGCTCATGCATTGATTGCGTTGTCTGTGAAGCGCACCATTGTTCCTCACATCCGTTCAGCAAAATCTGCAAAACAGGCTTGGGATATTTTAGTAGGTCTTGATGCAAGCCGCAATGAGGCTAAAATTGCTTTGTTGCGTAAAGAGCTGGAGTCGAAGATTATGCATGAGGAAGATGATATGGACACTTTCCTTGCTAGTGTCAAGGATATCAATGAGCAGCTTATTTCTGCAGGTGAAGTCATTTTAGACAGTTCCCTTGTGCAGACTGTTCTTGATGCCTTACCAAATTCCTACCAGACTTTTGCTAGTACTTGGAGACTAATGACCCAAGGAAATCCTGAAGTTGTCAAGTTTGATGCATTTTGCACATTGTTGTTGCAAGAGTCACTTTCTAGAAAAAACAGGACTAGGCAACGTGCAGTTGAACAGGATTTTATTGCTTCTCAAAGAAAGGGTGGTAACAGTAATGCAGCCACTTCTTATGGTTCTGCTGCGAGTGGCAAAAATTTTGTTCCTAATGCCTCTGCTGGCAGTACTTCGTCTGGCAATTCTGGTGATAAGGGAAAAAAGAAGATGCGTTTCCATTATTGTAAAGCCAATGATCACTTGATCAAGTCGTGTCCTAAGTTGAAGGCCAAAGAGGCTAAGAAGAAAGAGGGTGGTTCCACTGCAAATGCTGGTTCCACTACAAATGCAGCCATTGTTGAGTCTTCTGTGAAAGGAGACTGTGTTGCTGATGTTGATGCAGAATGGGCTTTTAGCGCAGAGTGCACTTACAATCCTGCTGTCCATGATGCATGCTTGTCAATTGCTGCAGATTCACATGTGTGGTATTTTGATAGTGGTGCTACAAAGCACATTACCTCACATCGTGAATTGTTTACCTCTCTCGAGTCTCTCCCTCATGGGAATTTAGTCACTTGTGCCAACAACGCCTCTTGTCCAGTTCAAGGAGTTGGAAAGATTGTGCTCACTGCTGCTAATGGCAGATCCTTCACACTTGTTGATGCACTTTATGTACGTGGGATCAAGAAGAATCTCTTGTCTGTATCCGCACTTGCTAGACTTGTACTTGTAGTCAAATTTGTGGATGACAAATGTACAGTTCATGATCTTAATTTTGGTGATGAAATTGTTGCATCTGGGCTTTTGTGCCGTGGGTTGTATAAGCTCACTTTGTATGACAAGTGTGGACAAAATTTTGCAAATGCTGTTGCACATTCAAGGGCTATTTCAGATGCAAAACTTTGGCATGCACGTTTTGGTCATCTGAATTTTGCCAGTTTGCTGCGTTTGCAGAAATCTGATATGGTTGCTTCTTTGCCGCCTCTTGAAACACCGGTCAAACATGTTTGTGAAGGCTATATTTTGGGTAAGATGCAACGTTCTAAGTTTTCAAAGGATGGTGCAGTTCGGGCCACATGCAGGTTGCAGCTTGTGCATAGTGATGTTTGTGGGCCCATGCAAACTCCGTCCTTGGGCAATTACCTGTACTTCGTGACTTTGATTGATGATTACTCTAGGCATGCATGGGTATTTCCTCTTAAAGTGAAGTCCGAAGTTTTTATGTGCTTCAAACAATTTCTGGCTATGGCTGAAAATGTCTCGAAATGTACTATGGGCACCCTCCGTTCTGATCAAGGGGGGGAGTATATGTCTCATGAATTTAATGCATTTCTGGCTAGTCGTGGGATAAAACACCAATGTACAGTGCCTTATACACCTCAGCAAAATGGTGTTGCTGAGAGGAAAAACAGGTCATTGACGGAAATGGCACGATGTATGGTCAAAAGTCAAGCTTTGCCGCATTCTTTTTGGCTTGAGGCCATTATGTGTGCCACATATGTACTTAAAAGGTGTCCTACTAAAGCTTTGCAGTCTATTAATCCATATGAAGCATGGCATGATAGAAAACGTTCTATTGAGCACATGCGTATTTTTGGCTGTTTGCACAAGTGCAGCGAAGAAAATTGGATGATAAGGCTGTCAAATGTATTTTTGTTGGTTATAGTGCTGAAAGCAAAGGTTACAGTTGTATCATCCACAAACAAAACGTATTCTGGTTTCACAGGATGTAGTGTTTGTGGAAGATTCTGTTCAGCCCTTGGTGTCATGTACTAGAGACAGTAATGTAAGCTCATAGGACATTTATGACACTTTGTTGCCTGTTTTCAGTGGTGGAAATACGAATGTAAGTTCCAATGAGGCAATTGTACAGCCTATGGGGGTTTCTGAAAATGTTTTAGATCAGCCTATTACTGATGCAGATGTACATGATGTACTTGATGAGGAAGGGGCTGAAAATGAGCAGGCTAGAGGTATGCCAAATTGGCTGGTGCACACTTTGCGTGACAGTAAATTGGATGCACCTTTGTCTAGTCGTACTTGTTGCAAAGGGTTATGCACAACAAAAAGGCATAGATTATGAAGAGACTTTTTCTCCCACTTGTCGTATGACTACTGTGGGTTTTCTATGTGCATTCGCAGCTCATTTTGGTTGGGATGTACATCAATCAGACATTGTTATTGCTTTCTTGAATGGTGACATATTTGAGGAAGTTTATGTAACGCAACCTCGCGGTTTTGTCATAAAAAGACAAGAGGACAAAGTGTGAAAATGTAACAAGTCTTTGTATGGGTTGAAGCAATCTCCTCGTGCTTGGTATGAGAAAGCTGACACTCATTTGGTCAAACAAGGCTTTTGTAACAGTCCAACAGAAAGCACATTGTATGTAAAGCGTGAGGGTGATGTACTTCTCATTGTGGTTCTTTATGTTGATGATTTGCTGATCACTGGACCAAATGAGAGACATATTGCTGAATTTTAGGCTGATTTGAATGCTACTTTCAAGATGAAAGATTTGGGGCTGTTGCATCATTATTTGGGTATACAGTTTAAGCAGTGTGATGGTGGTATTGCCTTCTGTCAGAAAAGTTACAGAGAGACATTGCTATGTAAGTTTGGACTTGAGGATTGCAAACCTATTGCCACTCCCATGGAAACAGGTTTGAATTTGAGTCTACATGATGCTGGTGATCCTGTTGATGTCACTCTTTACCAAACTGTTGTTGGCTACCTCATTTATGTATGCAACACGAGGCCGGATATTCAGTTTGCAGTCTCACAGGTCAGCAGATTTATGCATAGCCTAGGGTCTAAGCATTGGCAGGCTGTCAAGAGGATTTTCCGCTACCTTAGTGGCACTTTACATCTTGGCTTGTTTTATCCCAAGGTGGGATCATTGCCGCCAGACTTGCATGCTTTTTCATACTCGGATTGGGCTGGTTGTTTTGACACGTGAGTGTCCACAAGTGGTTTTTGTTTCATGCTTGGCAGTTCATGTATATCATGGTTGAGCAAGAAGCAACCTACTGTGGCCACTTCGAGTTGTGAGGCTGAGTACAGGGCAGTCTTCACAGCTACGGTTGAGTGTGTATGGCTCAGACGCCTTATGGATGATTTGGGTGTTGGACAGGACACTACCAACACTATCTACACTAACAGTCAGAGCGCATTGGCAGTTGCAAGAAACCTAGTTTTTCATGCTTGCACAAAGCACATTGAGGTGCATTACCACTATGTCAGGGAGAGGCTCTCGGCAGGAGAGATCAGCTTGGCTTATGTGCCAACACAGGACAACCTTCCAGATCTTTTCACAAAGGCATTGTCTCGTGAGAAGCTAAAGCTTTGGGCTTACTCCCCTTTGTGGACTGATCCTGTCCTTAGGGCATGGCACTTCCCTTTACTCATGTGCCAGCTCTCGTTCACCGCATCACTCCAGGGGGGATTTGTTACCATATACATGTCGTAGTGATGTGTGTGAACACACTAGGACCGCCGGGGCATTTTTTCCCTCTTTAGGAGGTTTTTTCCCCCGTGCATTGTATATACGCCCATCACTCTAGGGCTACCTATCTTTCCATTGCACACTAAGTAACACACTCTCTATTGTGTGCCTTGAGCTTCCTTCGTCTTCTCCAAGCTGTGTGTGTTTCTCTGCAACCCTAATTCCAACAATTTAGGCTATCTCCTCTTGTGTCTTTGGACACATATCCTTGGTTAGTTTAAAGTGATCAGCCAATGGTGTAGAAATCGTTTTTGCATTTCGCATTGCAAGCCTTTCTAGTACCTTCTTGATGTAATCCTCTTGAGATAGCTTTACTGTCTTGTTGGTCTTGTCACTTGATATTTTCATACCAAGTATCCTCTTTGCAGCACCTAAATGTTTCATTGAAAAAGATTTAGACAGCTCCTCTTTTAGGTCTTTGATGTCTTGCATGTTAGCACTTGCAATTAGCATGTCATCAACATACAACATTAGGATGATGAACTTCCCATCTCCCAAATTCTTCGTGTAGACGTAGTGATCCAATTTGCATATTGTGAATCCATGATCCAACATCCATCGGTCAAACTTCAAGTACCATTATCTTGATGCTTGCTTTAAACCATACAAGCTCTTCTTTAATATGCAAACCATTTTCTCCTTATCTTTTACTCCATACCCCTTTGGTTGAATCATGTAAATTTCCTCCTCTAAGTCACCGTGAGGGAATGCCGTATTTACATCCATTTGCTCAAGATTTAAATCATGAGTAGCCACAAGGTTAAGACAAGCCTAATTGAGTTCATTTGTACAACAGGAGAAAATATTTAATTTAAGTCAATGCCTTTCTTTTGAGAAAACCCTTTTACCACAAGCTTAGACTTGTACCTTTTCTTCCCACCTTCTTCTTCCTTCACCTTGTACACCCATTTTTTCTGCAGTGCACGCTTACCTTTAGGCAACTCAACCAACTCCCATGTTTGGTTGCGATGTAGTGAGTCCATCTCCACTTGCATGCTCTTCATCGATTCTTCTTTTGATTCATGATGCATAGCTTCTTGGTATAATTTTGGCTCTCCAAAATTTGAGATCAAGAGATGGTTGATGGAAGGAACAAACCTTTTTGGAGGTCTACTTGCTCTTCTGGATCTTCGGAGAATAGGTTGAGGCTCCTTATTTGGTTAACATTGTTGCACGTTGTCACCATCTGCACTCCTTGAGTCTTCAACGTCCTCAAGCTCCATGTTTGTTAACCCTCACGCACATTCCTATCACCTACGACAGATGTTGTATTATTTATTTGTTAGAGTTATGTACCGGGCTTCTCGGTCCAATAGGAAAAGGGTAAGAGTGATCGCCGATGAGAGGCGCACTCTAACTGGAACATTCAAGGGATTAGTTGGCTAAGCATGGGCACCCAAGTGTGAATGGGGCGAGCTCATATAAAAGTCAACTAAACCTAAAATTCACTCATTCTCTCATTTGTGCAATTGAAGAGTGCTCTTGCTCCATCTCCATCTTCTTCTTCTTCATCTCCTTGTGTATGTGTGTGTGTGTGTGTGTGTGTGTGTGTGTGAGAGAGAGAGAGAGAGAGAGAGAGAGAGAGAGAGAGAGAGAGAGAGAGAGAGAGAGAGAGAGCATTGCGACCACGGAACGACGGCGGTGAAGCGGTTGAGCGCAGCGTAGCGGCGTCTCCTTCTTTTTCACGGCGAGAATCCTCCACGACAGCAAGCGTAGAGCGGTGAGTGGCACACCATCGCCATCTTTGAGCTTACTAGTTAAAGCTTGTTGTGTGCTTGGAGCCATTTGTGGCTCGCACACAGTGTATCGCCAAGTTCCTTGCATTGACACGTGCAACATACACGCACATTTTTGGCGTTGTTGCCGGGGATTGCCATACACTAAGCTTGAATGGCACTCTGTGCTTTTTTTGGGGTGCAGTTTCAATTGTAGGAAGGGTAGTGAAGGAAGGTGTGTGTGTTGAGAAGAAGGATTTTGTGTTGCTACTGTGTATTTCTTTGTTAATGAACTTTTGAAAGGTTATTGTGTAATGTAATGTACAATAAGTAGGAAGTAGATCTGTGAGAGATAATGAAGTGTGTTAGTGTGTAACAGTAGGTGTATTAGTTGTAAGTAGGTAGATAGAGAGTGGGTGTGCTCGCGCGCAGGCCGTGGCGACCTTATCCTCCAAAAAATAAAAGAAATTAAAAAATAAAAATAATTTAAACGTAGGACCGGGATCGAGAATATCTCCCAGACCCAAGCCCAAGCTCACGCTCACGCTCAGGCCTCAGTCGCCCTTTAAAATTATGTATTTTAGCTTCACGTAGCTAAAAATCAAATTTCTTGAGGACCAATAGAGCGTCAGGTGACCGAACGTTGTGCTGTAAAGCACACCGCGACCCTCTCAGTGATACGCTCATTTTGAGCTATCACGCACTTTAATCAGAATAACCGATCATTAAAAAACATTAAAAGATATTAAAAAACATTTTAAAAAAAACGAGTGAAAACGGATGCCTAAAAAAGTAAGCGGTTAACCTTTGAGGTTATTCATCGACGCTTGTAGGGTCCTAGAGGCACATGCATCTACGATCTAGTCGTGTGCTAGAGACGGAGCAAGGAGAGAGAATTTCGATTGACGCGAGTTCTCAATATCCACCTACCTTAGGTTTCTGGCCCTCGGCGGGGACCCAAGGTAGTACTAACCAAGACCCGAACATAGCGGCTAGTGACTCTTCCTCTGACTACGACATCATGGAGGGTTTCCCAATGCCTAATCCTGATAGCTCAAGCCAAGACATGCATGCCATGCATCCACGGTCCAGGCCGAGCGTGCTTAGCCGCTTGAAGAAAACCTTTAGTAGAGACACTCACTCCGAACATGGAGGTAATGATGTAAATGAGGGGGATGGGGAAGTAAATTCTCCATTCATGACCAATGTAGACCCTATGCCCTTAGAGAATGTGCACGTGAATACTTCATTCACTGTACCTCCTGAATCTTCAGAGCTATTCCCCTCCGAGGTCATATTACCCGATGGTAGAAGCCTTGCCGAAGTGCAAGAGGTTGAGCGATATATCCTTGCAGAAAGGGAAAAGGAAAGCGAGAGCTTACGCAAGGAGAAGCAACGAAGAGAGTTAAAAGTGAAAGCCCCTGTGTCAATATCCTTGCTAAGAGAGAAATCAAGTGCTCGTGACTTGTGCTCCTGACTTAGCAACCGCTAAAGGGAAACCTCTAGAAAGAAACATTGCATCTAGCTCAAAGGACACCCCTAGAACCTCAATCCTAGATGGAGCGTTCTTAAATGAGAACTGGGAGTACGAACTACAAATGGAAACTCTGACCGACCTATACACAAGTCACACCTATCACGTGGGTTGGTCAGATGTCCTACAATCCACAATGGGTGCTACTAGTGTGGAGGATCAACAACAAAGAGTTTGTGAAGTCATCCATAGGGTCATTGAGTTAGAGAGACAGAACAAGGGGATCAACATTCCTTCAACAGGTCTCATGAGATTCTTACATACAGGAAAGGCTAAACAACCGACCTTATCGCAAATGGAGACTCCCTCGGTAAGTCCAATGGATCCCCCATATGTTGTTTCGCCAGGGGTCTCAGTGCAATCTAAGCCCACAAGTGATAGATTTACCTTTCCAAGTCTATATCATCTTTCCCTTGATGACACCCCGGCTACCATGCCTATCCCAATGATGGGCATGCCAAGAAACACGCCATCGACCCCATTTGTTAGTAAAGCACCGCTACATGGTAGCTCAATGCCTGCAAGAACAATTCCTACAAGTGTGTACCAATCGTATGCACCTATGGGTCATCGCACTCATGTAGTCCCTACCTTTCCCATTGTTTCAACTACCTATGCTCCACAACCACAACACCCAAATTCTTATTTCCATGGGACCATAGTGGCTAGCATTAGCATGTCACATCAGACGTCTGCTATGCCTAGGGACACACATATGAACTTTGGGCCACCACATGGTACAACATCATACCCAACGTGGAACCCAAGGGCTTCCTATGCACCAAGCCCAATGCCAATACCTAATCCACATGTAGTCTCTGGAGTGCCTTCACCCACCGTGCCTGCTCACTTAGGTGACTTGGCAACATTTGCTCATGCTATTGGTCGATCTATTGCTGAGAATATGCGTAACACGCCTAATAGAGATCCTAGAAGTAAGGCAGTACAAAAGTGACTTAAATTCATGTGAAAGTGGGCGTACTCACTTCTTGATGGAAAGAATGTTTACAGAGGGACTACCTAATCCTATTGAAGAAATGGAGATCCCATCTTTCCCACGTCAAGGGACTGAAGCCCAAAAGGTGCCATTAAACTTTGCCAAATTGATGGATTTCATGTCTTCAGAAGTTAGAACCACCATCATGTCCAAACTATATGAAGACCCTGAGCTAGTCTCATCTCTTTGAGACTTCCTCGATGGAGAACTAAAGTTTGGGCTACCACAATTTTTACAAATGGATGGAACTAGGGAGATTCCAATAGAGGAGGAACACTTATATCCACAACCCAACCTAGATGAGAACCTTGTTATAGAAATACCTATTAGCAAGTTGGGACAATCCTTTGAGGGAAATGAATCCAATGCAGCCATACCAATCACTACCAAGGGATTAACTGTGAAGGGAATCCTTGATGGTGGCACTGGGGTTAGCATTGTGACTAAAAATTGCTAGGAAACTATGGGAAGGCCTCACCTTGCGACCATAACCATAGTAGTGAAAATGGCCAATGGGTCTATTGTTAAACCTATTAGGATGCTAGAAGATTTCAAGCTCAAGGTCTTTGGACATAAAATAAGGATTACCTTCATTGTTATGGATTTCTCCAAACACACTATGGCATCGGACATGATCTTAGGACTTCCTTTCATGAGGGAAGCAAAAATGGTGCATGGCTGGTCTAAAAACCATGTCTACTTGCAGTTCCAAGATTCTGTCATTCAAGTGGATCTTGTATAACTGGTCGAGCACATCCTCTAGGAAACAAGTTTTTAATTGATCATAGATCTGACACCACAGTTCACTCGGTCCCATTGCAGTATTATTACACATGTAAAGTGGATACTGATGTTGGGAAAGATTTTGCTTATATGGATGTCCTACCGGGGATGAGAGAGTCGCACAATGTGGACTGGGTCCACCTAGCAGCAACCATAGACACTTGGGGAAACAGGGGAATGACCTGGGTAACACGAGAGGGGGATGAAATGCACGTACCCTTAAATATGCTACAAGCAATGAATATAGATTCTGACAAGACTCATCCTAATATAACAAAGAAAACATATAAGTGGGTCCCTAAAGCCTCTTTAGCGACCATATCTAGTGCTAAAAAATAGAAGCCTTGTAGGAAACATCCCACTCGCCCCAAAAAACGTAAGAAAATGTGGCGTTGGATTCCTAAACAACTATTGAAAGCCCAAGGCTACTATAAAGGAAATGATCAAATCTGGGTGCCAAAATGTAGATTGTGTTCTAACTTGTCACCTGGCCTGTGTGAGCCCAATCCTGTAGCTCCAAAATGAATTAACGATTGTGGAAAGAAAGAAATCACAGAATGCTACACACCCGCTCCAGAGTTAGTTTGGGTACCGAAGAAAGAACGATTTGTTCCACCTAGCTCAGGAAGGGGGGAGTCCCATGAAGCTTCTATCTCCTCATGTAATGCATCCATAGAGGTAAAAGCTTCTCCACAGCCTCCACAACCTCCATAAAGCTACAAAGGAATCCACACCTCCCAATGTTCAAGAATCACCTGATGAACCACTTCAAGTTCGATCCTGGAAGAGTACCTTACCACCCTTGCAACTCGACGAGGCACCTAAGGTAAGAGAAAACTACTGGCAAAAATCCTCACCTATTACCAACTAGAACAATTGGTTTCAAAGGGTGACGAGCCCATATTAAATGGTATGATCTACCCAAGGAAGGGGGGAGTGTTTGCTGACAGTCATCATTCACTCACTACCCTCTCAACCTTGTTTCCTTGACCTCTCAATCACCAATCTTAGGGAATGTATATATAAAGCCTTATACTCACAAAAAACAAAAACAAAAAAGAGCAAGAGCAATTAGAAAACGAGTATGCACAGTAAAAGTCAAAACACTGACCCAGACCTACACATTCACATCCATGTTTGTCTGCTTTAATTGTGATTGGTAGCATAATATTCAACGCATTTGCTTAGTATCAAACATTGAATTCAATGTAATTTTTATCATAATCACTTGTTTAGGTTTAAAAATCAGGCAGTCCGACTAAGCTAGTTTGACCAAGCTAGGCGTTAGAGATTTTCTCTTAATACCATGGGGAATGCCTTCCTAATAATCAATGGTTACTTAGGTTCTTAATTCAATTTAGGTAGCATTGTGTGAAATGTACTAGGGCTTTCTAGTGGACTTAGTCCCTATTGACCTTTAGTTTAAGTATTTTAAAGGGAGTTTACTAGTGTGATGAGCCTGGGGAGGGTAACAGTGTTATATGACCCCCCAAAGTTACAAAATTAAAATGCTAAAAACGAACAAAAAAAAATCAAAGTGCCACAATGTAAAATCTTAAGCTGGAAGAGAAACCTCAGCTTGATTTGGTTCTCCACTCACATGTATCGCCTATGGTACTAGAGCCCTAGAGGTTCCCAGTGTGGGTGCTTTTCCTTGAAAAGCAAAAAACCCAAGGCATACAAAATAAACACACAAATCAAAATTGAATCACTGTGAAAAGACTTTGGGGGGTCAAAGAAAATGTAATCAATCAGGCGATGATTTCATGAGAAATTCCTTTTATTGTAGCTTAACTACAAGGTCTTCTAGGTATAGCCTCTAGTTAGCCCTCGGACATGAAATACTTGGCTCTCGCGATTAACCAACTTAATTGACCAAATAAAATTAAGAAGCTTATCCATGGTATTAATAGTCAATCTTTAGTGCCTTTCAATCGTTAAATTAGCGACCTCGAACTTGTTTAGTTTTTTATCTTCCCAACTGTTCATGCATTTGATTATATTACAATTTAATGTTTATTGCTGACAAATGGTTTAGAATTATGCTAGCAATCAATTTGTCTCCCTAAAACTACATATGCTTTTTAATTGTATATGAGAATGCAATTACTATGCCAATGTTGTTTGATTTTGGAGTGACTGAAGAAGGCAAAGGACATTCATCTCAAATGCTCTTCCACCTCAACAAACGAGCTTCAACTCAATAGCTTCCGAGGATGGAATCTACATCAGGAAGGGGGGTATGTTAACCCTCACGCACATTCCTATCACCTACAACGGACGTTGTATTATTTATTTGGTAGAGTCAGTTACCGTGCTTGTCGGTCCAATAGGAAAAGGGTAAGACTGATCGCCCATGAGAGGCACGCTCTAGCTGGAACATTTAAGGGATTAGTTGGCTAAGCATGGGCGCCCAAGTGTGAATGAGGCGAGCTCATATAAAAGTCAACTAAACCTAAAATTCACTCTCTCTCTCATTTGCAATTGAAGAGTGCTCTTTCTCCATCTCCATCTTCTTCTTCTTCATCTCCTTGTGTGTGTGTGTATGCGTGTGAGAGAGAGAGAGAGAGAGAGAGAGAGAGAACAAGAGAGAGAGAGAGAGAGTGTGCGATCGAGCATTGCAACGACGGCATGACGGCGGTAAAGCGGTTGAGCACGGCGTAGCGGCGTCTCCTTCTTCTTTGCAGCGAGGAATTATCCACAACAGCAAGCGTAGAGCGGTGAGTGACACACCATCGCCGTCTTTGAGCTTACTAGTTTAGGCTTGTTGTGTTGTTGGAGCCATTTTTTGGCTCGCACACAGTGTATCGGCAAGTTCCTTGCATTGACACGTGCGACATACGTGCACAATGTTACTCATCACCTGTTTCTTTTGTTTGTTTTCCTTCCAAGTAATCTTTGTACATATTTTTCTTGAAAATTACATCCCTACTTCTAAAGACTTTACCATCTTCAGGATTTCATAGGTGATACCCAAAGTCACCTTCTCCATAGTAGCCGATGAAGAAACAGTTTTTGGACTTTGCATCTAGCTTTGAACTTGGACTTCTATCTATGTGTATGAAAGCCTCGCACCCAAACACTTTGAGAAATGAATAGTTCAACGGTTAACCTATCCATGCCGCCTCTAGAAGTCCCCCATCCAATGCCATTGAGGGTGACTGGTTGATTAAGTACATAGACGTACGGACTTGATCTTTACATGTTTTTATGCATATATGCATGCTCCAAAATTGATTTCAAGAAAAATGGACACCATTTGCCAGCAATTTAGACACAGGGCATTTCAGAGCGAAAATTGTGAAATTTTCTAACTACAAATTGTATTCTCCTAATAGGTGCAATGCAAGCGGCTGAGAAAGAAAACAGAGGATGACTCAGAAAGAAAAGATTCAAGAATTTCCACCATACTAATTGGATCCAGGTTGAATAAAAATGGCCTATGTATCAAAGGAACAACTTGAAGAACACACTACCACAATCTTCACTGGCATGTTCAAGAGCGAAGATGGAAATCAGGTAGAATTTCACATGCTACCTAAAGAAGTTTATGATATAGCCACAAAGCCAACCACTAAAGAAGCCAACAGAAGGTTAGGACTTCGAGAATTCTATGATCAAGAACCATGTGGAGTACATTTCCAGTGAGCTTAAGAACTGGTCATGGATCAGCAGGGATAGAAGGTTGAAGTGGTTATTAACAAGGACATAGTGACTGAAGCAATAAAGCTGCCAGAACTGAAGGAATGACAATGAGGGCTAGAGATAGGAAGACAGCTAGTACATTCAGCAAGGGCACAATTTCCGCCACCTTCTTCGATCTCATTCTAAAGCAAGTGGAGGATCCCGCCTGTCTCTATCACCAACACTTCCACTTCCTCTCAAAGAGACTGCCAAGATACACTACTCCAAATCATGTAGTTGCAACCACTTTCATGCAAGTGTTGAAGTCAACAATGAGACAAACAATAGATCACGCTCAGTACGTGCTTACAACACTCAAGAGCACAAAGAATGAATAAAAGGTAACATACTTGGGAGCTCCAAAAGTCCTAAGATGAATTGCATACCATGCTATTGGGATGGCAGATAACTTTCCGCCAATCCCATATCAGAATACATGGATAGTCTCAGCTCAAGCCTCTCAAAATGTCCCCTGAAGCCCACAACAATGAAAGGCAGTCCATCAAGAAGAACCTCAGCAAAAAAAAGCAAGGTTCAAAAGAGAAAAAGAATCGTATGAAAGAAGTTTCCAAGCTGCAGAAGAGAACCCAAAGTCATGGAGCCCCAGGGAAATCAAGGGTCCTACGACCAAGGACCCCAAGGAGAAGATTAAAGAAGATCCAAAGGATTTGCTCAAGCGAATGTGTGCAAAAGCCAAAGCCTTGAAGATACAAGAAGCTCTAGAAGCACAAAGGAAAGCAAGAGAAGAGTTGGCTATGCAAAAAAGGCAAGAAGAAGCTGCACAACAAAGTGAGCCACAACATGAACAAGGAGAGATGTTTTTAAGACCCACTTCACCCACTACTAAACAAGAAGACAACCAATGCCAAGTCCAAGCCTTTCACTAACTGTCAAATCCAATGAAGGCAAGAAAACAAAACGGAAAGAGAAACAAGAGGAGGAAGCCATTTATGAACAACCCAAGGAAACAAACAAAGATGAAGATGGACCTTCCCCAACAACACAAGAAGAATCAGCTGAAGCATCTACAAAGCCTCAAGAAGATCCAAGTGAACCATCTACAAAGCCACAAGCAAAATCCATTGCACCGTTGAAAGAGCCGCAAGTCGAATCTGCCGGAACTTCCTAGAAGCCTCAGGTAGAATCCGAAGAATGGGAAATGATGGATGAAGTGATCATCTAGGTAAATGAATATGCAAAACAGATGTAGATGATGACATAAAAGATGCGAATAACATCTCTTAGCCGTAGTGCCAAAGCTCGAGAGTTGGAACATGTAATTGATTCTCTCCAAGGCGAGCTTGAAGACAGGATGAACATCATCAAGAATCTTCAAGGATAGATCAAAGAACTAAAAAATGAAGCAGAGCAACACCAAATTGTCAAGGAAAGACAACAAAAGGAGATGGAAGATTTAGGAGAGCTTCTCACAAAGTTGATGCATGCAAAATCAAGGACCAACAGCTGACTGAAGTAACCAACAAACTTTTAATTACTACTTAGGCAGTCCAAAAGCTCTAAGTACAATTACATGCAGCCAATGCCTCTTGCAATCCTCATAGCAAAGAATCAATGATCAAGCGGCATTTCTAAAGCAGATCAGGGAAAACCCAGCCACAACTTCACTCAAGGGGACATAGGAAGTCTACAAGACTTTGAAAAAGAGAAACAAGGACCTGGAATTTGAGTTGAAGCTAGAAAAAACACAGAGATGGACCTCGTCTTAATATGGGTACAAAGAGAAGAGTAGTTTCTCAAGGAGATAGAGGAATTAAAGAGGGCCAACCAGCTGCTAAGAGAAGGGCATATGGAAACTCAAGAGGAGGCAGGTACCTCTGAACAACCAAATATAAATATACCATCAGTCTCCTTTGCAGATATGGAAACACAGCAAACAGAAGGGCAAACAGAAGATTCTGAATTCCAAGTACCAATCATTGAAGAGGAACAAGTGCCAATGGTCCAGCTTTCTAAAGCTGAAGAAGATGCACTTAAAGAACATATTGTTCATGAAGTGGATGCTAAATGGAATATGACAATAGACTGGGAGTTGAGAGTTCTCCACTCTATCAATGTAACACAGCTCACTCCCAACCAAATCAATGCTCAATGGCATTAACAATTGCTTCCTTACCCTTTGATAAAGGTGGAGCTATTGCAAGTAAAAGAGAGACTTTACAAGGATATGCAAGAAGAAGGGTCAGATGCTCTCCACCCTAAATGGAGGAAGAATCGGCTCAACAAAAACTCAAGATACCTTTTTTTTTACAAGAGCACCTATAACAATACATAAAGACCCTACATTCTGTCCTGTACCAAGGGTAAGGACGTGGCAACACATGAAGCATTAAAGAAACATGAAGCATCAAAGAAGAAGAAACCGACTTGGCTCAACCACCCAAGACTGCCAGCTCTAGAGCAAGGACCTCAAGCTGAGGAGTACATGGTAAAAACCCTAACCGGTGCCATGAACTTCTTCAAGAGCCTCCTTGACCTCTCATGTGCAATGCTATATAAAATCTGCAAAATGCTGCTCACATGCATTCAAGTTTTTCATGAGAGTGAGCAAGAAGGAGCCCCATGGATGTCATTCTTACAAAGGCTTGTGCTATGATTTCAGTGGTTGGACAGCCTTTAGAAGAAGCCCTCTATGGCTTCTACGCCAAATGTATGTTCTTTCCATCAAGCAATATGTTGGTGTTCGAAGAGGCTTTTTACACAGGATTCTTCACATGGCAGACTTGGGTTCCATGATTCGTTATTCAACATTTGTTTTATTCGTGAATAATGGTCGATTAATACGTTCTAAAGATTTATTCGTGCGTATTATTTGACATTTGTTTTATTCGTGAATAATGGTCGATTAATATGTTCTAAAGATTTATTCGTGCGTATTATTCGCTGCCACGTCAGCTTTTTTCAAAAAACCGTTTTATAGCTTACATACCGATCGATAAACTATCGATCGATTAAATTTTGATCGTCGATAGGCTTTCAATCGATAGTATAAATTGATCTATATGTTTTTTATTGATACAGTAGTAGTATATAAAGCTCAATTTGCGTGTTTTAGCTACAATTCCGTTCACCAAACTGTCAGGTTACCTTCGGCATAGAAAGGTTGAGTTGTCAACTTAAAAAATATTTGATTTTTTAAGAAAATATTATTTTTAATGTTTATACATTAAAAATAAAATAATGATATAGATTTGAATCACTTATAATTCTTAACAATAAAAGTTATTCTTTAACTCTATTGATAAGATTGAATAAATTACTCTAAGCAATGGAGACTATACTTTAGCTCTACTTGTTTAAGAATAGATAAATAAATAATTGTATGCATTAGAGGCTACTTTTCTAGCTATAGTGAGAATGTACAATTTTAAAAATTAGAAGCTATACTCTTAGCTCTATTTGTTTTAGAATATATACTAAAATTGATATTTGATGGTTAAAATCTATCATAGCTATAACATGTGACACAAATAATAGTGTTAGTTCATACATTTTGGAACATATACACATACATGTAGGGTCTTTTGGTTGTCATGAACAAATGTTCTTACCTCCATATAGACATAGAATAGGTCCACTTAGTGCCTCTTGGTTGTTATGATATGATTCTCTTACTTCCTAGTGAGGTTTAAGGTATGAAGTAGGATTCACTTGGTTGCATAGAATAGGTCCACTTAGTGCCTCTTGGTTGTTATTAGATGATTCTCTTACTTTTAAGTGAGGTTTAAGATATGAAGTAGGATTCACTTGGTTGTTATCGAGCTTATGCTCTTACCTCTAAGTGAATATGATGGACTACCTATAGAGTTCACTAGGTTATGATTGAGCAAAAGCTCTTACCTCCTAGTGAATATTAGTCATGCATAGTACTTGGGAGTCAGATGGATGTTATCAAGCTCATGCTCTTACCTCTATGTTAATATAGAAATTAGAGACCTCAGTTATTTTAGGGTCAATTGGTTGTGTTTGAGCAGTAGCTCCTACCTCCAAGAGACATAGATAGTGGAATGTGAGATGACTCCATCGCTCACCTACGTTGTCTTGAGCAAACGCTCTTTACCACCTAGTAGCCAAGAATGATATATCCATTGGTGATCTTCCCTAAAATATTATCTTAACAATATTCATTCATTATTTTAATTTAGCAAATCATATCTATAACCATTTGTCTTTCTCATTGCGCTATTATGGTGAAAAATTATAATCATAGTGTATCTATTGATTGTAGGATATATTTTGTTGATGTCAAAAAGCATGGTGCGAGGAACAGAGTGGTTGTATGTGGAGGAAAAAGAGAGAGGTAAAATAGTTTTGTTTTTGGAATTGAAACATTGTGGGCATAAGTGGCACGGCCATGCAATTTGCATCAAAGAGAATTTATTTGGCACTAGTCCCAATGTGAAAGAATGTGGAGCACCACGTAACGATATATGGGTCCATTTTGCAGGGTATGTAAAGAAATGCAAACAGGCAAGACTTCTTCCTAAGAGACAGAAGGGCATGACAGGTGCGTCATCTGTCAACATAGAAGAAGTGAGTGTGAATCAAGAAGACATGCCAGCTAACCAAGGACCTTCAATGTGAACAACCCGAACACCTCAAGGTCCTTACACTTTTCCAAATGGTTCCATGGGAGGGATAGATGCTAGTCCTGGGACATCTAGCAGAGCCGATACGCCTGAGACTCTACAAGCAACATTCAATCAACAGGACATGCTCGAATTGCATCTTAAGTGTACACAAGCCTTCATGGCTTGTGGAATCCAATTTAATGTCATAAGAAATCCTATTTTCAAAGATGCCCTAATGTCAAACTGAAAAAAAAGGATTCATCATGATTATAATAAAATGCGAATAGAGTATGGTGACAAAGTCAAGAGTAGTATGGAAGTGATTCTTAGGCGAGCAGTGCTTGACTTTTTTCTAGCGTTTGGCTGTACCATAACCCTCGACAGATGGACCAGCTGTCAGAAAAACCATTGATTAATGTCATGGTAATTTGTCCCAAAGGTGCAATGTTTTTGGAGGCCATTGATACCTCATTAAAAGAGAAGACATCTGTCTACTTGAAAAGGTATATGAGCGAGCTATTGCTCGACTAGGTGGACCAAAGAATGTGACAACTATTGTTGCAGATAAGGCTTCAAACTACAAAGGAACGGGGTTTAGGCATTATGAAAAAGCACTCAAAAATTACATGGATATAGGCAGATTATCATTCATAAAATAGGTTCTTATTGATGCCAATCACATAATCAAGTTTATACGGGAACATCAGTTTACATATGCTTTATTTCGCTCCAAGTCTCCAAAAAAAGCACTTCACATTTTATGTGCCACACGGTTCGCTACATCATACTATGTTCCGAATAATCTCATTAAAGTGCGAGTGGCTCTTACAAAACCTGTTGTAGATTGTCGTTGGGAGACTTGGCTCAACAAGTATCCAAGCCATCGTGAAGCAGGTCAAAAATGTGTATCCTTGGTGCAATATACTCTCTTTTGGCGGAACATTGACAAAATTGTTGAGGTTAGTAATCCCTATGTGGAACTACTAAGGGTTGTTGACACAGATAAGTTTGTCATTGGTAAGGTTTATTGGATCATGTCTGAGGCGTTGCGTCAAACCAAAGAATACAACCACTACAATGCAAGAGAGAGATCACAAATCGTGCATCTTGTGGAAAAACAATGGGCTCAAATGCACACACCATTGCATGGTGTTGCATTTGTCTTGGATCCAAAGTTCTAGATGAACGGACAAGCCTCCAACAAAGAGGTGATGAGAGACTTTAGAAACGTCTGCTCGCAAATGTTTCTAGGCAAATGATGGCATGGATGCATTCCAGCAGAGGGTGGATTATGCCAATAGGGAAGGAACTTTCGGCGATCCTTGGGTTCTTAATAGCATAAAAAGATTTCAGGCCTAGTATGGTGGAAAGAATATGGAGGCGACGTAGTTGAGTTACAACACGTGGCGACCAGGGTGCTTTTGATCGCGGCATCCAGTGGTAGTTGTGAGCACAATTGTTCCTCTAATGACTTTGTGCACTCAAAGCATAGAAATCGCTTAAATCCTGCTCATGCCATAGACCTTGTGTACGTCTTTTGTAACATGTGTCTCCTTCATGCACCCACAAAGATACCCACATGTGCGACCGCAGTACACTTTGGAGTGCTTCAAACTCATGAAACTATGGTGGAACAGAGATGTAGCGACGATGAGATGGAGTGGAAAGTGGCTACAGAATGTTCAGACAATGAAGAGGTTGATTACCTGGTGCCTGTGATAGATGAAAAAATGTAAACATCTTTTCATGATAATGTATCTCACTTTTTTTCATTGTAGCTCCCTATTGAGCTATATATCTCACTTTTTTGATTTAGTAGCAACAAAGTAAAATATTGAAGAGAATTTGCATAAACATAAGTATTGAGGATATTTCTTGGCAATCAAATAAAAATACATTGCTTGACTCTCAACAAAGTCATCAATTAGCAACTCTAGAACAAATTCATTGCCGTAAACATAGAGAGAATACAATGCGTCTTGAGAGTATGAGGTAGAGAGTGTGAGCTATGTGACAACTAGAAAGCTCCAAAAAATCTAGCGTACTGCTTGATACTATATCAATCAATAATAAGCTAGTGATTGATAGTTTATAAATTATTCAAAAATACAATGTTTTTATGATAATACGCAAATAATGACGAGTTATTCGATATAAAATTGCATTATTCAATTGAATACATGCAACGCACTGGCTGACAAAGATTTTTGGGCCAGTAATCAACAATCTGACAGCAAGGTTTGTTGGCTATTCTGCCATCGAGCTTAAAAACAAAGTCACTGTTCAGTTTTTGCAAGCCCTTGAGAAAGAACAACACATCAGATATTAAAAAGCTCTACAAGCACTTAAAGATTACCTTGCCAGCCGTCAACCTGAAGACTATTTCAGCCCATGAAATTGTGTCAAGGGATGACAGAGTGAAGGAGGGGGTAAATGTTAGCAGCAAGCTAATCCATGTAACATTTTTTGGGAGCTTTTATTGTAAAAACACTTATTCTTTTGGTAAATTGGGAATATTGTAACTCCTATTTTCCATGTGGATATTGTAATCAATGAGCCGAACCTATAAGATGCTAGATTGTATTAATTTATCCTTTCCAAATGATTAGTTTTTGACCAAAGAAACCTTGGCTAAGGTATAAAAGCCAATCTTTGTAAGTTATTGTTAATTTTTTGGATAAGAAATACACAGTGTGAGCTAAAGGCGCTCACTTCTTTCCTTCTCATGCTTCCTACTCCCTTGTTGGTTGTCATATTGCAGTGCTGTCTGTAGCATTGCAACCGCAGGTAAGAGATTTATGCATTGACGTAAACATATCATGGTAAATCCTAGGTTATGTCATCGCCAACCCACGGCCTAAATTCATCATAAGTAGGAATTTAAGCTAGGAAATCACAAAATAAGCATAGGTGGGGTATTGGGGAATCATTGCTAAGCATTTAGATGCATTCAGGGTCAAAAATGACTAGGTCAAAATCTCATTTTGCTGTTAATAATCGTGGTTTTTTCACTTCATCAAAAGTGAGGTTTGAGACCATAAGCATGTATGCTTAGGTCTTATATATGTGTCCTAGAAGTTTTGTGACATTTGGGTGTTGTTTGATGCTGTAATGGTCATGTTTTGCTTGCCGATTAGTGACTAGCTTTTGATAACTTTGTTCATTTGAGTGTAGCTTGTGTTAGATACGTGTTGTCTATTGTTTTCCAAGACATTGACACTCTCTTGTAGCCTCTATGCACTAGTCGAGTTAGCTTCGTCCCATGGATTGACAATTATGTTCATGGTTCTTGCTATGTCTGCAATAAGATAAGAGTGAGGTTAGAAAACCCATCCACAAAAATTAAAAGCTTGCATCTGTATCCTTACTGAGTGTGACGGACACGTTTCTTTTGAGTCCACCACTTGAGGATAGCATAGACATTGCTTGTCTCTTGCGCTCAGGAAAACGGGTGTGAGATGATCAATTTGTCGATGCATATTACGTGAAGTGTGTTGTAGTTGAATGTAATTGTCTAGCCGGCACTCTTGCTCTTTTTTTTGCTGCTCTACTTTTTGATTGAGCTTCACTCTCATCATTCAGCTACTTCATCTTCTCATTGGATTCCTCTCTAACTTGCTGTAGATATTTCATGTCCTTCTCTTGCAATGAAGAATAGGAAGCAAAGAGATGTTTACTTGCTTCCCTTTCATTGCCGAAAGCTAAATACCATCTCCAGTAGTAGTCAAACAATTTATCTCTTCCATCTCCAATAAAAGCAGTAGCTCAGTGATGTTACAAAAGGGTGGTGATGCATTATTCATTGGATCACCATCGTAAATGTGGTCATTAACTCATAAGTTAATTACCTTGCACCCAATGCTCCATAGCTGATCTGTTGCATTTGGATTAGATGTGACAAGTGGCACAATAGCGTACTCCTTCTCCAAATCAGTATTTAATCAATATTTTTTTTGCCCTATTAGTAATGTCTTGCAGTAGAGGAGGATTGAATGACATGTTTTTTAGCTAGTCAAGCAAATTAGAGAGAGAATATGTAATTGTGATTGTTACAAGCAAGGAAAACTGGCTATGGAGGGAAGAAGTGCGAAGTACTTAGAGATAGTAGAAAAGGATTATGTTGTGGAGGAAAGAAAGAGAGGGAGTGCAGCTCAATCTCCTTTGAATTCAAATTTTTGATCATGAGAGCTTCAGAGAGAGAAATGCTAATGCATATAGAGCTAATGGAGTTTCCCGTTGCTCTCATATGGAGCTGGAGTGGGAGAAGCATGAGAGAGAGAGAGAGAGAGAGAGAGAGAGAGAGAGAGAGAGAGAGAGAGAGAGAGAGAGAGAGAGAGAGAGAGAGACAATAAAGGAAGAGAGGGTGGGAGAGAGAGCAGACCTGCAACCTTAGAGGATCTGTACTTTTTGTCAGAAGTAGGCAGCATAGAATGTCCTCTCAATGATTGGGAGGTGGAACCGACAAGAGAGAAAAGAGGGGAAAGAGAGAGAGTTGTCTCATGTTTTAGAGAGAGATTGCAATGAGAGAATGTCAAAAATTTCCTTTTCTGGAAGGAGAGGAGTTGAAAAGTGCTTCCTTTAATGAGAACTAAGTGAGAGAGAGTGTTTTATATGTTAGAGAGAGAGGAGTGGGGTGGAAAAAATACATTGTAAAATTCAATTACCCACCTCTTTTTTGGGTTAAAATAGACTATATTTAAATACAAAAGATAAAAATACAGTTTTAAAAATCTCAGCATAGGCCTTTTTGCCCTCGCTTTTAGGCTTGATCAAACCTGGCTTAAGCTTTAAGCATTTTGTTAAACTGCCAAACAAAGAGGCCCTCCTATACCCCATTCACTTCCTAATGCTATAGAAACACCACTCCAAAAGCAACATTACCCACCGTCATGGCAATGTAGAAATCATCCTCTCGGTTTAAAGGACACATTGTCAGTAAACTGACACAAGATCTCTTTCACCCTATCAAAGGCTTCTTGTGCTTCTTCATCCCATTCAAAGCCACGCACCTACTGAGCCCTCTCATGAAGAGGATAAAAATAGTGGGACAACATCCAAAAAAGTGAGACAGATACTTAAACTTATGCACAAATGAAGCCAATCCTTGAGCACTTGATGGAGGACCCATCAACACAAACACCTTCACCTTCTTTGAATCAGCCTCTATTCTAGTTTGTGAGACCACATGACCTAGCAATTGTGCTTGAGGTTGTGATAACTTACACTTTTAGGGCTTAACTCCACCTTCTTCATTGAGCCTTTGAAAACATAACTGCAACTTCGACAAGTGTTGTGCTCTAGAGCTATAATATCCTATATCATCCATGAACACCCTGGTTAATCTACCCAAGTAGGGACCAAACACCCTATTCATCCAATTTTGGAAAGTAGCATACGCATTCATCAACTTGAATGCCATCTTGTGGTAGGCCAAAAATCCCCATGGACAGATGAATGTAGTCTTCAATTGGTCTTCAAGCTCGATCCCTATCTGGAAGTGCCTTGAAAATCCATCCATGATTGAGTACCTTTCATGGCTAGCAATCGGGTTTAAGAGAGTCTTGTCTTCAAATGGAAATGGGTAGTGGTTTCACTTTGTAGTCACATTCAATGGATTGTAGTTGCTACACTCTCTCCACTTCCCATTCTTCTTAGGAGTGATAGCCACCAGTGAAACCCACTCTGACTCCTTCATTTTTAGATGATACCCACATCCAACAATTTGTTGATCTCCTACCAAAGGGATTCCTTTTGAATCTCCCCTAGCCTTCTCAGCTTTTGTGGTCTTGGCTTGTCCCCCTCCTTGAGTACAATCTTATGCTCTACCCTTTTTTCTCCTTGCAAATCCTTCCATTTCATCAAAAATAGATTCAGATAAGAAGCACACAATTGAACATAGTCCTCCTCTTGCTTGGTCAGATCCTCTCTCAGCATACTAGATACCTCTTCTACACCTAGACCATGAACTGTAGGCTGCATACCTTCTTTTTTAGGAGAATCTTCTAGAATGACACCAAATAGATCCGCATTTTTCTACAACATGTCGTCCTCACTCCCCTCTTTCTCTGTATCTGTGTAGCCCTCATCATAGGAAATCGCAATATTGTATTCATAGCTTATTTTGTCATCTTCATCTCCTGCTATTGACACAGGGTTAGCCGCACCGTCCTCTAGCCACCGGGAGAAAACTGAACTCGGTCGGTTTTCGAAACCAAGACTTGAGGAATCAACCCCATTCGGGAGCATGAGGTAAAAAAAACATAAAAAACGTTTTCTTTTCTTATTATTGCCACCACCAATCTTCCCTCCCTTGCTCACGCGCGTACAACAGGCCGCTGTGCCTCTTTTTGGCACCATTCCCTCACCCACTCCCTTTACCACCCTCTTTCTTTCTCTCTCTCATCTATTATTTAGCTCTCTCTCACTCACACCCCTCTCTATCTCTCACTCTCTCGTTGTCTGTGTAACCAAGCCCGTAGGGCGCATAAAATAATTTTTTCTCCCTCTCAGGGGCCACCATGCATGGGACAAGAGTCTCCCTCTCCCTCTTTCATTATTCACACACACACACACACACACACACACACACATTCCTCATTCATCTCTCCCCTCTCGTCCACACTCTCTTGTCCTCAGCATGACTCTCTCTCTCTCTCTCTCTCTCTCTCTCTCTCTCTCTCTCTCTCTCTCTCTCTCTCTCTCTCTCTCTCTCTCTCTCTCTCTCTCTCTCTCTCTCTCTCTCGTTTGTCAACCAAGGCAGGCCGCTACAGCCTTACTCCCCCCCCCCCCTCACCCACTCTCACACTCTCCCTATCAAACACTCACCCCAATCCCTCTATCCCCCTCATCTCTCACTCTCTCTCGTTGACTCTCTTTTGTTCTCTTGTCAGAAGCCATGGCGCAAGAAACAGTTTTCTCTCTCTCTCTCTCTCTCTCTCTCTCTCTCTCTCTCTCTCTCTCTTTCTCTCTCTTAGCACACACACACACACACCTACATACACACACACACACACACACATACACACACACACACACCCAATCCCTCTCACACCCTTACGTGCTCCCTCTCTCACCCTCACTCACGCTCTTTGAGCTGAGCAGGTAGCACGTAAAAGCATAAAAATATATAATAAATATATATTTCCTCTTATACCCCCGTTCCCACACACACACACACTCACGTACTACGAACACACACCCCTATACACACACACTTACACACCCACACAACCCCATATACCTACACACACACATACATACACATACACTGCATGCATATACGCACACACAAGAAGTAAAAAAACAAAAGAATTCGACATCGACACCCAACACAAAAAGAGAATGACGGCCAAATCATGCGATAGCAACACCAAATTAAGAAGTGACACCGAAGGCATGCCCGGACCAGCCCCGAAACAAACAAACGTGTAGCATCTCGGCATCAGGCAACAAATCACCAATTCTGGAAACATTAATCTCACACCGGCCACCCGAACCATCAACAAAACCCTTGTAAATGCCCGGACCCCCCACTCTTCTCTAATAACCTAGCCAACGACTAGTGGAACTCCCCACCCCACTCTTTCTTCCCTGCTCTCTATCTCTACCTTCTTTCCCTTTCTATCTCTCTCATTAGAGAGGCATCTAGACTCACTATAGTGACCAATGGATCTCTGCAAGAACCATTAGGTAAGGACCACCTCTCAGACCTATATAAAGAAGCCTCCGCTAAGCACAAGAAACACAAGTGAAGGAAGAATACACTAGAGGCACCACCCAAGCTCCATGCACCACTAAGCACATAATGCACCTCCCAAGCTAGGGAACTCATGGTATCATGCTTTGTTGCAAGCATGGGCATTTTAGCATTAGCAACATAACCATCATCACCAATCTCCACTCCTACCATGGTGGAGTTACTAGTCATGACCACCCACCCCATGCACGTAAGGCACTCCCTATCACCCCACAAGGCAACATGAGCACGCTAGGATTGAATGCACCGACACCATGCTACCCTAGTCCACTCTCGATGCTAGCAATTGACATCATTGGCGGCTGCATCGTCTTGGTGTTTCCCTCAACTAACCTCCCGCTAATGTGCTAACACCACTAACTCCAAAGTTTGCCATGGAGCATATGGCACTCGCATTCCATCATGTATCCCCGGTGCCAAGAGCAAGGTTTGTAATAGTCAAGACTACCGTTTGTAAGTATCATCATCATCAATAAAAGTGTGAAATGTTGTCATGACCTTTGAGTCCATTCTCTCCTCCTTAGCTTTGTTTTTTCCCATATCCGTGGAATGATTCGTCTCTTATATATCACTTTGCTTGTGCTTTATCACATGCGCCATCACCAATCAATCATGCTCCATTCCAAGCTTGTCACATACCTCTCTCGTATACACTCTGCTGACTGTTGACTAGGCATTTTCTATATCCGAACTTTTGCTACATCATCATTTCATGTTGGCCACCTAGATGGCATCTCACTTTTGCTACCCTAGTTCATCTGTGTCTGCATCCTACCCGTACTTATGCTAGGTGGTGCCCCTCTATAGCTATAGGATAACTCCTACCTTGAGATGATGCTTGGGGATGTCCAGGCTATGTGTGGTGTAGAGGCCACCCCATATGGCATGTCATTTTCGGCTATCATTTTCTTGGACCCCCCACCGAGGATCTTTTCATGAAACCCTCCACTTTACAAGATTGAACACCTAACATTTTATGGATGGATGAATGGTTAGCAGGATTTGCTAACCGGATGACAGAAGAAGAAGAGCTCCAAGCACAACTGGACGAACTCCGCATCTCCATCAAAGCCCAAGTGCCAGGTGTAACGGTAATATATTTGCAGTGGAAAAGTCAACCAACATGTCAGACTTAGTGGATATACATAGGCCGTGTTCCAAGGAGAAGAAGGAGGAAGATGAGACCATGCCCGCGACCTACGACCAACCTGCAACAACAAGATGGAGGGAGCTTTGCACAATAGAGAGTCAACACTATTCTACTTCAAGAATCGGGTAACTCAAGTCACCAAGGTAATTATCATAGTCAGCTTCCAAGTCGCACCTAATGCTACAGCATAGATAATGGAAGCACATGCTCACGTTCTCACTAGAGAGACTAGGGAGCTAATAAGACTATTCCAGGAAAGAACACCACCCTCTCCCACAAATTTGGAAAGTGACTAAGCACCTCTAGACTTCACATAAATCAATACAACCTACCTCAAGGAAGATCACACATTCGGATACAAGTATGCTCAATCAAGGTAATACTGGACTGGAAGGCTCACTACCAGCACGTCATTGACACCATACTGGGTGGGGAGTGCTCCTTTTAGGTTGGATGTAAGTAAGGATTTCTCTATTTTCATTGAGTAGTTTGAAGCCTGCTCGAATCAGTTAGAGGTTTCTAATAGGGTAAAAAGAAACCATTATTTGAATTTGTCAAAGCTGTTAAAGTGCTTGCATCCAAGGATTATAGAAAAGGTCGAGGATGGTGTGGATACCTATGAAGACATGGTCTATCTGGCTAAGATGAAGAGCAGAAAGGTGAAGCGGAACTTGGAATTGGGCGTGTTCAAGACATCAGATTATGTGCCTGTTGTGGAGGTAGCGAAGTGTTCTTTGGTCCGACCAAAGGTGGTTCCAGTTTTTTGAAGTGCAGAGCCTGTTAAGGTAAGGCCTATGGTTGGTTATGTTTCTTGGAAATTTCTGGTTTGTGAAGTGCATATGCCGAGGGTGGACAAGTTTGTCAATGAAGAGAAGCTCCATGGCGAGGTGAAAAAAGGTGCAAAAGTGGTAGCAAATGTGGAGGTTCCGGTGCGGATTGAAGAGGTAAAGTCTGTTCTTGTCAAAAGTTTGCATGAAAAGGTAGCAGAATGCAATCAGGTTACAGATACCAAGGGTTTAGAAGCAGATGAAGAAAGTGAGAAAAGTCATGAAGATGGTCAAGCTTTTGTGGAGTAGGAAGTGGAAGAAGATTCAGATACGGAGTCGGTATATGATGTCGATGATGAAGAAGATACAAGCACAATTTGTTGGGAGACAAGCGAATAGGCTAGAGTGGATGAATTCACATCCTATGGCGAGGAGATGGAGTATGATGAACCTAATCTGGTAAAGGTAAAGCTGCCTTATTATGTATTTGATTATATGGTAGTAGCCCATGTGTAGGAAGAGCAGGGAAGAGATCAAGATGATGTGCATGATGAAAACCAAATAGAGTGGTCTAGGCCTACGGATGACGGCATGTAGGTAAAGGTGTTGTGTGGTGCCATGCTGATGGCCATGCTAATGAAAGTGGCAGTGGAATGTACCATGGTGGTGCAATAGGTGAAGAGTTTTTCTAGAAGAGATAGAGCAATCATTGGAGAGGGGGAATGGGGAACACGCCCAACACACAAATAAAGGCCTCCCTATTGCTCAGGGCACTCACAACACCCCTATCCTCTCAAACACACCTTTGAAACACACACAGCTTGCTAGCAGAGCTCCACCTGCACATCACCTAATAACACCCACCCTTGGAAGTACCACAATTGAACATACCCATGCCACAATGCTCAATCCTTTCCCTTCAACACAGACAACACCTCTGTGTGTGTGTGTGTGTGTGTGTGTGTGTGTGTGCAAGTTCACACACTGATGGCTTGAGGCGCGCACACACTCGTACGCGACATACTGAATTGCACAAGAGCACAAGATGAGAGTAGAGGGGAAGGGGGAATCACCACCAAGAAGCGGGAAATATTCCTTCACTTTACTCAAGATGATCCAGTACAACCGGCTCCCTCGACACAACCTCGATGAGCACCCAAAGAAAACCAGACCTTGACGGCCTTCATTGGTGCTGTCCTGATGGTGGAGATTCTTCTTTTGCTTCCTAGCCGCCACACATAGGCGAGAGCTTTCTCTCCTCAAATTTTTCTTCCCTTCTCGATGAGCCGAAAACCCTTGAGTGTCCAAAGAAGAAAACCCAAGTCTCCTTCTTCTTTTTTTCATATGCCTCTTCTTTTTCCAAAAGGGGCAACGACGGTGACGTTGTGGCTCCCTTTCTTCCTTTGGCTAAAAGATGTGATCTTCCTTTTTTTGGCCTGCCCAAAGGGCTAAGGCCATACTGATGTGCTCCCTTTTTGCTAACGAAAAAGGAAGATTATTTTTTAAAAATAATCAATTTTTTTATTGGATGATGCAAGTAGAAGAACTCATTGAAAGGACAATCAAATATATTCGTATCTGTTGAATCATGGTTTGGAATTCTCTTGCTTGTGTGCCGCCTAAAGAGTAATAAAATAAACCATCTTCTTTCTTGCTTGTGCTCTTTTCATTGGCGTACATCATACCCATGAAGGCTCTGTCGTAGCCAAGGAAGGATATGAAGCATTTATGTGATGTATGTGAAAGTGAAATGGCGTGCACAGGTTGTTGTGCCGATGAGGCAGAGCTGTGCTCGGCGTGCGACTCAGTGCATGTCGCTAACAAGCTGGTTAGCAAGCATCAGAGGGTCCCTCCCATTCTTGAAACCTTAAAACCAGCTACGTGCGATGTTTTCCACGTTTGTTTGTGTATGCTCACGCATTTGGATTCATTACTATTGTGTCCATGAGATTTAGAGTGGTTTGTCACATCTTGCTCATGTGCTTGGCTCTCAGGAGAAGCCATTCTTTCTCTTCTGCATCGAGGATTGAGCTCTTTTCTGTAGAGATTGCAATTTGTTGGTGCATTTTGCCAATGCCCTTACAGCCAAGCATAGAAGACTCCTCTTGGTAGGCATTACAATTGGCATGAGCATATGCTAACCATGCCCCTGTCCCAAGAGACAAGCTCAGCACTCACAATTGAGAAGCATATGCGAGAAGCTACACTAGGCCGCACACTATGCATTTTCAAAGCATCTTGGGGGGCGCAGTAGAATAACAGCTCCTCGTTCTCGTTGGAAGTGTTTTGGATGCCAATAGTGGGCTATGATAAGCTCTCCCTCTTATGAAGGAGGTTCAGCTTTTTACAAGACAGCGAGTTAATATGCAGCAGGGTCTAATTGTAGCAGCACGTAGCCTATCTATTTGAGTAGGGTAACATCAGATTGCATCGTCACTTTCATGATTGCCAAACACTCATTACATAGATCTCTCTCTCTCTCTCTCTCTCTCTCTCTCTCTCTCTCTCTCTCTCTCTCTCTCTCTCTCTCTCAGTACAATTGTCTTCAAGTGAGCAAGAACAGGCCACAGGGTGATTACACCCACCCACATTACTTGTAAGCATCGAGTCTATTAGCTACTGACCATTCGGTTGGCAGGGGTGGATGAGATATATTGGGGCTGCAGGGTGAAAGCATGTTAACTTGTCATGTTTTTTCATGTCCCGGACAATGCTAACTAGCACAATTTTGAGATATGCTAACTAG
The DNA here is from genome assembly GCF_014529385.1 of Adiantum capillus-veneris. Taxonomy (NCBI): domain Eukaryota; kingdom Viridiplantae; phylum Streptophyta; class Polypodiopsida; order Polypodiales; family Pteridaceae; genus Adiantum; species Adiantum capillus-veneris. The sequence goes on from NC_140932.1 coordinate 42,502,195, forward strand.
TACAATAACTTGAGCTACATCTCCAAGATCTATGACATATGATATATCAATAGAAAGCACTTGAAACAAGGAATCCAAATGTACAACCTCCGACAAATTTTGATATTATTTGTAAAAAATTTACCGGACGCCCAACTTTTTGAAGATGTGCTAACTTGAAACTGCTAACTAGCACAAAAAGCGGGACAGGTTAACATGCTTTCACCCTGCAGAGGAAGATAGTGGAAAGCGAGAGGAGAGAGAGGAAGGTGGAGTTGGGGATGGTGTTAGGAGGGTTTCCAAGCAGGCATTTGTAGATGAATTCAAGGTGATAGAGGTTTGGGATCTGCATCCAGCAGAGGGTGGATGAGGATGACTAGAGAGCTCAGAGCAGAGGGGGGTTGGCCCTGGAAGGTAGAACAGCCTAAGGTTGGCAACCAGAAGGAAACGCAGAAAGAGAGAGCGCCATGCAAAGCTCCATGTTTGGGGGGGGGGGGGGGCCTAGGCAACCTGGTGCAGCATGATCGGGCCTGCATCGAACGCGAGCGAGAGCTGATCCCTACATCCTGGCTCATGCCCACATGTCTTTGTCTCTCTTCGTCCACCTAACTGGCTCCGCACTAGCTCCGTGCTATCTCCGTGAAGCCTTCCCCTTTTCCATTTGGTGGAATCTACTTAGATATCATACGACATACTTGAATACCCATACTAAATAGAGATCAATTATGGCTGTTGTACTTGGCTAATATACCTGCTCTTCTATAATGTTCAATTGAATAGAGATCAATTTTACAGGCTCATTTGGTGTTTACATTAAACTTGGCAGGCCTCGTGACTTTGTCACTTTTTTTCTTAACTCCTTAAGATCAAGCCTTCAACTTTTGTTTCTCCAAAGAGGCTGTCACAACAGCGGCACCTGTGCTACATATCCTTGTGAACTCACTTGAGCTCCTTTTATTTCCTTGCCCTTTTTAACTTTGGAGCCCCACCCCCCTTATTTTTAGCCTTTACAAATAATAACCACGGGGTTTTTTAAACCCCCGTTCCCCATATTTCTGGTGCTTTGTGCCTCGATTCTTGAGCTGTAAAAAGATACTAAAGGTCGCCAACCCGGAGTCCAAACTTGCCAACCTACACCACACTTGAACCTTACCGAGGCTGCAAACCGGGGCTACAAAAACCAAGAAAATCACCTGGTGCTGCCTTGCCGACAATAGTCGTCAAGTTCACACCTAGTGAAACTCGATTACCGCAACTCCGATTGTCAAGCTGTTAATTTTTTGTCAACTTCACGTAACATGATCGGCCCTCTAGAACATGGTCAAAGCTCAAAACCCATTGGATGGCGCGTCTTTTGATGTTGCCAAGTGGACACACACTTGACCCTCGGCTAATTTTTAATTGGCCATAACTTACCCGTCTGAGTTCCAAAGGGCAATCCAAAAAGACTGGCATGCTCCACAACTCTAGCTTTACACGATATCCATTGATTCTATTTTTGGCCACATGTCTGTACCTACCCTGCTTGGTGGGGTTTTGCAAAAGCATTCCATCTTTGGACAATCATAACTTTCACACTGGGATTCTGTTTGAGGAATCGTCTGGACCAACTTGCAGAGCATCTCAAAGAACATATTCTAGAGCATCAAATTTGCATCTCAAGAACATTTACCTGTCACCCCCATTGGACCATTTTGGGGCCTTTTTGACCAAAAAAATTGCATTACACATACATTTCCATTAACATTTGCCTACCCAAGTCCTCCACATTGGCCTTGGCCCCTTGTTCTGCAACCCCTAACATCCATAGCTTTGCGTAGAGAACTTCCCTGCACAGACCGGCTTTGGTTGCACCATCATTGCCCACCTCCCTATTGAACATTCATGTTCAACCAAAAGTAGACTTATTGAACTTGAAACTTGCAACACTTTGCAAACACCCAAGCACATTGGAAAGCGCACAACCATATGGACAATATGTATAATATGTACAAAATTATATATGTGATACTCTTGAGTCCCTTCAAGTGGGTTGCCAAACCCCCCTTGTCACAATCTGATTCACATAGGGCACCACTCCTCTATCAAAGTACAACTTGATCCGTACACCATTTACCCTGTGCCTGAGAAGCTTACCATTAACTCTCACCAACTGATAGGTCCCATTCGGAAATTCCTTTTTCACTTTGTATGGGCCTGTCCATTTCTTCTTGAACTTCTTTTGGAAGGTGAAGTCTAAGTAGCTCTCGTATTTCATTACTAGGTCTCCTTCTTCTATCTTCTTGTCTACGAGAATCTTATTGACTTTAGCTACTCGTCTTTCCTGCTGCTTCATGTAGTACTCTGCTGCTGCTTATCTATCCATTTGTAATACCTCAAGGCTCACGATCCTATCCTGTAAGATAGCTTGTGGAGTGGCATTGATGCGCCACATACCTTTCAAAGCACCTAATTGTGCATGCACTGGCAGCACTTCCTCCTTACCATAAACCAACTCAAATGGAGTAAAGTTGGTTGCCACTTTGTAGGACGTCCTGTAGGCCCATATGAACTTCTCTAGATTGATCTCCCATCATGTCTCCTGCTTATACACATACTTCATCAGCATCTTAATGATTTGTCCATTGGTGCTCTCCACAAGACCATTGCATTGGGGATGAGAAGGCGAGGAAAATCGATGCTGAATCTTTAGCTTTACCACCAATGTCTGCATAAGCTTGCTTCTAGAACCTTGGCCTCTATCATAAATGAGTACCCACCACAACACTCCAAAACAACAACAAATGTTATAAAAAACAAAGTGGGCTACAATCTATGCATTTACCTCCTTCACCACTTTGGCCTCAACCCACCTGGTAAGGTAGTCAATTGCCACTACAATGTATTTTTTCCCGCTTTTGTTGACTTTGGGAGTGGACCAATGGCATCCAAGCCACACTTCTCAAAAGCGTCTTGGGCATTGATAGAACCTTAGGACTCGGCTATCAGTCTCCTCTCACCCATAGTCTGACATTCGTGGCAGGTTTTGCACCAATAGTGCACATCCTTCACTACTGAAGGCCACCAAAAACCCGCCCTCAACACTCAAAACAGTACTTGACCTTGCCCCTGGTGTTCGCTCTCCTCATGACATTGCTCTAGCACCAAGTTAATCTCTTCTTTATAGAGTACTCTCCTCAGCACCCCGTCTCTACCGTAGGTCATTAGGTCTTCACCTACAAATGTAAATTTGCGAGCTTTCTGAACTATCCTCCTCCTCTGCAATTTAGACAAACCTTGAGAACATTGCCCTGTATTCAAAAAATCTTCCACCTCCTTCAATGACTCCCTACCTTTGTATGTGGCTGGGGCCACATATATATTTGTGATATGTACCTGCACCTTACTGCTTGCTAGCCGATCTGCCTCTTGGTTGTGCTCTCTCTCCACATGCTTGAAATGGATTTCCCAAAGAATTTCAACATCTTTTTGATGGCAAAGAACCAATGCTTTAATGAATCTCGCTTTACCTGCCATTGGCCTAGCAATTGCTTGATGACCAATAACGCATCACCTTTGACTACTAACCTGGAAAAAACCTCCTAAAGAGGGAAAAAAATGCCCCGGCAGTCCTGGTGTGTTGACACACATCACTACCACATGTATATGGTAACAAAATGTTATTTTGCTGGCTATAGTGCTGAAAGAAAAGGTTATCATCCACAAAAAAAGTGTATTCTAGTTTCACGGGATGTTGTGTTTGTGGAAGATTGTGTTCAGCCCTTCCTGTCATGTACTAGAGATAGTAATGTAAGCTCACACGACATGCATTTATGACACTTTGTTACCTCTTTCTAGTGGTGGAAGTACGAATCTAAATTCCGATGAGGCAAATGTAAAACCTATGGGGGTTTCTAAAATGTTACAAATCAGCCTACTATTGATGCCGATGTACATGATGTACTTGACGACGAAAGGGTTGAGAATGAGCAGGTTAGAGGTATGCCTAAATGGCTGGTGCACACTTTGCGTGACAATAAATTAGATGCACCTTTGTATAGTCGTACTCATTCAGGTTCTCGCCATGCATCTTATGCATCAGATTGTTATGCTTTGGTTGCGTCTAGCTTACATGATGTTGAGGAACCTCTGTCTTTTGATGAAGCACAAAATTCAAAAAATTGGATGGCTGCCATGTAATCAGAATATGATGCACTTATAGAAAATGACACATGGACTTTATGTGATTTGACTCCTAGAAAAAAGGCCATTGGTATGAAGTGGGTTTACAAGTTGAAACACAAGCCGGATGGTGAAATTGATCGCTATAAGGCTTGACTTGTTGCAAAGGGTTATGCACATAAAAAAGGCATAGACTATGAAGAGACTTTTGCTCCCACTTGTCATATGACTCTTGTGCATTGGAAGTTAATTTTGTTTGGGATGTACATCAATCAGACATTATTACTACTTTCTTGAATGGTAACATATTTGAGGAAGTTTATGTAACACAGCCTCACGGTTTTGTCAAGAAAGGACAAGAGGATAAGGTGTGCAAATGTAATAAATCTTTGTATGGGTTGAAGCAATCTCCTTGTGCTTGGTATGAGAAGGCTGACACTCATTTGTTCAAACGAGGCTTTCATAACAGTCCAACAGAAAGCACATCGTATGTAAAGCATGAGGGTGATGTACTTCTCATTGGTTCTTTATGTAGATGATTTGCTGATCACTGGACCAAATGAGAGACATATTGCTGAATTTAAGGCTGATTTGAATGCTACTTTCAAGATGAAATATTTGGGGTTGTTGCATCATTACTTTCTTATACAATTTAAGCAATGTGATGGTGGTATTGCCTTGTGTCAAAAAAGTTACATAGAGACATTGCTATGTAAGTTTGGACTTGAGGATTACAAACCTATTTCCACTCCCATGGAAACGGGTTTGAAATTGAGTCTTCATGATGTTGGTGATCCTGCAGATGACACTCTTTACCAAATTGTAGTTGGATGCCTCATTTATGTATGCAACACGAGGTCGGATATCCAGTTTGCATTCTCACAGCAACAGATTTATGCATAGCCCAGGATCTAAGTATAAGCAGGCTATCAAGAGGATTTTTTGCTACTTGAGTGGCACTTTACATCTTGGCTTGTTTTCTCCCAAGGGGGGATCATTGCTGCCACACTTACATGCTTTTTTGAACTCAGATTGGGCTGGTTGTTTTGACACATGAGTGTCCACAAGTGGTTTTTGTTTCATGCTTGGAAGCTCATGCATATCATGGTTGAACCTACTGTGGCCACTTCCAGTTGTGAGGCTGAGTACAAGGCAGTCTTCACAACTACGGTTGAGTGTGTATGGCTTAGAGGCCTTATGGCTGATTTGGCTGTTGGAAAGGACACTACCAACACTATATACACTGATAGTCACAATGCATTGGCAGTTGCGAGGAACCCAGTTTTTCATGCTCACACAAAGCACATTGAGGTGCATTACCACTATGTCAGGGGGAGGCTCTCAACAGGAGAGATCAACTTGGCTTATGTGCCAACACAGGACAACCTTTTAGATTTTTTCACAAAGGCATTGTCTAGTGAGAAGTTCGAAGCTTTCCGCAAAGCTTTGGGCTTACTCCCCTTTGCGGACAGATCATGTCCTCAGGGCATGGATCTTCCCTTTACTCTATGTGCTATCTCTCATTCACCACATCAGTCCAGGGGGGTATTTGTTACCATATACATGTGGTAATGATGTATGTGAACACACTTAGGACCGCCAGGGAATTTTTTCCTCTTTATGATGTTTTTTTCCTCGTGCATTGTATATACGCCCATCATTCTAGGGCTAACTAGCTTTCCATTGCACACTAAGTAAAACTCTCTTTGTTGTGTGCCTTGAGCTTCCTTCGTCTTCTCCAAGCTGTGTGTGTTTTCTTGGAACCCTAATTCCAACATTCAAGGCCCTAACCCTAGCCAAGGATTCCCCCTCCATGGCATGCAAGGGGATTTGGGCATCCACTACTCATCAATGGAGCTACTATGAGGCGTTTCATGGGGAATCACATGCAGGACCAGATAAGTCCTCCTGTGCAAGGTGCTTTGAACAATTTTCAAATTCCCCCTAGATTTCCTTTCAATCACCATCAAAACATTGAGGTAAGTCTACATGATGCTCTCAATCCTAATGAGGGTCAATATTAATCTATTTCCAATGTGTGGAACAACTTGGATAAGAAGCATGAAGGGGGCTCTGGGAATGTTGGAATGATCTAGTCGCTTAATAGCTATTCATAGTTAGAACTTCAGAGTCAGATGTTAGATCACATAGGAGAAACAAAATTAGACTTCAAATGAACATGAAGGAAACCAGACTAATAACTGAATTGAAAGAGTAGAATCGGATGTTGGACAACAAGACAAGTAGAATTGATAGATTCATATCACAGAGTTAGAAATACAAATGAACTGGCACTGAGTGTTGGATTACAAAGAAGTATAAGAGCTCCTGACACACTTACAAATACAAAAAAGATCTGCTCAAGACTAGCCGTCGATAACATATAGACCAATGTATGGATAGATAGATAGACCCAAAAAGGAAGTAACGGGTCATATTTATAGGTCCATATACTGGGTTTTTATAGACTATGCGATTGTACAATTATCAATAACTAAACTTAAATAGTATAATTAGATGTTGGACACCAAGACAACTGAACTTGATAGATTCATATTGTAGAGTTAGAAGTACAAATGAACTGGCATTGATTGCTTGATTACAAAGAAGTACAAGAGTTCCCAACACGCTTACAAATACAACAACGCTCTGCTCAAGACTAGGTAATAGGATATAGACCTGCAATGGATGGATAGACAGACAACCCGAAAATGATGTAACAGGTAATATTTATAGGTCCCTATATTGGGTTTTGATCGACTCTACGACTGTACAATTATCAATGGGTGGTAATTACTATAGCTATTGTGATCCTACTATGCACTAGTGCTTCCATAGAGCCGATTTCCACTATCTACATCCTCCTCCCCTTTCTTGAATTTTGGCATACTTTCAAAATTCTAGACTCTATTCTAGTGTCAGTGTTTGTGTTTTCGTTTATCTAGAGCCTTCTTGAGGGTGCCCTTTGGTACATCTGTGGCATTATCTAGACTCTTGGTTGACCTTGACCTAGAGCACTAGAAGCACTGTTCTCTTTTCTCAACGAGTTAATAAATAGCTTCTTACTTTAGTAGCTTTCTTCACTATGCCAGCTTCTCCACTTTGTATGGTGAGAGAGCATTCCAAGTTTTTTATATCAAGGTTGTATGGGGTCTTCTTGCCTTTAGTGAGCCTCACTCGTGCTAGCTTATGACATATGGAACTTGTGTGGATCCACCCTGCTCAGGGATTTCAGAATCACGTGATCATGTGTTTTTTTTTGTGATCACATTGTTAACAAATTCTCAATTCATAAGTCTTCACATTCACAAAAAATGGCATGGTGACTTGAAGGGGACTGGGAGTTCCGGTGAAATTTGCCCGCCGATACAAGTCTGTAGCCCGTCGGTGGGCTACAAGGAAGCCCGGAGGGCTACGAGCCCGGTGAGCCCCCATGGTATCTATAAATAGGGGCCCTAGGGTCCCCAATTTCTTCACAATTCGCATGCTCTGCACCTCTGACTTGCCCAAGTATTCAACCAAAGAATTGTCAGAACTTTCAGAGTCCTCACTAATAATTTTAGCTTAGTTTCATAAACTCTTTAACTGCTTTGTTTTTAAGTTGGTATACTTTTTTTTAGTAATTGTTTTTTGTAGTTTTAAAAGTATGTTGATCTTTCTTTTCACACCGGCATCGGTCCTAATATTGGACCGAAGTGTTGTTGTGAAATGCTAGACCAGTATGCATTGTTTTACAACATGTCAATTGTGTTCACTTCAGGATTGGTTCTATTTTGGACCAAAAGTGTCATTGATGAACATGGTTGGCTAGGTTCAATTTATAGGTAGTTCTATAAGTCTTGTTATCAGGATCACTTCTATATTGGATTGGGAGTGTCATTGTACAAGCTAATAGATTGCTTTCTATGTTTTATGAGTGATATACGTGTTGATAGGCTAGTTTGGTTCTTCTCTTGGCATCAGTCCTACTACTGGGTTGGAAGTGTCATTAGATTCATCGAATGATGCCCTTGCTTTTAGGCTAGTTTGATGTTTCTTTCGGCATCACTCCTAATACTGGACTGGAGGTGTTGTTAGATTCATCGAATGATGCCCTTGCTTTTAGGCTAGTTTGGTGTTTCTTTCGACATCAGTCCTACTAATGGGCTGGAGGTGTTGTTAGATTCATCAAATTATGCCCTTGCTTTTAGGCTAGTTTGGTGTTTCTTGGGCATCAGCTTTGCCATACAGCTAGAGGTGTCGTTGGTTTCATCAAATGATTCCTTGATTTTTAGGCTTATTTCGGTGTTGCTATCGGCATCAACCCTACTATTGGGTTGGAGGTGTTGTTAGCTGCATTGAATGATGCCCTGTTTTGTTGGGTTATTTTAGTGGTGGTCTTGGCATCTACCCTACTATTGGGTTGGAGGTGTCGTCACTCTCATTGAATGATTGCCTACTCTTTAAGCTAGTGTTGTCATTATTTTCAATGCATGAAGTATATATTTGTTATAAAATGTAAAGTTATGTTGTCTTTAAAAATCATGAAATATGTGATGATTTTAGCATACATGGATCCTGTGGAAATGAAGGAGTAAAAAACCAAGTTTAGAACTCTGATGGTCACGTGTATATGTGCCCTGACCACGGAGGAGATCACCTCTGTATTGGAGAGTGATACGCGTAGAGATCGTTTCTTTGATACCATAATTGAAGCAGTTCATGCACACTTCTCATCTGTAGATGCAAAGACTATCCGTAGGCTAAGAGATAGTATTGTGTCAATATGACACAATGCTTAAGAGATTTGGGTGTTGATGCACCAGTGGATGTGGATCTAGCCAAGCTACAACATTGGATTAATATATGGCATGTAGAGAGGTCAAAGTCGAAAAGAGTGTGCAATATTGATGCTCAAGATGTCCATAGCCACAAAGTCAGTTCCATCTTAAATTCAACATCATCCTCTCAAGATGTAGTAGTAGGAAGATCAGATACCAAAGCTGGGATGGACCACGAGCATTTATTACGCTCCCGTTTTATGTCTCAATGTGCCATTGGTGTTTACCTCACACCCAAAGATATCAAACGTGGTTGAAAGCTTGGGAAAGGATGCTACACAGTTGTGTCAGAGTGCACAATTGAAGGAGTCACTTGGTTGCCACTAGAAGTGTAGTCTGTGGTCAAAGACTTCAAAGGAGATGCAATAGAGAGCTACCAATCTTTCGCTCTAGAGGTGAGCGTGCAATTGTTCCACAGGGGCATTGTTAGATGCATAGCACAAACACACCAAGAGCCATGGTCCTTGGTATTTCCTCGCTTCAACGAAATGGATCTGGGTGACATGTTGTAGCGTGTTCTACCACCCAAAGGCAAATTTTTAAACATATTGGCGGCTCAAAAAGAAGATCCTAGACGCCCTGCCACAAAGCAAGAGTTAGAGATGTGCAAGCATATGCTCAATTGGGTGCATTCTTTGATGCTCTGGTGAAGACCATGGCACGTGCACACAGGAAAGGAATTATACACTATGACTTGCACCATGGAACATCATGACTGACTTCATTAAGGAGGGTGTGCCACGTGTGGGTGTCATTGATTGGGGGTTGGCACTGTGAGTGGGCCCTCGAGCTTTGCAACCCAAAATCGGCTTGTCCGTATTTCAAAGGCACTGACACCTATGCAGTTTCTTTTTGCATTGAGCAACTATGTGATTGGTGCAAAGATTTTTCAGAGCATACAATGTGCCATGGAAAAAGAAAAAGCAAACTGATTGCAGCATGATTGTCGCTATAATGTGGAAAAACTACTTACAATAACCACCTAGGCAAAGAAAGACATTGCACACAATGAGTGAGCATTTAGATATGTTAGAGATTAACTTGGAGGTGTGTTTGCATACGCTTAGTGAGATGATGCCTAGATTTTAGTTTACATTGATCGCTTTTGTAAACATTGGTCTTTTTCAGATTGTTTGACAAATGTAAATGGAGCTTTTTGTATCTTCATGGACCATTGTTAAATTGTACCGTTTTATAATGATGGAGTCATGGTTCAAAGAGATTAATACACAATGTGGTATGTCGTGATATTTTCTGTTGAATTTTTGAATCTGTATTCAAAAGTAGAGTCTTTTTATAATGATGGAGCAAACCGATCAATACGAGGAATCCCAATCCTCGAGCAAGTACTTCCGAAAGAACAAGAAACCGAGCGAGCATAAACAATGAAAAAGATTAGATCAAGATCTCAATAGTTACTCTACAGAGTATAGTGTAGCAAAGTAACCATGTTGAATCTCAAATAGTCTCAAACAAAAGATCCATACTCTTCCTTTAATGTTGTCACACACATTAAAATAGTCTCAAACAAAAGATCCATACTCTTCCTTTAATGTGTTCACACACACATCGATACACAGTCATATCCTTGCTTCTGAACCATCTTGCTTAGCATATTCCAAAACTCTATTTGTGCAAAGTTATTCTTCATGGTAAATTCACATGTTGCAATTGTCATAAGTTTGTGCACAAATAGATCAAAAGATGGTAACTCAGATGCCACATATCCATCATAATGCATAGGTAGCTCTTGAACTTGAATGATATCCTTTGCTTGCTTGAGTGCCATGTGTAGGCTGCTTTGTGAAGAAGGCGTTGCATGTAGTATACCGACTACTCTGGAGGGACCATCTGACTATTACTAGTGTGTCCTTCATCCCAATGACTTGTGCGCTTTCAATAGCAATGCGAACCTTCCAGAATTGACATTGGCCATGATTTAGAAGGAAGATTTTTTCACCACTAGCAAGTTCAGTAGCCGTTATCTTCACCTACTCTCCCATTAGAGTTAATGGATGCAAATTGAATGAATTATTTATTTCATAATGTTGTATCACAAAAGAGAAATAAAGTGCATAGATGCTATTGTCAAACATAAGAAAAATCTTGCTGCCACATTGTCTTCCATAAATGGTTAAGTGCCTAGCCATGGTTGGCTGTAGGATGAGGAATTTCAAACTCCAAGCAAACCTTTTCGAGCAATATAAAAAGATAAAAACCCCACAAGATACATAGAACTTAAATCATAATAGAAACATTTAGCATCAAATTACATATTACAATCTCTCTATCATTGTCTCTAAATGTCTAGAGCGTTCCTTATGGAGACTTTAATCATCCACCCTTATATTAGCTCCTTGATTATCCAAGGTTATGCTCCCTCCTCTGAATCATGGCTTGTGGCTTGCATCAATATTCAAACCATGGTAGATGCTTGGACAAGTAAAATTGTGTGTGTGTGTGTGTGCGCGTACAATGTTGTGGAGGGAGAAGGAGGGTTTCTCAATACATAATATTATGGCAAGTGCTTGTAGGGAAGTTAAACAAGAAGTAGTGTTGGTAGATCGTATTGGTAGGTTGGAGCCAATATGAACAATGTTTATGTGCAATCTTTGGTGCTAGATTGTACCTTATTGAAATTGGAGATAAATTTTTTGGGTGAGTGAATCCATTTTGTCTAGCTCGCAGAGAGCTCGCAAAAAAGATCTTTCAGCGTATAATCATGACACTTGAGAAACAAAGAGGAAAAGGAAAATATCCTTCACATCACATGTATCATGAAAAGAATATTTTTCATGGACTACGGACTCTTTTAGAGTTTTCATGGTGAGTTGCAAAAGAGGAGGCCCCAATCACAAGGACTTTGTGGCCAAGGGTGGGAGAGGTGATGAAGATCATAAGGTACTGTCGACATGAACGATAATCATCACTTGCATGAAACAGCTTGGCAATCACCTCTTATGCAATGCCTTTGCAATCACCTCGGCCCTATCTTTCGGCGAGAACAAAGGTGAAGAGTTTGGATGTGCGTGTGTGTGTGTGTGTGTGTGCGAGCGAGAGAGAGAGAGAGAGAGAGAGAGAGAGAGAGAGAGAGAGAGAGAGAGAGAGAGAGAGAGAGAGAGAGAGAGAGAGAGAGAGAGAGAGAGAGAGAGAGAGAGAGAGAATGAGGTTCTTCTTCCACAGTTGTGGGATCACAGCCAAGGAATCTTTTCTCAAAAACCAGTCTTTCTAGTCGTGCATCAAAAATTGATATTTCAGCAATCCCTACCTCCACCTTCTTCTAGAGTTCCACAAAACTAGGTCTGATTCCGCCACTTGGCAACGAGCTCTGCATGGAAGGGGTATGCATGCTCTCAACCAATCTAGTCAATTACGCTCTCTCTCTCTCTCTCTCTCTCTCTCTCTCTCTCTCTCTCTCTCTCTCTCTCTCTCTCTCTCTCTCTCTCTCTCTCTCTCTCTCTCTGAGACTCAGTGCCGCCTCTATAAGTCACTCACAAATCTTAGAAAAAACATAGGTTTAGTGTAGCAGAAACCTAGGTTTAGTGTAACCCCACCTACAAATTTTGAGATTTACCTCTAAAATTTTATGGTTAAAGGTGAGAAAACCTCCAAAATTTGAAAAAAACTAATGTAAATTGATGTAAAAACCTTCAGATTTAGTTAGTTTACCTCTATTGTTTCTAACATGTAGGTTTTGAGAAGTTTATGGAAAAAAGTTTTTTTCAAGCACTGGTCAATCACTCTCTGTGGCCGAGTTTAATGAATTTTCAGTGTCGTGTCTCTTGCTCACTCGCAGGGCTTCTCTCTGTCATGCGCTCTCAGAGTCTCAGAAGCAAGTTGCACTCTCTCTCTCTCTCTCTCTCTCTCTCTCTCTCTCTCTCTCTCTCTCTCTCTCTCTCTCTCTCTCTCTCTCTCTCTCTCTCTCTCTCTCTCTCTCTCTCTCTCTCTCTCTTTGAAAAAACTTTAGAAAGACATTTCCAAAACATCAAATACAAGCCTGTCCAAAAGACTCAAAAGTCCCTCAACGTCCATCCAATTGATGGCTTCAACCACAGTGGCAATGCTCATAGCAGGCGTCTTCTAAGAGTTCTACGATAGAAGTCAATATTCATGAGCCTTCTTCCTCTCCTGGCTTATGCACTAATTAGACACCTCTTCACTTTCTAACAACAGGAACACTAGTACACTGATTCTGGTTCTGCATATCCTCGCTAAACCTCTGTGGTGTCTCCCGAACTCTTCTTTCTATGCGGGATCTCACATGGACAATGTGAGAATGAATGGCACATGAAACGCAGTATTGCATTTTGGCGCAAAGCTTGGGAAGTGCGTACCCATCATAAACGCAAGCATCCTGCACATCTCGCACAACAGCTTGTTCACCAATGGTCCTTACAAGAAATCACTTGACAGCCTTGTCCTTGGGCACACATCACCCATAGCTAGAGCACCTGATGGGGTTGGTGTGGCCTCTTCCATGCTTCTTATGTCCACCATTACCACGCTTGACCACCATGACTGCTTATGCCCCAACTGCTTCTACTTCCTCTTGGGCGTGGCTCTCTCTCTCTCTCTCTCTCTCTCTCTCTCTCTCTCTCTCTCTCTTAAAAAATCAACTCTCTCAAAGAGCGCGTGCCGGCGCGCAAGGGTCTCTCTCTCTCTCTCTCTCTCTCTCTCTCTCTCTCTCTCTCTCTCTCTCTCTCTCTCTCTCTCTCTCTCTCTCTCTCTCTCTCTCTCTCTCTCTCTCTCTCTCTCTCTCTAAAAAAACTCAACTCTATCAAAGAGCGCAAGGGTTTTTCTCTGTCTGTCTCTCTATCTCTCACTTTTTTGAGAAAATAGTTCAAAAAATTTTGAAAATTGAAATTTTCTACTAGTATTTCGGTTTACATCTTTATAGGGCAAGACCTTGATTAAGAGCATTGCAAGCCGTCTAGTGGAATAGGAAAAGAGAACTGTGGTAGTCTGAAGCTCCAGGGGTAGCCTCGGTGCGAGCGCTACCACCGTGAGAGGAGGGATGAAGGGAGAAGCCGGCCAAGTCGCGCGCCTTGCATCACATCCCATTAGCCACGTCCTGGATGCGGAATCGGGCACTATCCAGCTGCTGGGAAATGTAAGGGTGTCTACCCACGACATCGCAAAAACAGCCGCTATGGCTACCCCTCCGGCTATGAGGGCGCCTGCAGTGCACAGCGCCATCAAGAAGCCTACAGGCACCAGCACTGGGCTTAACAGCAGCAGCAACGGCGCCATCACTACCAGCACCACCACCACCACCACGCCCGCCCCCACAAAGAGCGTCACAAACCCTACCACCTGACTCAACATTGGCTTGCACTTCTGCAAGTGCTGCATCAGCTCCCGTGTCTTCTTCTCCACTTGCTCCTGCGCTTCAGCTGCTGCCATCTCCCACTCTGCTCAGTTGCGGCAAGATTTTCTACTCTAAAACCGGCCCCCTTAGAAACATAACTCTGCCAATGGTTCCAATTCTTAATTCTCTCTCTCTCTCTCTCTCTCTCTCAAAACTCAACTCTCTCAACTCTCTCTCTCTCTCTCTCTCTCTCTCTCTCTCAAAACTCAACTCTCTCAAAGAGCGCGCGTTCTCAAAGAGCGCGCTCTCTCTCTCTCTCAAAACTCAACTCTCTCAAAGAGCGCGCTCTCTCTCTCTCTCTCTCTCTCAAAACTCAACTCTCTCAAAGAGCGCGCGTTCTCAAAGAGCGTGCGTTCTCAAAGAGCGCGCGCAAACGCGCGCTCTTTGAGAGAGTTGAGTTTTTAGAGAGAGAGAGAGAGAGAGAGAGAGAGAGAGAGAGAGAGAGAGAGAGAGAGAGAGAGAGAGAGAGAGAGATTCGCATGTGTAGGCCACAGAGGCAAGCCATCACCGCGAGCTGGTTTGGGGTCTTTGACGATGGCTTGCAATAGCGGCAATAGAGCCATGCAGGCGCCCTCTTCTCTCTCCTCCTGCGAGGCTTTGGCTCCTCCCTTGAGGCCCTGAGCTCGATCGCCGCCTTCTTCCTCTGTTACTCATCACACTCTGAAGGTCATGGATATGTCGCCCAGAAACAAGGTGAATGAATATGATTCTGATTGGAACAAAACATGGTTTGGAGCCGGGATGTTTGCTGAAAATACAGAGGCCGCACCTATGGACATTGTGCAGAAGCTAGAGAAGAAGAAGCTTCTTAGCCAAGTAGAGAAGGCAGGGCTTCTTTCAAAGGCAGAGAGTGCTGGCCTCACTCTCTCCTTAATAGAGAAGATGGGTTTGTTGTTGAAGGCCGAGGATCTTGGTTTGTTGAGCTCTACAGAGAGCTTCGCAACATCATCACCTGCACTTCTCCCATCTCTGGTCATTGCCTCTCATTGTCCTATCTGTTGTGACATTGGTTGTAGTACCCAATGATAGAACGGATCTTGTTGTGGCTCAAACTGCCTTTGTTGGGCTTCTCGTTGCAGTCGTTGGAGCTCTATTTGTCGGCTCCATTGTCCTCAGTGGCCTCCAAGAAGATTGATGCAGAAAAACAGCCTTTTGTCTTTTCTAAGCGGATGTATCTCATCTGTTCCCTTGCGGCTTATGTATGTAAATGTGGTGCATTTAAAAGTCAAATGCGTGTATTATGGATAGCTTCGTCATTCGATCCTCAGTAAGACTCAGTGGACTTGCTTACTCAAACCTTAGACTTGTATGTAATTTTATTGATGTGTGTACTGCTTCCAGTCACAAAAGAGAGAGAGAGAAAAAGAGAGGAGAGAGAGAGAGAGAGAGAGAGAGAGAGAGAGAGAGAGAGAGAGAGAGAGAGAGAGAGAGAGAGAGAGAGAGAGAGAGAGAGAGAGAGAGAGAGAGAGAGAGAGAGCTCTAGTATCTACCCTGCTAGCCGCCATGGCCGCGTTTGAGGGTAAATACGCAGTTGAGCTTATTGCCACTGCCAAGTACAATGCTATCCCTGGCAAGGGCATCCTGGCAGCCAATGAGAGCACAAGGACTATTGGGAAGCATTTGGCAAGTATACATGTGGAGAATGCAGAGTCAAACATGCAAGCTCTCCAGGAGCTTCTTTTTACTGCCCCAGATTCCCTCTAGTACCTTTGTGGTGTCATTCTCTTTGAGGAAACCCTCTATCAGAAAATAGCGAGTGGAAAGCCGTTTGTGGAGTAGTCCCCCACATCAAGGTAGATAAGGGCACTGGCGACCTTGCAGACACTGACGGTGAGACAACCACTCAGGGACTAGATGGCCTTGCCCAACGCTGCCAACAATATTATAATGTTGGAGCCCAATTTGCGAAGTGGGATGCTGTGCTCAAGAATATTGGTCTAACTGAGCCGTCTCCTCTTGCCTGTTAGGAAATAAGACGTAGCTAAATAGATTTTTGAGTAGATTACTTAATGGAGAGAGATAGATTTCACACACAAGAGATTATAGAGTAGAGAGAGAGAGAGAGAGTACACACGATATACGTGGTTCACCCAATGTGGGCTACGTCCACGGGAAAGCAGCCACTCAATGGCTTTAGTACTTCAAAAGAAGAAGTAGTTTACAAAGGGATTAAACCCTTGATAGAGCTCCCGCCTTGCTTCACTCTCACCACCTCACACTCACCTTGTTGCATCAACTTCACACTATGAAATGTGTGTAGAGATGGCCTCCTTTTATAGGCCAAAAGGGCTGCCCTCTCTTATGAGAGACAGCCATGTGTAGCCGCCCTTGTGCGAATAAGTCCAAATCGGACTCTCCAATCCGCCCATGTGTGGCCGCCCTTGAGAAGACAAGTCCGCTTTTGAATTCAGCCACTGGCCACTGGCCACTGGCCACCGGCCATTGACTTTCGACCACCGGCCACCGGCCATTGACTTCCGACCACCGGCCATCGGCCATTGACTACCGGCCACCGGCCAACCGACCGGTTGTTTTTCGACCACTTTCCGGCCACCGTCCGACCATAATATTCCGGCGAAAAGGAATATTCTAAAGTTGCCCCTGATTCTTGTCCGTGAAAATTTTGGTTTTCGGTGAGTGATTTTCCTTCATGCACGATGGATTCTCCTCATAATGGGGGCCTTACAAATGTGCGCTTTTACCGCAGAAAATTACAAGGGTAAATCAGGCTCCATACTTAACAATCTCCCACTTGGAGACTGATCTCCAAACCAAACCTGTGACTGATTTCCATTCTGGCTTCTTATCCTTGAATGCCGATTGAAGATGAGAAAAAGCTCAACTTCTCCTTGTTGACCACCTTTGTAAACATGTCTGCAGGATTTTCGCTTGTATGCACCTTTCCTAGCTTTAGCTGTCCCTCTTCCAAAAGAGTGCGTATGAAGTGATATCTCACCTCAATGTGCTTTGTCCTTGAATGAAAGGCTGAGTTCTTCGCAAGATGGATAGAGCTTTGGCTATCATTGTACAAGACACAATTGTCTTGTTTGAATCCAAGCTCTTCTAAGAATCTGTGAAGCCACAGAATTTCTTTCCTTGCCTCCGTCATTGCTACATACTCTGCTTCCGTGGTAGAAAGTGAAACCACCTTTTGCAGCTTTGAAGCCCAGCTTACTACTGTGCCTCCAACCGTGAACACATAGCCAGTAGTGCTCCTTCGAGTATCTTTGTCACCTGCCATATCTGCATACCCTTCTAGAAAAATATCAGTTCCTCCGAAATGCAAAGCATTTGTTGTTGTCCCTTTTAGATACCTAAGTATCCACTTCACAGCTTGCCAATGCTCTTTACCTGGGTTTTCCATGAACCTACTCACAACTCCCACTGCATGTGCAATGTCTGGCCTTGTCCAGACCATAGCATACATTAGAGAACCTACCGCTGCAGCATATAGAACTTTAGACATATAGGCTATCTCCTCTTGTGTCTTTGGACACATATCCTTAGTTAGTTTAAAATGACCAGCCAAAGGTGTAGAAACTGGTTTTGCATTTTGCATTGCAAACCTTTCTAGTACCTTCTTGATGTAATCTTCTTGAGATAGTTTTATTGTCTTCTTCACCCTGTCCCTTGATATTTTCATACCAAGTATCCTCTTTGCAACACCTAAATCTTTCATTGAAAAAGATTTGGATAGCTCCTCTTTTAGGTCTTTGATGTCCTGCATGTTAGCACTTGCAATCAACATGTCATCAACATACAACATTAGGATGATGAATTTCCCATCTCCCATATTCTTCGTGTAGACGCAGTGATCCGAGTTGCATCTTGTGAATCCATGATCCAAAATCCATCGATCAAACTTCAAGTACCATTGTCTTGATGCTTGCTTTAAACCATACAAGCTCTTCTTTAATCTGCAAACCATTTTCTCCTTACCTTTTACTTCATACCCCTTTGGTTGAAGCATGTAGATTTCCTCCTCTAAGTCACCGTGAGGGAATGCCGTATTTACATCCATTTGCTAGAGATTTAGATCATGAGCAGCCACAAGGCTTAAGACAAGCCTAATTGAGTTCATTTTTACAACAGGAGAAAATATTTCATTGAAGTCAATACCTTTATTTTGAGAAAAACCTTTTACCACAAGCCTAGACTTGTACCTTTTCTTCCCACCTTCTTCTTCCTTCAGCTTGTACACCCATTTGTTTTGAAGTGCCCGCTTACCTTTAAGCAACTCAACCAACTCCCATGTTTGGTTGCGATGTAGTGAGTCCATCTCCACTTGCATTCTCTTCGTCCATTCTTCTTTGGATTCATGTTGCATAGCTTCTTCGTATGATTTCGGCTCTCCAGAATCTGAGATCAAGAGATGGTTGAAGGAAGGAACAAACCTTTCTGGAGGTCTACTTGCTCTTGTAGATCTTTGGGGAATAGGTTGAGGCTCCTCATTTGATTGACGTTGTTGCACATTGTCACCGTTTGCAGTCCTTGAGTCTTCACCGTCCTCAAGCTCCATGTACTCATCACGTGTTTCTTTTGTTTGTTTTCTTTCCAAGTAATCTTTGTACATATTTTGTTCGTTAAAAATTACATCCCTACTTCTTAAGATTTTACCATCTTCAGGATTCCATAGGCGATACCCAAAGTGTCCTTCTCCATAGCCAATGAAGAAACACTTTTTAGACTTTGCATCTAGCTTTGATCTTAGGCTTCTATCTATGTGCATGAAAGCCTCACACCCAAACACTTTGAGAAATGCATAATTCACCGGTTTACTTGTCCATGCCTCTTCTGGAACTCCCCCATCCAATGCCGTTGAGGGTGACCGATTGATTAAGTACACAGACGTACTTACAGCTTCCGCCCAAAGCTCAAGCGGTAGGCCTGCATGTAGCCGCATGCTTCGTGCTCGTTCCATGATTGTCCTGTTCATCCTTTCCGAAATCCCATTTTGTTGAGGTGTCCTTGGGGTTTCCTTTGCCTCCGAATGCCATTGCTAGCACAAAAGCTTTCAAAAGCTTGGCTGCAATATTCGCCTCCATTGTCGGATCTGAGGCATTTAACCTTGGTACATGTTTCATTCTCCACAAAGGCTTTCCACCTTTGAAATATGGAAAATACATCGGATTTATTCTTCATGACATAAACCCATGTTTTTCTAGTCGCATGGTCTATGAATGTTACATAGTACAATGAGCCACCAACTGATGGTGTACTTGTAGGACCCCAAACATCAGAATGAAACAACTCAAGTTTTTTATTGTTTCTTTCATTTCCTGATTTTTAAAATTTTACCCTCTTTTGTTTACCATAAACACAATCTTCACAGAACTCTAAGTCCACTTCTTTCAAACCTGGTAGAAGCTTCTTTGTTTGAAGGATTTGCATTCCTTTGGCACTCATATGCCCAAGTCGGTAGTGCCACACCGCACTGTCAACTTCTGTAGTTGCTGCACAAGCTGAAGGTTGCGTGCTAACAGTACACAAGTAAAGTGTACCAACTTTTTCTCCCTTGGCAACCACCAAAGATCCCTTTGAGATCTTCCACCGTTTGTTTCCGAATGCAATGTTGTGACCCTCATCGTCCAGTTGTCCTGTAGAGATCAAATTTTTGCGAAGAGAAGGAACATGCCTAACATCTTTAAGCTTCCATTCATTTCCGTTAGCAGTTTTGACAGAAACTGTATCTTTGCCGACAATCTCACAAGCTTCATCATCTCCCAAGTATACATACCCAAAATTACCTTTGGTGTAGTCTTGGAAATGTTGCTTGTGTGTTGTCACATGGAATGAAGCCCCCGAATCTACTATCCAGGAATTAGACACATTGTCTAATGAGAGAATTAGAGCATCTTGCTCTACTTTACCTGCCACATTGGCTTGTTCTCTTGAGACTCTGTCTCCTTCTTCTTCTTGGACCAGCAATCCTTCTTGACGTGGCTCTTCTTGCCGCAGTTCCAACATTGAAGAACTATTTTGTGTGTGACTTGCTCCGCCTTGAGCGATCACGACCCTTTTGGTTGAACCTCTCCTTAGGCCTTCCTCTTGTTTCCACTGATAGTGCAGCACTTGATGATTCTCTTGTGCTTCTCCTTCGCATTTCCTCGCTTAGGAGAACACCCACGACATCATCAAACTTAAGAGTATTTGTGTCAGAGATAGAATTACTTACAGCCATCACAAGGCTGTTCCAACTATCCGGTAGAGATGATAGTATAAGGAGAGCTCGCACTTCGTCATCAAATTGATTTTCACTGATCGAAGTTGACTTATGTTTGTGTTAAAGTCATTTAGGTGTTCTGCAACTGAACCGTTCTCTGCCATCTTTAGATTGAACAAGCGCTTCATAAGAAATACCTTATTGGATACCGATGGTTTCTCGTAGAAGTCGTGAAGTGACTTCATCAAGTCCTCCGTGGTTTTCATCTCCGAAACATTGAAGGCCACCGTTGACGCCAAGATTAACCGGATTGTTCCCACTGCCTTTCGATCAAGGACAATCCATGCTTCATCTGCCATTGTTGCGGGCTTCTTCGCAAGACCGCCTAGTGGCAAATAGAGGTCCTTCTGGTAGAGATAGTCTTCAATCTGCATCTTCTAATGTTGGTAGTTTTTTCCGTTGAACTTCTCAATCTTGAGCTTCCTTTCCTCGGCCATAACTCCCACTCAATTCAAGGAATCCTTTCCTTGAGATAATTTAGCTACGAGCAAACCTTGCTCTGATACCAGTTGTTAGGAAATAAGACGTAGCTAAATAGATTTTTGAGTAGATTACTTAATGGAGAGAGATAGATTTCACACACAAGAGATTATAGAGTAGAGAGAGAGAGAGAGAGAGAGTACACACGATATACGTGGTTCACCCAATGTGGGCTACGTCCACGGGAAAGCAGCCACTCAATGGCTTTAGCACTTCAAAAGAGAAGTAGTTTACAAAGGGATTAAACCCTTGATAGAGCTCCCGCTTGCTTCACTCTCACCACCTCACACTCACCTTGCTGCATCAACTTCACACTATGAAATGTGTGTAGAAATGGCCTCCTTTTATAGGCCAAAAGGGCTGCCCTCTCTTATGAGAGACAGCCATGTGTAGCCGCCCTTGTGCGAATAAGTCCAAATCGGACCCTCCAATCCGCCCATGTGTGGCCGCCCTTGAGAAGACAAGTCCGCTTTTGAATTCGGCCACCGGCCATTGACTTTCGACCACCGGCCACCGGCCATTGACTTCCGACCACCGGCCAACCGACCGGTTGTTTTCGACCACTTTCCGGTCGCCGTCCGGCCATAATATTCCGACGAAAAAAAGTCTCAAGGGCCTCCGCCCCCGAGGCCTCTAAAGTTGCCCCTAATTCTTGTCCGTGAAAATTTTGGTTTCCGGTGAGTGATTTGCCTTCATGCACGATGGCTTCTCCTCATAATGGGGGCCTTACAAATGTGTGCTTTTACCACAGAAAATTACAAGGGTAAATCAGTCTCCATACTTAACATTGCCATACTTGTGAATGAAAATGGGTTGGCTCGCTATGCCATCATATGCCAAGAGAATGGTCTAGTCCCTATTCTTGAGCGTGAGATTCTTGTGGATGGGCCCCATGATATTAAGAAATGTGCTGCCGTGACGGAGATTGTGCTTTTTGATGCTGTCTACAAGGCTTTGGGCGATCATCATGTACTCTTGGAGGGCACCTTGCTGAAGCCAAACATGGTTACTCCTCGCTCTAAAGTGCCAAAGTCAACCCCTCAGGAGATAGCCAAATACACAATACAAGTACTTCAAAGGACGATTCCTCCTGTTGTTCCTGGTGTCATGTTCTTGTCGGGCGGTCAAAGTGAGGAAGAAGAAACTTTGAATTTGAATGCCATGAATGAGCTGGATACCAAGAAGCCATGGCCACTTTGTTTCTCATTTGGATGAGCATTGCAAGCTAGCACTTGGAAGACTTGGGTTGGAAAGAAGGAAAACATTCCTACAGCACAAGATGATTTGCTTGCCCGATGCAAGGCCAACTCTGAGGTTGTCCTTGGCAAGTATGCTGGAGATGCTGCTAAGGGTGTTGGCACTGATGAATCACTTCATGTTGCCAACTACAAGTATTAGCTCTCCTATGCTTGAGCTGTTGAGTTTAGATTGCAATGATGTTTCATGTTCTGTAATAATGTTTAGGTGCGGGGATGGCTGCAGAACGAATCAAATGGTCTATTTTTCTGAGGTTTATGTAACGGGCATCTTTATCATGATTTAATCTAGCTACCGTTTATTCCTAGTAAAGAGAGAGAGAGAGAGAGAGAGAGAGAGAGAGAGAGAGAGAGAGAGAGAGAGAGAGAGAGAGAGAGAGAGAGAGAGAGAGAGAGAGAGAGAGAGAGAGAGAGAGAGAGAGAGAGAGGGCAACACAGGGTTGCGCAAGCGGAAGTAGAAGCAGCAGAAAGAAAGGAGAGGAAACCAACAGAGATGCCGCTTAAATTGGATCCCTCGCAGATAGTGGAAGGGACGACATCGACCTTGGCTTGACGATTCTGGACAGTGAGCTTGACAATAATGCGTAGGCCCTTCCAGTCCATGGCAGTCTCCTTGGCAATGTCCTCTCCTACCTTCTTGGGCGACAAACCCAGAGGCCCAATCTTGGGTGCCAATGAAAAGGCAGCTTCAACCTCCCCTCTTGTTAAACGAACAAAAACCACCTCCTCATATTCTTGCTACCCTTGCTTTATTAGCCTTGCATCTTCATCGTGGGCGCAAAACATGCATCACTCAGCTTCATGTCTACCGTCTACTGGAGTTTCCGAGTGGCTCCCTCAATGGTGATGCTAAACTAGAGCATGACTAGAACTAGGGGAGCAATTAGCACCGCTTCTCTTGTGATCAAAGCCCTCAAGGAGCCTGAGCGGGATAGGAAGAAGATGAATGCATTGCTGCTGTTGGTGCTCCTCGCGGGACTGAAATAGTAGCTAACGCGTTATAATCCTTGCTCAAGAAGGAGTGTTGCTATGGTGGGCGCCTATGCTCTAGTGTGAACATGGTCTTTCAAGACGGCTGGAGTTTCTTATGATTAGTGCTAAGGGCCTTGTTAATCCGGTCTGAGTTTCGTGCAACAATTATCTCTCTTCCTAATCTCGAAGAGGGCGAGCTCTGACATTAGATTCCTGCCCACAATGATGAAGCCCACTGATAGAAAGCCCACTGAGAGAAACCCAGAGATGCCATTGGTTGCATTTATGACATTGTTATACAATAGATGCTCCTCATGATTGCTAGATACTTGCATAATTGCATTGACAGAATTCCTCCTATTAATTTGACCATGCAAGCCTGCACTGCAGCACTCGATTGCCTTTTTCTTCGTCTTCTGCTTTCCCCTGAGTCCTAGCATTGGCAACAGGGTTTCGCTCCATGCTAGTGTGCCCCATGAGCTCTTAGCTGGTTTTTGACCTACAGGTTCCTCTTCCTTCTCCTTATACATTTAAGAACATCAAGCACAATGGCAACATTTCTCTTGATGATGTGATTGAGATAGCCCAGGTGATGCGTCCCTGTTCAGTGGCAAAGGAGCTTGCTGGCACAGTAAAGGAAATTCTGGGTACTGCATTTCTGTGGGTTTCTCTGTTTTTGGCAGGGATCCCAAGGATTTGAAAACAGAGATTGCCGATGGGGATGTTGAAATTCCAGAGAATTAGCTAATTAATCAATCTTAGGTAGGTGCCTCTCTGGAATGTAGCGTTGCTAAAGTAAGTTTTACTTTGTGGTACTATTGTTCGGTTTTTCTCGCAAATCATTTTTGGACAAATGTCAGCTTGTTATACTTGTGATGAGTGTATGCTCAGCGTGTCAAAGATAGATAGAGAGAGAGAGAGAGAGAGAGAGAGAGAGAGAGAGAGAGAGAGAGAGAGAGAGAGAGAGAGAGAGAGAGAGAGAGAGAGAGAGCACCGGCTCACATGATTTAGACAATGTTCAAGAAAAATGAATTTAAGAAACATCCATAGAGGAAATTTCTCAAAACAATGGCATTTTTTACAATTGAACTCTATTTTCTTGAATTTTCAAACCGGATTCTATCCTTCTTTCCCTCCCTTCAATTGGTTGTTTTGAGTTTTGAATCAACTCTTAGCACTATATTTTAGCGGACTTGAAATCTAAAAATTGAAAGAGATGCAAACTTTTTCAAAGAGTTTTGTGTGTGTGTGTGTGTGTGTGTGTGTGTGTGTGTGTGTGAGAGAGAGAGAGAGAGAGAGAGAGAGAGAGAGAGAGAGAGAGAGAGAGAGAGAGAGAGAGAGAGAAGATCCTACAAGGTAGTTTGGTTGTGCTCACACATTGGCTTGGTTTTCATGAGGACTAAAACTTAAGTGGGAGAATGCGCAAGGTGAAGTGAAAGAGAAGAAAGATAAGTCAAAAATCGAAGTAGATCTACTTAGCTTTGGTCCCTGAAAGTGAAAAGACTTTTTCTTGGATATCCTCCAAGCTCAACATTTTGTTGTAAAGATGTTTTGTATATGTTGAAAATAGTCGGTAATAGTGATATTGTTTCTCTTTTTTTTATTAAAGTGAGTGAGAGAGAGAGAGAGAGATCTAAGCATCTTCTATCACTTATTAGCGCTCTTCCTAGTGGACATACATGGTAGCTCTTGGTTTGGCAAGTCTCTATCATCTGCAAAGAATGCGATGTCCATATGATGCAACCCTTTCTCTCATCCAACTAGCAAGATTTTATTACCACCTTGTCTTAAGCAGACACAAACTCAAAAGAGATTTAAATTTTTCGCAAACAAATTATGGCCTTCTAGACATCTGTTAGATTTTTCCAAACAATAATCCAAAATGGAAAGGAGTCGCATTTTCTATCTTTGTGAACTAAGCTGTTCAATTGATCTATATTTAAATTTCCAAAAAAACATATTTTTGCTAGCAATGGTGACACATGTATAAGGACGACTAGATTTGTATAATCATGATTGGGGAGCAATGGTGCTGACATTTAGTGTTTGGGTTTAGAGAAAGCTCTCTCTCTCTCTCTCTCTCTCTCTCTCTCTCTCTCTCTCTCTCTCTCTCTGATATCTCTTTTTTGAAAAGAAGTATATATATATGTGAGAAACTCACTTGATAACTTTGCTCGGTTTTGAGCTTGCTCAGATAAGTTCGCTCGATGTTTGGTAGAACTCATTAATACAGAATGTGGTGTATTGTGATATTTTCTATTGCAATCTGGACATCTATTTGTAGGTAAATTCTTCTTATAAAAATGGTGTCATGGTGCAAGCAATCAATGCAGAATGTGGTGTGTTGTTATAGCGGCCTATGCTGGACATTTGACCATCCATCAATAACTATAGTGCATCCTGTTTGATCAATTGAGCTCAAGATCAATTTATCAACTTCTTTTTGGGTGTCTACAAAGCATTTATCCAATAATGCTGTGCGCATTTGATGATATGATGGAGGGAAAAACCAGACCCATACTCACCGATCTTCTTCCAGGCATGCTTCCATGACTGTCGTGTGTCCATCGACATAGAACCACATGTGAAATAGATATCTTGTGCAAGACCAGATTGTGCCTCTTCAAGTGCAGTTGATTGAAAGATTTTCTCTAGACTTACTTGCCTCATTCTATGCATTTAAAAATGGTACTTGGGCAATCCAGCTCTTTGTGTGTGTGTGTTGGCTGGCATGGAGGGTGCACCACTATTTAGTTCGCCTTGTGTTGATGCAGTGTTGCCTTGGTTCTCTAAAGCATAATGGATCAGAGTCAATATTCTAGGTCTCCTTGCATTGGTTACACCTCCTAACAAGTCTCTAAAGTGTTTCATAGAACTCTCATTGCCTACACCGTTGCATCTGCCTCCATTAGACCTATTAGTTGTTCCAATCCCTGATCCAAGTAAGTGTTCCCTAATACAAGGTGCACATCAAAATTTTCCTTTTCCACATAATTTGCAATGCCAATATGTAAATGATATTACGTCCTCAGCAAATTCCCACTCAGGCCCTGACACCTTACCACCGACGGCCTTGCGCTTTTCTTTATTGAAAGATCCATTGTTTGATACTTCACCACCAGTCAATGGGCAACTAGAAGTGGCTACATTGATGTTTTGAGAGCAAGCATTGGCGTCCATGACAAGTTCACAAGCCACCTATACATTCATACAATCGTAAAAATATTAGGTTTTTGAAAAATAGTATTTAATTTAACAATTGTAGAATAAAGTAAAATAATATACATATAGACATAAAGAAAAAATAAGTGAAGGTTTGATTTCAACAATAGAAATGGGCAGACAGGTATGCCGATGTAGTGATCAGGAGCACTCACTCCATTCCAACCATAGAAATGAGCCCTAGGCACTTGCACCATCTAACCCTTCACAAAAGATGCTCCCTATCCAAACCTGATTCCACACGGATAGACACACAGGGAAGGTAACTAAACGTAACAAACAACTACGCAAGTGCAGTGATAAGAAGCACTTTATTCCAACCATAGAAATGATCTCCAAACACCTGTACCATCTAAACCTTTCACGAGGATTCTCACTATCCAAATCTATTTTCAGGTGGATAGCAGGGGAGGTAGCTAAACGTGACAGACAAGTACGTTGGTGTAGTGATACGAAGCGCTCCATTCCATCTATAGAAATGATCTCCAAGCACTAGCACCACCTAACCCATTCATGAGGATTCTTTCCTATTCAAACCTATTTCTAGGTGGATAGACACCCAAGGGAGGCAACTATACGTAGCAATACATTACGTAGGTGTAGTGATAAGGGTGCTCCATTCCAGCCATAAGAATGAGCTCCAAGCACTTGCACCACCTAAACCCTCCGCAAGGATGCTCCCTATCCAAACCTATTTCAAGGTGGATAGACCCCCAAGGGGAAGCAAGTTGTAACTGTTCGTGATGTTAAAAAATATAGGAATCAAAGCTACCTGAATGAAACCCAACACCTCAACTAAGCCAACAAGTGTGCCAAAATGGATGGATGCAAGGATGAGACATCGTTTATATAGACACCTCTAGAAATGGCGAGTAAGAGGACGATATAGCCGAGCCCATCGGGGGAATGACAACTTGTCCACCACGCCTTGTCAGCCTAGACAGAATGTGCACTGGGCTAACAAGAAGGGCCGGTTTTAGCAGATGCTTGTGAATTTGATGTTATTAACACTCTCATGGAGTGTTAATAACATGGATTGTCACATGTTCACACTTCACGTAAATACGTGAATGAAATCCCTGACCCTGCTAGATCTAGCTGGTTGACTTTGATAGGGCTTTGAATAGGACTTCAGCCATCTCTCTGAACTGAAGTTCAGAGTTGACTTTACTAGCTAATTCCTTCTCAGGTATCTTGGAGGAATCTACAGATAAGTGCAGAAATTCATTTGTATAGTTGATTAGCAAATGAATGTGACCCCGCCATTGAATCATCATGCCTCTAAAATACACTAGATCATCTTTTAGTTTCAGACATTGTGATTTTTTGTTATGTCTCATGTTTCCAAGCCACCTAGAGTGCCTTGCTCACCAATCTAATTTTCTTGTTCCATCATCTTTCTCATAACTCTGACCAAGTGAAAAAGACTCTTTAGAGTATTCTCTTGCTCCTCTTAGATGGTCATCTGAGTTCTTGGCCCCTTGATTTACAATTTACAATTTTGAGATAAAATAATCTTGGCGAGTGAAAATTTGCCATGGAAAAAAAAGGTTGTGAGAGAGGGGTGGAAAGGGAAAGAGGGGGGAAGGGAAAACTTTGCAAAGCAATCATATGCTATTATTAGCTTATTAGTGGTGTATACAATAGATGAAGGAGGGGGTATAAGTAGGGAGGTAGGTTGCAAAAAATTATACAAGGTTGGAATGAGCTAGTCGCTCGATAGCTATTCATAGTTAGAACTTCAGATTCAGATGTCAGATCACATACGACAAATAAAATCAGACTTCAAAAGATGAACATTAAGGAAACCATACTAATAAATTGAACTGAACAAGTATAATTAGATGTTGGAAAACAAGACAAGTGGACCTGATAGATTCATATTGTAGAGTTAGAAGTACAAATGAACTGGCAGTGAGTGCTGGATTACAAAGAAGTACAAGATCCCCCACCACGCTTACGAACACAACAAAGCTCTACTCAAGACTAGACGATAGGATATAGATCGATGGATGGATAGACAGACATACCCAAAAATGAAGTAATGGGTCATATTTATATGTCCCTATACTAGGTTTTGATCGACTCTACTACTGTATAATTATCAATGGGTAATTACTACAGCTATTGTGATCCTACAATGTACTAACGCTTCCATAGAGATAATTTCCACTATCTACATCCTCCTCCCCTTTCTTGAATTTTGGCATACTTCCAAAATTTTAGACTCTATTCTAGTGTCTATGTTTGTGTTTCCGTTTATCTAGAGCCTTCATGAGGGTGCCCTTTGGTACATCTGTGGAATTATCTAAACTCTTGGTTGACCTTGACCAAGAGCATTGGAAGCAGTGTTCTCTTTTCTCAACGAGTCAATAAATAGCTTCTTACTCTGTAGCTTTCTTCACTTTGTCAGCTTATCCACTTTGTATGGTGAGTGAGCATTCCAAGTTTTTTATATCAAGGTTGTATGGGGTCTTCTTGCCTTTAGTGAGCCTCACCCGTGCTAGCTTATGACATATGGAAGTTGTGTGGATCCACCCTGCTAGATCTAGCTGGTTGGTTTTGAACACGAGTTCAGCCATTTCTCTAAGCTGAAGTTTAGAGTTGGCTTTATTAGCTAATTCCTTCTCAGGTATCTTGAAGCAATCTACAGATAAGTGCAGCAATTCATTTGTATACTTGATTAGCAAACTAATGTGACCTTGCCATGGATTCGTCATGCCTTCGAAATACACCATATCATCTTTTAGCTCAGACACTGTGGTTTTCTATCATGTCTCATTGAGCACATATTTCCAAGACACCTAGAGCACCTTGCTCGCCAATCTGATTTTCTTGTTGCATCATCTTTCTCATAATTTTGACCAAGTGAAAAAGACTCTTTAGAGCATTCTCTTGATCCTCTCAGATGACCATCTGAGTTCTTGGCCCCTTGAATTACAATTTAGAATTTTGAAATAAAATAACCTTAGCAAGTGAAAATTTTCCATGGCAGAGGAAGGTTGTGAGAGAGGGGTGGAAAGGGAAAGAGGGAGGAAGGGAAAACTTTGCAAAGCAAGCATATACCAAACCTGTTTTTCTATTATTAGCTCATTCGTGGTGTATACAATAGATGAAGGAGGGAGTATAAGTCGGGAGGTAGACTGCAAAAAACTATACAAGTTTGGAATGAGCTAGTCGCTCGATAGCTATTCACGGGTAGAACTTCAAAGTCAGATGTCAATCACATAAGACAAATAGAATCAGACTTTAGATGAACATTAAGGAAACCAAACTAATAACTAAATTGAAAGAGTACAATAAGATGTTGGACAACAAGACTACTGGAATTGATAGAACTTCAGAGTCAGATGTCAGATCACATAGGACAAACAAAATCAAACTTCAGATGAACATTAAGGAAACCAGACTAATAAATGAATAATTAGATGTTGGACAACAAGAAAATTGTAATTGATAGATTCATATTGCAAATATAGAAGTAAAAAGGAACTGGCATTGAGTGCTGGATTAAAAAGAAGTACAAGAGTTCCCAGCACGCTTACGAATACAACAAGTCTCTACTCAAGACTAGCCTCGATAGGATATAGACCAATGGATGGATAGACTGACAGACCCAAAAATGAAGTAACGGATCATATTTATAGGTCCCTATACTAAGTTTTGATCAACTCTACGACTTACAGTTATCAATGGGTAATTACTATAGCTATTGTGATCCTACTGTGCATTGGTGCTTCCATAGAGCCGATTTCCACTCTCTACATCCTCCTCCCTTTTCTTGAATTTTGGCATATTATCTATCTTTTTTAACACTAGGTTGGTAACCTAACAGGACATAAAAGTGTCCTTTCAGGGTTTTGACAAAAACCTCCAAAACCATAGTAGATCCACTCATTTTGTGAAATCCTTTCATGAGGTTATAGTTCAAGGCCTACTACACATGGAAAAAATAAGAAACTTGTAAAATTTCTCATCTTTTGGTCACACCAAGCCTCCAAAGTTGATGGACCATTACATTTTCACATCAAAACAGTCATTTCTTACGTTTTGTTGCATAAAAATAAGATTAGGGATTTTTGTAGGACTTGAGATAAATTTCCTAGTTAACTTCAATGGGTTGGTGATCAGAACATATGATTGCTTCTCACTCACTATTTTCTGTTTTGCCAAAATAAATAGGTACAAAAAAGTTGAATGTTTACCATTCTGCAAACCTATCATCAAAGTTTCTATAGCCACGCTCAATAAAAATAATATATGCATGTTTTCTTAGTTCCCTATGGTCCTTTAGGTTCATAAGGAGCCATGGATAATGTCAAAAGAATAATACATCTCTTACCAAGGCGAATCTTGGGGACAAAGATGAAGTGCTAAATACAGCAAACATGAAAAAACTGGGTTCAACATTATGAGTTGTAGAATCCCATAGAAACTATTCAATATATAGCCAAATTTAATCCTTATGACTAGATATGGTTACTACCTACAAAATGCATGTAGTTGTCACAAGAAACTAACAATATTGAAAAAGCTATACTTGATATACTAGAGTGTTTCGTTTTCTTCTATAATTGAAAAAATCAACCATCGTTGTCTACTATGCAAACTAGGGTTTTAGGTGCCCCAAAACTCAAGGAATATTAGCTTTATGTTACAATATGCGACATGGAAAATCAAAACTGCATTTGGATATCATGAAAGCCACCAAAAAAATCATAGAAGAGCTAAAATTGGCTAAAAAACAGGATTTGACAATTTTTGTAATTTGGTCATAACTTACAACTTTAACATTTATTTCTCCCTAGAAGCATCAGGACATGTTGAGGGCTACTAAAGATAGTTCTCCAGCATTATAGACCTCACAAACATGAATTCTAGAGTGGTATAGTTGCAAAAAGTTGAAAAAAGCCAAAAACAGGACCCGTTTTTTCACACAATTTAGGTTGT
Source organism: Adiantum capillus-veneris (assembly GCF_014529385.1). NCBI lineage: Eukaryota > Viridiplantae > Streptophyta > Polypodiopsida > Polypodiales > Pteridaceae > Adiantum > Adiantum capillus-veneris. Next base: position 42,533,626 of record NC_140932.1, read on the forward strand.
GAAATGTTGTCCAAGGACAAGGTTAAAGATGGAATTGATATTCCAAAAAAATGTCGAGTTTTTTTCAGCTCATGAGACAACTTTCTAGACAGATAGCACCTCAAAATCAAGGAAAATGGTCACTTCACAGGACATAAAAGTGTCCCAAGACATAAAAGTGTCCCATTACCAACCTAGTGTTAAGGGTCCCCTATCTCTAGCATCTTGCTCCTTGTCTTTATCGTCTTCTTCATCTCCATCCTTGTCATCTTTTACATTTGTAGTGAAATGCTATATGAGGGCTTGGTTTGCTAAGGCATTGGTTTATGTAGAGCTTTTGTCCTCCAGATCATCCTTTATAATAGTAACCAAGTTATGTATGTCTTGCAAATTCAATATTAGGTTCCCCTTAGAGTTAGAGATGTCCATTAAGGACTAGTATATGTACTTGTCAAGAATTTACTATTTTAGGACACCATGGAATTCTTTTAAACTATTGAGGGTTGCACTCTTTTGATCCAATAAAACCTTGTGTGCATCCATATCCTTTGTTAACTTCCATTTCTCAACATTTAGGCTTAAATTTTGAACTTTTTGATCGGTGGACTTGTTGTCGGAGTTCTTTGATTGTGTTTGCACTCTGCTCCCTCTAGCATTCCTCTTCAATTAGATATTCTTTAACCTAGAGTATTTCTTTCCTTTGAATTTTTGATTTCATAATTTCTTTTTCTAGTTCTTGCTCCAGCCTAGTGAGATTGTCATTTTTTATGAAACTATGAACCTCCATCATTTGGCCAAGAAAATTGATAGTTGTGATCCACCTCATCTGGATGCGAGCAACACAACCATCAATGATGGTGTTAGCATCTATCGTGTTAGTTTGGTATGTAAGCACGGGAATATTGTAGGGTGGTGTTAGTGTTTTTTATGAGTCTATGACTAAACTTTTGACGAGTTTGTTTTTCTAGAGCGCTTGCAGCTGCCAACAAAAATTTCCATTATAATATCAATGACAATTGTATCTTGTTTAGAAGTGTTGGTCTGTTATGGGTTCTTTTGGAATTTAATACATGTCTCTACCATCGTGCCAACAGTACAATGGCCATGGAAGCTAAGCCTCCCCGATCGTTGGTTCCAGTTTCTCTTCAGTAGGACTTGTTGTTGATTTCTTCATCCTCGTACTAAGTTGGTTTCATAATTTTCTAGTGAGTTTTGCCTTTGGATGACCGATTCATTTGTACCTAATACATCTTTTTCCAGATCCTTTTTGGTTCCTGTGTGACCTGTGTTGTCTGCTTTTCTTGAGTTTACAAAGTCACCGCTTGGTCCGTAAGGACTTCAATCCCACTCAGCTTTAGTAGTACATTTTTCACATTCATGTGTTTTGGAATGCTCGTGGCCCATTAACATAAATTGGCATACATACTAGGCTTTGAATAAGTTTTGGGTTTTAGACTTTGTTGTCTAGTTACCACACTGCTAAACAAAATTGAGTTGAGGTCAATAGGCATTTTACTGCTAATTTCCCTTGTTGAAGCATTTTTTTTGAAACATAAGTCACAAGGGAATTTTACTGCTAATTGCCCTTGTCGAAGAAGTTTTTTTTTATGGCCTCTGTGGAAAAGTTATATGCTAATTTGTTTTCTAGGGGAGACCCTATAATGCCTTGCCCACCTATCTTTCTCTTCTTCTCGGTTTGGGGTGTTTCATTTAGGAAGCTATTGTTTGTACCAGCACTCCATGGCTATGCCTTTTGGTCAAATGGTAGTCTAAAAATGTGTGAAATCACAGCACACCCATAGCCTGTAGATTCCAACCATTCACTAGAAATGCTCCTGTCTTAGCATCAAAAGTATCCACCACCTGCTCTATGATGTTGGAATCAATAGGTAATTTAGCTGGTTTCAACATACCCAACATAGTTCTCTTTCCCTATCCTAAAATATGTATTTGCTAATAGCTAATAGGACACTGTGATATGAGCCCGTCCTTGTATCAACACCTACTTAATTAACACTAGACTGGTAATGGGACACTTTTATGTCCTCTTAACTGTCCGGTTTTCTTGAATTATTTTAAGAGTTATTAAATGATTTTTTGAGTGCTCTATATCCACAAAGTTGTCTCGTGAGCCAAAAGAACTTGGCCATCAACTCCACCATTAGTCTTATGCTTGCAAATGGTTTCTCAACCTCAAATGGTGCCCAATAATGAGTGCTATTTTTTTCCATTTTTCAATTTTTTGAAACTATACCACCCTAAAAGTCATTTAGATGAGGTTTAGATTGTTGCATTACTAGCCTTAGTACTTGTCAACCTGATTTTATGCTTTTAAGGAGAAGAAAAGGTTTAGATTTCATGATTTCTTTGGTCATTTTAATGGAATGCAAAGGCAATTTGATTGTGTACATGAATTCCATAACATATAACTCTTCTTCCAAAGTTTTGGGGCAACTAATACCCCAAATAGATAGTATGAGTTGATAAGAAAATTTTGAGAAAATAAATCAAGGGTTGAAGTTTTCTTTGCATGGCCATCTCTAAGGACTAATTTGATAAAATGCGTATAATTTTACTAAATTGACTCAATGGTAGACTTTTTTTTTAAAAAAAAACACTCAAACTTCTTCAAAAAATCCCTCAATATCACACCTCTATGTTGCTTACATAAAGATTGACAACATTTACTACTCGCCTAATTTGCGTAATAAATTACAATTTTACGCAAAAAGACTCTTTTTTAAATGGTTTTATATAAAGTTTGTTGATATGTCAGTAGAATGGAAAAACATGACTATTTTGTATTTTATTTTATTTTCAAAAAGAAAAAGAGGGGTACAAAAACATTCATATAGCATGTGGAATGAGCTGGTCACTTATGATTGCTATTCCAGGTTAGAGACTTAGAGTTAGTCAGATCAGATTATATGTACAAACTTCAGATAACAAACAAACTTGACAAAGACTGAAATGGAAAAAAAAGACAAGAGACTACAATTATTATATATTCAAATATTGCAAAGTATCTAATTGGTATTAGATACAACCACAAGAGAGCTAAATCATGCTCAAATAAAATGCTTAGCAAGTACAAAAGGGAATACTAGACTCCGGAATTACTAGCCACAAAATGAAGTAATGAGTCCTAGTTATAAGTACCCGAAGTGGGCTCTAATTTAGTGTACACTATGTAGTTACTGAGTTACTCCATTTGGTAACTACCAATTCCTAAAGACTATTATTGGTGTCCAATTATGGTCTATTCCCACCATCTACATTTTTCTCCCCTTTCTTTGAATTTTAGCGTCTTAGACTTCTATGAAATGTCGGTTGTGTTACACCTTGATTCTTGGGCTTTTTGTACATGATCTCTGGGGTGTCACTGTTTCCTCTTATCAAGAGCCTTCTTTTGTGTTGGCTTCAAAATGGCTTGAGGTGGAGCCTGAATTTCCAAAGGTTGACTCATTCCTTGAGCATTGGTTCCACCATTGTACTTCTAAATGAGCCCATAGATGTATTCCTACTCCAACTGCTCCCTGCAATTAGTCATCTTATCGACTTCATAATGGTGTCAGAGCATTCCAAGCCTTTGTTTCAGCATCATACAAAGTGTACCTTCCCCTTGTAAGTCTGGCTCTGGCTAGCTTGTGGCTGACTGATACGATGTGTATCCAACCCTCTAGTTGTGGATAATTGGCCTTGATTTGAGTTCAAACAAATCTTCAACCATTTCAATACCATTTCTAGAAACAAGTGTCCTAGAAGTTGACCTTTCTATACCATATTGAACATTGACTTAAATAGGTTCAGACAAAAAAAAAATCCTTGCATCTCTCAAAGACCATTTTTATAAATAGCAAATGCATTTTTCTATCAAAAAGATTGTAAATTCATCCACTAAAATAGCCAAAAATTTGTGTAGGAATTTATTGAAAATCTCCATCATACAATATTCAAAGGTATTTGGGGCATTACAAAGTCCAAATGGCATTACTAGGTACATGATGCTCCCCATTTATTGAAGGTTGTCTTTGCTCTATCCTCTAATGTGATTCTCAAACGGTTATAGCCACTATAGCCATCTATGAAGCTATACATTTTGTGGCATGCTATTTCATCTAGCATCATATTTGTGCATGGGAGTGGGAATGGATCCTTGATCATTTAGGCATTTAGCTTTTGATAGTAGACACACACTCTCAACTTCCCATTCTTCTTAGGTACCACCACTATTGAGAATAGGCAGTCACTACTTGCTATCTCTGTTATGAATCTCTCTCTCTCTCCCTTTCCCTCCGGAGGACACATATGCATTTATTATATTTGTCACGGATTTCAATATAGGTCTTCATTTCATCTCTCTCTCTCTCTCTCTCTCTCTCTCTCTCTCTCATCCTCACCACACCCCATAATTTGATAAGATTTGTTGGAGATGGGGTGGATGGCTTACTAGGATATAGTTCTAGACTATCTCAATTACACATTAATCATGCACATAACATTCAATATCTCCAAACTTCTTTGTCTTCAAATGCAACAAGAATTTTAGAACTTGAAAACCAAATAGCCTCTCTAAAACAAGAAAATCATCAGCTGTAGACCTTAAAATAAACTCCAATAAGATTAGGAGCACGAGGAAAATGAATGAGAGATGTGGTAAACCTGATAGAAGGATCTGGACAAAGTAAAAAAGTTCAAAAATTATTAGAGAACATGTGACCAACCTCTTAGGATTTTATAAGTCCAATGCTCAAGAAAAGGGTGAGATAGTTGAATGAGATAATGAGATTCTTGAATGAGGTAATGAGAAAAAGGGTGATATTCTTGAATGAGGTAATGAGCAAAAGTGACATTTTGAAACTTCTCAAAAATCAAACCCAAAAGAAATTGATATTTAAAAAATTACTGAAAGATATGGATTTATTGGTCCAACCTTCCCAAATGGAAGAAGTTTGTGACATAGCGGGAGTGAGTAGAAGGGGATATAGAGCCATCTCTAGAACATGGTTCCAGGTCCTTAAGTGTTACAAGATTAAAGTTTTTGGGTTATCTACCTCACAATGTTGGGAAAGTGAGGACTATATTAAATGAAGAAATACCCGAACATTTTGGAGAATACTATCATATAGAGAAGGATGCCATATGAAAAACACAAGAAGGAATCTTCATTTGAGTATAATGTTTTTAATAACATTTGGATGAGTTAAAAAAAGTTCAATCTGCTATGGTGAGATACTATAAAATGCGAGAAGTAGATTGTGAAGGAAAACTTATATTTTCTATGAAATTGGATGAGGCTCAAATTAAAAAATGTCAAAAAATGGAAAGAGTATCTATATCCTTAATGAATAGAGCATTGGACTATAGCCATGGTAAGCTAGATTCCCTGTACCACAAAAATCAATAAAAGATGGAGCTATGGTGGATTGGAGTAGCTCAAATACTAGTAGAGAACCACAATACATTAAAATGGCTCTTTTTGCATATCGACATCCCTTCTATTATACAGAAACAAAATGCTTGTTAATAACTCCATGTAGATGGCCTGTGTGAGTTCATCGTAGAATGGCACTTGAGTGTCAACATTAAGGCACTGAAGTGCTTGTTTGATATATTTGGAGGTACATTTACCAAGTATCCATGTTTGTATTGCATGGCAAGCACTGAAACGAGAGGACGGCTTGCAAAACATGGGAAAACCACCATCGAGGAATAATGTAAATGTCATTGACTACCCATCATCTTCTATGATTTGGGATCTAATTCTAGCAATAGATTTAAAAAATGTGCATATATGTTCAATGCATGCAAAGATTATAATTTTGGACAAATTGCTTTGACTGCATCTTGATTATGCATATGCTATTAAACCAAATACATTTGTAGATGAGTGCATAGAAAAATGCTAAGCTTTTCTCTCTTGAATGGGTTTCCATGGTGGTCAAGTGCAACTTCAAAAAGATCCTACTCTTTCTAAGGGGATGGGTGGCATTGTCCAATGTAGGCAAGAAGTGCATGAGTGAGGAGGCATCACTTCTAAAAGTGCCCTGTGTTGCTTTACCTATGAAAAGATCCTACGCTTTTTAAGGGGATGGGTGGCATTATCTAATGTAGGAAAGAAGTGCATGAGTGAGGAGGCATCACTTCTAAAAGAGCCCTCTGTTGCTTTCTCTATGGAGCCTTTAGCCCTCCCAAGAAAATTATCCTTTTCAAGGAGTTCAATCTACAAAACAAGAAGCAATAAATGTTTAACAAAAACTTGAAGAAAAAAGAAAATTGTGGGAAGGGAGAATAGGGTGAACCTGAACCTACCTACTCATCGTTGACAATGAAGGATCCAACCATCTCTTTTTTGTCAACATCCTTTTCTACCTCCTTCAACTTAAAATCTCTAGTAAAAGATTGGATACCAAGCTCAACAAGCTTCTTCTTAGAATCCTCATCTCTAATAGTAGGTTTGTCCTCCTCCACTCTTTTCATGCACAAATCAAGTGCATCAAGACCAGGAAGAAATAACTTATTAGATGTTTGCAGATCAAGTGCCAAAAAACTCCTCCTTTGACTCTTCTTCTGTATCAATGAAGTCTTTGGCCACCTTAGAAGCTTCAGAAATGCTACAATACAATAGTCCTCCCTGATATTAAGCAGGCATTGAATATGGTGGAGAGGAATATGCTTTTTTCCATTGATATAAAAAAAGGGAAGGCTTGGAACAATAAGAGAGTCCTCAGATAAATCTACCTCCTCTATGGCATCATCAATGATAATACTAGCTCTAAATTGAGCAGCATCAAAAATTTCACTCTCCTACTAGCTCTAAATTTGCACTCTCCTACTAGCTCTAAATTGAACAACACCAAAATTTGCACTCTCCTCAGATAAATCTACCTCCTCTATGGCATCATCAATGACAATACTATCTCTAAATTGAGCAGCATCAAAATTTGCACTCTCCTACTCCTCAGCTACAACATCAATTTCTTCCTCCTCTAGAACTTCACTTTTATCAAGCTGTAGGATTGTGGAACCATTTGAATTTGTTCCCTCTTTGTTTTCATTTTTCCCTTTATCTTGATATTTGCCTTGCATGTCAACTTTAAGGAACAAGTAGAAAATATAGGCAACTTCCTTTGGAACAAGGTAACAAGGCTTCATGAGGACAGGACAAGAAATGGTAGGTGGGCAAATAAAAGAAGACTTTTTGGAAAATCTTTGAAGTCTCCTAGTTACTTTGCCTTTCTCAATTGGGTTTGTAGTAAATTCAATTAGATGACAATAAGTCTTGTCATCCAGTAGAAAACACTGCCCCTCAACTGCCTCTTCAAATTCTTTGACCTCCTCTGAAAGAAAATCTTTCAATTTGTCCAACATGGTTGCAAGATCAAATTTAGGATTAAATATTTCATGTGCCTTTGTGTACACTTCCATGTCACCAACATCCATGGCAATAACCAACAAATTTTCACTTGGGCTCTCTTTCAAAATCTCCTCTTAATATTCACGAATCTCATACTTTTTCTCTAGTTTTGGGGATGAATTGATTGGAGGGAGATGCGGAAGTGATTAAGGGAAAGAAAAAGGATGGGAGAACATAAATGGAATAATGGATGGCCAAAAGGGAATAGGGACACTATACCCAAACGATTCCAAGAGACCACAATGGATGGTCGAAAGGGAACAAGGGGGACCGTACCCAAACGAGCAAACAGAGAGGGATATAAGATTTACAAACATGCCCAATTTAGTCGTGCGGGAAGATGAGAAAAGTGATGGATGGGGAGGGAGGAAGGGGATATAATCTGCCATGTAGACAGGATGGATGGGAAAAGTGATGGATGAGGAGGGAGGAAGGTGATATAGGTTATAGTGGAGGCTAAAAGTGGATATAGGCTACAGTGGAGGCTAAAATGGAATGATAGTGGGAAATACAAGAAACACGAAGGTCCGTATTGTGTCGTGCAGGGTGGGTATGGGATGGAATGGGAAAGTGACTAAAGGGCTTCTATATGCCATTTAAAATTGATTTTTGGTGACACATGGCAATCATGCACGTGTGCCATTTGGAAAGTGTCCACCAACGGTCACCATGGAATGCCGGTCGTATAAAAATATACTTGCACATGCACATTATTGTCACTCCTTGCTATGTATCTTACAATCCACCTTGTATCATTCGGGTTCTTTTTCCCATTCTCTTTCCCATTTTTCCAACACCCCTTACAATGTGATACAGACTTCCCCTACATGCTTGCACCCCTCTTTCTTGTGTTGTTCATGCAATTCTTGCCCATACATTCTATGTGTTGCACGGTGCGATAAGGCCTAGTTCAACTTGGTGGCTTGCCCTTGCATCATTAGGGCTATTTGGTGAGAAGAAGTGCCCTTCAATCACTTTGTCTAGCACGACACGACACGGCGGGGTCGAAAGTTTTTGAAGCATCTCTTACCGCTCAGTTTGGGAAATTGTTTAATTTTCATTGCCCCCATCCCAGGACATCCCCATTTGCTCCCCCTTTTGGTGAGAAGAGTTTCTCTTTAATCACTTAATGCTACTTGGTGGGAAAAGTTACCCTTCACCACTTTGTCCTACAAAACATTATATGACGGGGTTATAAGTTTTTGAAGCACGCCTTATCATTACGTTCAAGCAAGTGGTCAATTTCCATCACCCATCCCAAGACATCCCCTTTTGCTCCCTCCTCCTTGCATTTTGTCTGCCATCCACTCTTACTTCCTTTGTTTTTTATTGCCTACATGGCAAGAACAAAACAAACTGCCAAAAAAATTTACAAGCTTATGGAGGAGTCAGAAAGAGAATGAAATATCAAGTCTTTAAGGGAGATAACGAAAGCACAAAAGTCAATTTGCTTTCTTATTCGTAGGCTGCCCTTCCATGAGAATTTTCAAGGAGATATCAGAAAGATTCATTAGCATGATGAGAAGTAAAACTTTTGTTTCAGTAAGGTGGAAATCAAAAGCCTTGATGTGCCTTGAGGAGGCTACGGAGGATTTCTTAATGGACTCTATGAATGATAGCTACATTGCAGTTGCATTTGCTCACAAGGTCACACTTATGAGCAAATATTTTGTGCTTGTGTCAAGGTTGAGGTACACGTTTGATAAGGTTATGTAGCCAATTCCTAGTGAGGACCTTAGGGTTTATCAAATTTTAATTATTCCTCCTGCCAAGAAGCAGAAGAAGTCAGGGGTTGTCATTGAAGATGTTACACATCAGTATGACACAAGAATTTCTAAGGATATCAAAGCAGGCAAAGAGGTTGAGAGGGAGTAAGAGAGGATATTAGAAAATGCTATCCTTATAGAGCAAGCAAAATATTTAAGAGAATCAAACTCCCTCCTTTATGAAAAAGTGACAAGACAAATGGTTGTGGATGTCTCCATACATGGGGATGATGACGTGTACTGTGAAAAATTCCCTCAAGACACAAGTATGCTTGTAAACCCCAATAGTGAGGTTGCTGATACGGTGCTATTTATTTGTCTCAGATATGTGTTGCCCCTTTTCTAATTATTAGTGCATGCCTACATGGGCCTCATTGGGGGATGTATTTCCTTGACTTTATGCGTCTTATGAGGGACCTTCTTGAGGCTATGGCTATGCAAGTATCTATAATTGATCCTCTAATGACAAAATGCCTATTCAACAAGCAATGAAATCTTTCACGTTTTTTTTGAAGAGTTTGACAGGCAATTACACAATATACCCCTACGTTGAAGAGTAAGACTTAACTCCTTACAATTTTTTGTATTTTGTGGTATTCCTAGCTAATTGTTATTTTTCTTGCAGAGGCCATTGGAGTTTTATTATCTTCAGTGTTTTGGACAAAGATGTCATATTTATGAACTCATTGCCAAGTATTCATGGGAGAAGTAAATTGGAAGCCCGCCTGAAGTATGATCTATGTTTGATGGGCCCTTGTTTCCTATTAGTAGCTTTTTGATTGATGTCTCATTTTGTGCTTGTAGTGATGCCAAACTTATCATCGGTCACCTGAGTACCAGAAACAAGGATTACAATATAGACGTTTTCAAGTACTATAATCAAAATGTGCCTTTACAAACAGACTCAACATCTTGTGATTGGAGGGTGCTTGCTAATGCATGGATATATCTTGAGTCAAGGTGCAGGATGACTACACTCACTGTAAGTGTGCATCACATGTGCCATTGATTTGTTTTGTGTTTTTAACTTATGTACTCTAGTTCTTCAATTTTTTTCTATTTGCTACACTTACATGAATATCCGGAGTCTTGGGTCATGTGGGTGAAGAGAAGGTTGTTTCTATGGTCTTAGAAAGATCAATAAACCCAAATGATACAGACTCTCCTATGGCACCAAACCCAGATGATCCAAACTCTCCTATGCCACCAAAGAAAGGTAGAACCACCAAGGGTGTAGCTGAAAAGAAAAGGGAGAATAAGAATAAAAGTCCTACAAAGAAGAAGAGCCATGCAAAGAGCCTGAAAAGAAGAGCCGTGAAAAGAAGAGACCATCAAAAAAGATCCCTGATAAGAGGAAGAGCTCTACCAAGAAGAAGAGCCTTGAAAAAAGAAAAGTGAAACTAAAGGGCCCTCCATTCCACTCACCACTGAGATTCAAGGTTCAAAAGCAGTGTTCAGCTAAGAACAATAAGGGGAAAAAGTTTGGCTCACCTTTCAAACTTCCATTCATGTTTCCAAAGAAGGTTTCCAAGTCTCCCAAGCCAACCCCTCAGGAGCCCAACACACCACCTCCCATAGACCCCAATGCCAATTCCCCCAAGCCAAGCCCTAAGGAGCCCAAGTCCTGACCCCCCCAAGGAACCCAACTCAACACCACCCCCTCCTGAACTGATTTCACCCCCTCCTGAACACAAAAGGAAAAGGGTCTCTGAGGATTTAGGATCCTCCCAGTGGTGGGGATAATGGGTTCGCGAGGTGAACCGGGTTAGCACGAGGCTGCTCATCACTGTGGGAAATAAGAGACACAAGATGCACGACACCAAGAAAATAATTGAAAATGACTATTGAATTATTGAAAATGGACACCCATAATGCTTTAAACTGCTAATGGTTAGCCAAAGTGGGATTTAATTACAAATGTTGGCCGTCAATGGCACTGCTATGCCATCTCAAGCTTGTGAGAGCTTAATCCTCTCAAGAACGTGCCCGAGAGAGCTGAAATTACCCTGGTTGCACCTGTAAAGCTTAACCCCTTTGGTATTCTCCTATTCAAGCTTAAACAAACTCGTATCTAGTTTTCCTCCTTTACCTCCTATTTGCTTTACCAAGTCGAGAGACTCAGAGAAAGTTCAAGAAAGTGCATCCTCTTTCCTTGTCTAAGTTGAGATAGCTCGAGAGAGAGCACCTTCGATAAGAGCAAGAGAGGTCTCTTGAGCTCGAAGCCAAGCTTTCGTGTCCTCCTTCTTCTCCTTCTTCCTCACACTATCTCTCCAAGTTGCAAGAGCATGCGTGCGTGAGATCCCTGCTCTCACAAAACCTAAACATTAGCTTAAAAGCCAAAATCTCCTCCTTACTTCCTCTTCCAATGAACAAAAGCCTTTTCTTTCTTTTTCCAGCTCGTTGGCGCCTTCCTCTCTTTCTTTCTTCATGCGCCTTCTTTTTCCTCCTGACACTTTCCCTCCTCTTCTTTTTTTATGCCTATCACTTGTTCTCTATCCTTTCATTGGAACAATCATGGCGCCATGATTGTTCCCTTGAAGGGAGAGCATATTTTCCTTAAAAAAAGACTTTGGTTTCCCTCCCTTTACACATTATTGGGTTCCCTTATGGTCTTTTTGGGCGGCCACCCCTTAGGAGCTTGGGCCAACATTTATAGTGGATGGCCACTGTTCCTCATTTGTGCCTACAAACTTAGGTGATAGCATTTGTAGCGAGGCCTTTCCTTCACATCCGATGAAAATAGCTCAGAGCTTCTTTACTGCAGCCATTTTGGGCATATCTCGCAATCAATGCATTCCAAGAGATAACTCCTAAGGAGGATGCCCACCGAAACCCTTTTATGCATTTTTGAGGGCACCACATTTTTAATACATATCAACCAAAGCAGCACTGCACCCATCTCCAAGAGCCTTGAATGCACCCTAAGTGACCATTTCCAATAGAAAGCTCATCAAGAAACTTATATACAGACACAAAATTTGGCATACATATCATCCGAGGTATTGCGAGTACTACATTTCCAACCCATAAACTCCCATTTTGTCAGCTTGGAGCATATCCACTTATAGCATCAAAAATATAGGTTATGGCCCCTTAAAGCCGCATCTGCCATACAATTAACATCAAACCTTGCCTACTATCAAGCCTTGGCCACTGCTCGATATACATATAGGCTTCAAAGAAGCTAAACTTGCATCTCCTGACCCTTTTTCCCATCATGGAAGTGGAGCAGCACAACATCTACCCCCTCTAAACCTGCACATCCTGCGGCATGTGCCAACCGTCTTTCCCTTTGATTTGCATCATCAAAAGCTTCATCAGACACCTCGTCCGATGCATACATATCATCATCATTCATTGGCTACTGATCTAAGATTTGATCCTCAAAACTAAACTCACCTTCCCGTTTCTTGAACAATTTGATCCTTTTCCCTACAATAATCACTCTAAGCTCAGTTCCATCAAGCTCACACAATTTATATGTTGCATTGTCATAAACATGAAGCACAACATACAGTCCAAACCACTGCTTGACCATCGTCCGCATAGCACAGTATTAGTTTTCCAAGCTACTATCATAGACAAGTACCCAATCTCCATCTTTGATAGTAGATGGTGAATACGTAAAGCAAGAAAATCTTCTGTAGACATATCTATTTCCCATGGCATTACAGTCCAAGACATAACTATGAGTGTGCGAATGCGGTGCGTGTGCGGAGAGTGCAAGGGGAGAGAGACAGAAAGTACATAGGATGTGGGTGGAGCTCCCAAATCTCACTATATGAGCACAATGTGAGAATGAGTGAGAGATCCTTATTCTTTGTATGTATAAAGAATAAGGAGATAAATGTGGGCGATTGAACACTGGCCAACAGACACGGGCAAAGCACGATGAGGCACATATTTACCTAATATTCTCCCACTAAAGGCTATGTGCCGGATAAGTGGCAAGAAGACTAGCCTACAACTAGTATATACAAGAGGTGAGAGAAGACAGCTCTCAACCTATGCCCACTGGATCACTCTGTAACTGCTCTAGTGTAGATGCAACATGCATACCACTAGGGCTAGAGCTACCATGAGACTCCTCATGCAAGTATCGAGTGATGAGCTGCATGGCTCCACAATGCACAATGCCAGTGTCAGTCATCGCACAACTAAAAACCCCCACTGCAAATGCACCAACCGCATCAGCAAGATCAGGTCTCAAGACCAAAAGGTCAGACATGAGAGACCCAAAAGCCGATGAAACATGCACTATGTGTGCTAACCTATTACTGTCAACAACATCAGTGCCATATGCATCCTCGTCAGGAACCACCTGACTATGAATCACCATGTCAGCATCGTCTGGCAAAGGCATATCTGCTGAGAATGACTACAAAATCAAAACATCAACACCACTGCAATTACACATAGCTGTCTGAAGGACACTGTCATCCTCAAATGTATCAGACGCATCATAAAACAATGCATCGGTGGTGGTCTCTGGCTCAACTAATGTCATCTCAACTGATGACTGACAAAGCTGTGCATCCCTAGAGATATCATTGTCTGTGTGAATGAACGTACACCACCTCGTGTGTCAAAATATGCAAAGGGTATACTAGACCACTCCTAACACCTCTGCATCTGAAATGACCGCTCTCCAAGTAGTACACAATGTCCACTACTCTACAACTGACGCACTAAAATGAGACTCTAGTTGAGTCCTGGTACATAACGTACATCTCGTATTGTAAGCAATGCACCACTAGGTAAAGACATGCATACATCTTCCTCACCCTCTATGTCATATGCTGAATCATCAGCAAACTGCACACAACCAAGTCTCCCACTGGAGAAAGAGCAAAACAAATCACAACATGGCATCACGTGAAACACTGCATGCTCGTCTAGTAGAAAATGTGTAGACAATGTGCTATCCCAAGACAACACAAAGTAGTATGAAGGCAAGCTAGACTCAAACGTGACATGCCCGTCACATGCATACTCTCTAGCATCTATCCTCATAGTAGCACCATGCATCTTCCTCTTTTGCTGCCTCATATGCCTAAAGCAATGACGCCTAATATGCCCATTGTGGCCACAATGCCAACATGTCGGTCCCGATCGTGAGCGAGAACCACCTCTAATCTGAAGAGTCTCCATATCCATGCCAAAACTATGGCAAACAAAGTGGGAGATAACTCGACCACTACACAATGATCAAAAGCATGATCAATCGCATCAAAATCGATGTTCCCATATGCATAAAACAACTCCACAATCTGCAAATTCTACAAGCATACACTGGGATAAGCTGCTCAAGCGAGCGTAAAGCGCATAACCATATTCACAAGTAGAGAGAAAACTAGCTCAAAATGCATCCCGCAAGAGAAACTGTCTGTAGAAATCTGCAAAAACTTGTGACTAGCATGTATTGTAGCCACACAAGCATACGCAAATCCTCACTCCTACGAGAGTGGGTACAAGAACACCAAACTGTGTCCAAACTGACAAAACCTATCAAAGTGAGAGTACACACTGGATCACTGTTAAAGTGGGAATATATCAACCACTATACCATCAAAGAGCAAATTGCAAATACGCATAAACCATGGCGAGAATCTGAGAAAAATCTGGCAGAGTTTCCCTTGGGAATTGAGCAAAAACTCAAAAAAACTCACCAAATACGCATGACAATAGACATTGTCTGAGAAGAAAATTCACAAATAGTCTACATGCAATACCAAAAGCCTGGCAAACTGGCTCACTCCTGACCGAGTAGCTCTATGGACGTGTACATGTCCAAAAATCATTACAAACCTGTAAACCTGCTACCTGCGAGCTATGGCTAGCTCAAACTGTAATCGTATAATGCATGCATAGCATATAACTGCACAAAACCGTGCTAAAAACACTCTCTAAAATGCCCCACACAGTCAAACAATGCGCATAAAACCGCATCTGAATGTGTAACGATCCAAAATTTACATCCCAAAATATCACTTGTATATGCAAAAACAAGGTGATTTCTCTCTCAAATAGCACCACAATGTGCAATACATAGCCAAAGATGCAAACCGCATCACTCTCTACACTATAGGAATCAAACTACTGCAAAACCTCAATATGTCGAGATTATTGACATGCTACTACAAAAAATTCAGCACTCAAAATTTCAAATTTCTAATATACCCAACACGTCTAGAACATGCCAAAACCTCAGGGTAGACTCTTGGATCACATGTATCCGAGTCCGGGTATGAGAGATATGCCAAAAACCTCCATTTTGGCCCAAAAACGCAACATAAACTTGCTGATGTTGCATCTTCTATAATTCAGAGCAGGATTTTAGAAAATGGACATCACCATTGTGTCTAGAATGTGCCAATACCCCAACCTAAACTCATGGATCATATCCATCCGACTACGTGTGACGGAGATATGCAAAAAAACACTGTTTCGGGAGCCAAAAACAGCAAAAACGAGATGCAACACTCCTTGTTCCCGCTCTTTTTCTGCAAAATTCAGCAATGGCTTGCTACAAAAGCTAGGGATTGCGCATATGTACATATACATGCATGGTGCATCAAATAAAGAATTTTCCATTTTCCAGAGCTAGGTGGTTACGTGGGGCCCACGTGTGTACAGGTAGGACAGAGTGTACATAGTGCAGCGATTTTCACTATTATCAGTACTAGTGTGTTTTTTCTACAATAAGGAGGAGTTGGTAGCGCGTAAAACTTCTCGAGGAAGCTATCCGTGGGCCGACGACGTGAAGTCAGCAGGTGCGTCAGATGGCATCTAGTGGCGTCAGGAGGGCGAACGAGGTCAATATTTGCACGCGGATGAGGACGGACACAACGTGGGTTTTTTCTGGTGAGAGTTATGCAGAAAGGTCATCATTAGGACCGCTTTTTGGGGCCACTTCACGTGGTGGTGAGATGCATTATTGGAAAAAAGCTGAGTGCCAGGTGTGCAAATGATGCAAAAAGGTGACAACTATGCACTGCGAGGTCAGTTTTTGGCCTGTTCGGGGTCCGTTTGAGGTCATCTAAAAGGCCAAGGGTGGCCAACTAAAAAAGCTAAGTGTGGGAACTGAAAAAACTGAGAGAAGACCAGAAAAAACGTGGAGAAGAGAGGAGGAACAGCCGCAGCTGTGTTTTTGCTCATTTTGGAGCCTGTTTTGGCCCTAAACTCCTCATCCGAGGTCGGATTTGAGCACTTTGACATTGTAGACTGGGGTTTTGGGCCGTTCCGGACGCGATGGCGCTGTCCATTTTGCCAAATTCCTCACTCTTTTTCTGCTTTTTTTCTGTGTAAGTTTCTCCTATGAGCGAAGTTTTTGCTCCAGTTGGTGATTGTATCTGGTATCTTTTACCCATATTTTGTGAGCTGTTTGCCCCATTGGTGTTGGCCCAAGCTCATTTGTATCTAAACATCAGAAATTCTCCTCTTTTGAGCTGAGTTTTTTGGGTGTGTGTGTGTGTGTGTGTGTGTGGAGTGGGCAAGTGGATAGTCTCTCTCCTCTCACTCCAGAGGTGTGTTCCGTGTCTCGGCCAGGTGTGTTGTGTAAGCCGAGTGGTGCCCCATAGTGTGTGTGTGTATCTTCCCAAGAGTGTGTGTCGGGTCGTTATAGAGGTGCTGTGTGTGTTTTCATCCCGCTCACAGCGTGTACAAAGTAGCATTTATATGCATGGTCATATGTACAAAAAGATGTAAATACATGCATTTGAGAGATTTGCAAAGTGGTTTCAAGTTCAAAAAAAGATGCAACGTGTACACATTGTGAATAGGCAGGTTCGCGTTGTCAGCAGTTTTTTGGAGTAAGGGATTGCGCATATGTACATACACATGCATGGTGCATCAAATAAAGGATTGCCCATTTTCCAAAGCCAGGTGGTTATGTGGGGCCCACATGTGTACAGGTAGGACAGGGTGTACATAGTGCATCGATTTTCACTATTACCAGTACCAGTGTGTTTTTTCTACAATAATGAGGATTTGGTAGCACATAAAACTTCCCGAGGAAGCTATGCGCGGGCCGACGAGATGAGGTAAGCAGGTGCGTCCGATGGCGTCAAGAGGCCGAATGGGGTCAATACTTGAACGTGAAGAAGTATGGACACAACGTGGGTGTTTCTTTGTGATAATTATGCAGAAAGGTAATCATGAGGACCACCTTTTGGGGCCACTTCACGTGGTGGCGGGATGCGTTATTGAAAAAAGCTGAGTGCCACGTGTGCAGATGATGCAAAAAGGTGAAAACTATGCACTGCGAGGTCAGTTTTTGGACTGTTCGGGGTCCGTTTGAGGTCAACTAAAAGGCCAAGGGTGCCCAAGTAAAAAATCTAAGTGTGGGAACTGAAGAAGATCAGAAAAAACATGGAGAAGAGAGGAGGAACAGCCGCAACTGTGTTTTGGGGTTTTTGGAGCCTATTTTGGCCGTAAACTGCTCATCTGAGGTCGGATTTGAGCACTTTGACATTGTAGACTGGGTTTTTGGGCCGTTCCGGACGCGATGGCGTTGTCCATTTTGCCAAATTCCTCACTCTTTTTCTGCTGTTTTTCTGTGTAATCTTCTCCGGTGAGTGAAGCCTCTGCTTAACTTTGTGGTTGTATCTGGCATATTTTACCCATATTGTGTGAGCTGTTTGCCCCATTAGTGTTGGCCCAAGATCAGTTGTATCTAATTATCAGAATTTATCCTCTATTGAGCTGAGTTTTTTGGGTGTGTGTGTCTCTGTGTGGAGTGAGTAAACTGATCGTCTCACTCCATAGGTGTGTTCCCTGTCTCGGCCAGGTGTGTTGTGTAAGCCGAGTGGTGCCCCCTAGTGTGTGTTTTGTGTGTGTGTGTGTGTGTGTGTGTGTGTGTGTGTGTGTGTGTGTGTGTGTGTGTGTGTGTGTGTGTGTGTGTGTGTGTGTGTGTGTATGTGTGTGTGTGTGTGTGTATCTTTCCAAGTGTGTGTGTCAGGTCGTTATAGAGGCGTTCTGTGTGTTTCCATCCCGCTCACATTCTTTTGGCGCCCCCACGGAGGATCTTCTTCGAGTACCTTCTGCTTCGAGCTTCAAGCTTCAAGATTCGGGATTACAGGTTGCAGACTACAGGTTACAAGTTACAAGGACAGGTACAGATACAGGTACAGGTGATTCACACAGGTACAGGTAGCTGGAGTACAGTGATATACTAGCAGTGGTGACACTTGCAGTTGTTGTGGGTATGCATCACTCGGCGCCTGTTTGAGCACATTGTCTGTTGGATTGTACGTTACTTGTGGAAACTGCCATGGTACGCCTTTGTGGAGCCATATATGGTTTTATTTGGCAGTCCCAGCCATTTCTGAGACTTGGTCTAGAAGATAGTCATTTCTGAGACTTGACTTTACGCGATTTGCATTAGCCTTCGTGTGAGGGTCGATAGCATGAGGTTTTATTGAGCTGGGTGATTCTCAAATGTGGAGATCCTTTCGGTGATACAGGTAGCTGGAGCACCCTTTTTGTGACCTCGCCATAGGCTATGTACTAGTGAGTCCTATTTGATGCTCGGGTTCTATTGTTGGCAGTTTATGCAAACATATACAGTCTATATTTTGGGTTCACACTGCTCTACTTCTGGGGAAACTCTATCAAAAATTTTCCAAGTTATGATGGCTGGTCTTTTGGTCTTTTAAGGCATTTATGTTGTTATGCTGCTGAAATTTTGGCAAAATCAGAGGATAAGACAGGTGTGCCTTCTTGGGAGCTGCATGGTTGGCTTTAATGGATGATCAAAATGACCCTCAATTCACTCCATTTCATTTAACTCAAAGAATCCAGATAAATGTTCATGTGTCCAAGAAGATTTTTTTCCAGCAGCGCATAGTCTCTATGTTCGGGCCAAGAAGATTAAGAGAGATCATGGAATGTCCTTTGCCTGTTGTAATTCCAATGATCAACTATGAAAACTCATTTGATGTGCATTGTTTGTCCTTATCTAAAGTCAAGCTCCATTGAAGTTTCTAGAGGTTGAGTAAGTGAAAATTTTTGGGTTCTTGCACGTGTGTTCGAAGGGGTTCTCAAAGCATTGTAACTTGGGTAGCCATGGCTTTCTCTTATCCGGAGTTTCATGGAAGAAGTGATGAAGATGTGGAAGATTTTTTGGAAAAGATGGAGGTTGCCTGCATTAGCAACCAGATTCATGACCCTGCGCAGATGTTACATCTTCTCCAAATTTGTTTGAAGAGTGATGCACGAGTCTGGTCCAAAAAATTTGAAGAGGAGTTGCGTGCAGCGGATCCACCTGTAAGATTGAGTTGGGACAATCTAAGGCATGGGTTGGAAGTGGAGTTTGTGAAGATAGAAGATCCTGACAAAGTGTGGCAAGAAGTACAAGGTTTGGTGCAGAAGGAAGGTGAGCCAGTAGATGCGTACATACGTAAGTTCTCATTGGCATGGGAGCGGATGTGCAAGGCCTTAGCACCACAGGTACCCCCGCCTGACATGATGAAGAAGGACAGGTTCTTGGCTGGTCTTTGGGAGAATATACGTTGGAGAGTGGAGCTAAAGAAGCCTAGGACATATGAAGATGCACTAGAGGTGGCCAGGAACAAAGAGTGGAAGTTAAGGAAAATGAGCCAGTTAGGGGTGGAGTCTTTGCCCATGAGGTCTGAATTTCAGCCTATTGACTCTTTACAAGGTCCCATGCCAGGCGTTCATCATGAACCAGTGGTTGCTGTTACTCCTCAAGTTATGCCAACAGTGGTCACTACAGCAGTGCAAGATGATGGGCTAAGGCAAGACATGAGGCAAGTGGTAGATTTAATGAAGAATCTCAGCCTAAACATGCTAGGTCAGGTGAGAAATAATCGAGGTCGAGGGAGGTTTGCAAATCAACCAGGAGATGAAGAAAGACCTAGGAATGGTGTTGGACAAAGTAATGGTAGGTTTTGGAGGCAGACGCCCACATGTTATAATTGTGGAGAGTTGGGCCACATCATCCCGCAATGTGATAAGCCACCAAGGATGGGGGGAGACATGTATCCATTGCCAAGACAGGTGCTAACTAGGTCAAATGATTATGGCATCGAAATTAAGGGAGATGAAGGAACCAGTGGATTAACCCAGGAGCAAAAGGGAAAGACAAAAGTGTTAAGTGTGGTTACCTTAGAGAAGGCGTCAAAGCTAGAGGATACATTACTGATGCCTATTGGGAAGAGGACGACAGAGTACAAGGAAGGAAGAAGTGCCCCAGGTCCTAGTAAGAAGAAGGGAAAGAGTCATGAAGGTGAGGATGTCAAGGCCAAGAGGAAAAGGAGAGCTTGTCGAAAGTTTCATGTTTCATATTTTCCACTAGGGGATGGGCAATTAAGCTATGACTTGAAGGAGGATTTGACAAGCAGGAAGGAAGATGTTACTTTTGGGCAGCTTATAGAGATGGTGCCTAAACTAAAGCGACAATGGAAAAGGATGGTTAACCCAATGGAGAAAGAGCCAGAGAGAGGTTCAATGAAGGTGTTGGCAATGGATGAGCTACTAGACATTTTCCCAATAGTAGATGTGTGGCATAAAAGGAAAAATTTAGGACAAGGCTATGTTGATGGCGGGGCCAAAATATGTGTGATAACACACTCATGCGTTGAGAAGATGGGTCTTACAGTGACTGGGATGTCAGGGTTTCGGATCAAATTGGCAAACCATCAAAAAGTAAAATGCTTGGGTGTTGTAAAGAGCTTAGAAGTGGAGGCATATGATGCAAAGGCAGTGGTTGATTTTCATGTGATGCCAGCAGGGTTGGGAGAATATCCTATTATACTGGGCAGACCATGGTTACGTGCAGTGGGAGCTGTTCAAGATTGGCGACATGGTACGATTAGCTTCTATGGAAAGATAGGTGCCAAGAAGCTATACAATATGGACACAAGGAAACGATTAGAGGAGCTTTATGAAGATGAGGATGGGTCTAGTGATGAAGACTCTTCCACGGTGATAGATGAGGACAGTGATAGCACTACCATCAGTCATGAGGATGCTGATGTTGCATTTCTTTTGATGGATAAAGAAATCTAGAAGTCTGGTTTAATCGCATTTGCAAATGAAGTTGAGGATGAAAGTGAAGGGCCTGATGAAGTGATTGAAGGGCTGATGCAAACCCAATTTGAGTTGTCAAAGAAGCAGGAATTGATGACACAAACGATCAGCGGAGACCTCTCAGCTATGGAGAAGGAGATATATTTGCACATGTTGGCTAGTTTTCCTGATTTATTCATTACTTCATAAGAAGAGATCAGAGGGTTCAAGGGTGAAGAGATGCATATAGAGCTGAAAGAAGGTGCTAAACCAGTGCGTCAAAGGCTCAGAAGGATGGGTCAAGAGCAAATGGAAGCCTTGCGAGAAGAGGTGGACAAGTTATTGAAGGCAGGGTTCATAGTCCCTGTGGAGACCACAGAATGGGTGAGTCCAGTTGTAGTCAGTCCAAAGAAGGATGGGAAGTGGAGAATTTTTGTAGATTTTAAACCCTTAAATTCAGCCACTAAGAAGAACCCATATCCTCTTCCATTCATCGATCAGATCTTGGATTCAGTGGCAGGTTATGAGAGGTACAGTGTGTGTGATGGTTTTTCAGGCTATTTTCAATTGAAGATTGCTCTTAAAGACTGCACAAAGACAACTTTTATTACGCCATGGGGCTGCTATTTCTATATAGTATTTCCGTTTGGGTTGTCAAATGGACCTTCCTTCTATCAAGAGAGAGCAAATTGGGTGTTGGAACCATTCATTGGTAGTTGTGTTAAAGCTTTTATGGATGACTTCTGTGTCTATAGCAGTAGGGCTGAACACCATGAGAAGTTGCAGATCATTATTGGCTCGATATGATGAATGTGGAGGACAACTAAATCCAAAGAAATGTCATCTAGCATAGCCAAGGGTGAAGTTATTGGGCCATATGGTGTCAGAAAATGGCATTGAGGCTGATCCAGAAAAGGTTAAGTCTATTATTCTTCTTCCATCACCTACGAGTACAAAGCAATTGGCAACCTTTATACACAAAGTGAAGTACATGGCACGATTTATTCCATTGTCCTCGCAGCTCCTTTATCCATTACAACCAGTGGCAAAGCATGATCCATTGCAATGGGATGACAAGTGTGAAGAAGTGTTTCAAGAGGTGTTAGAGGGGTTGTCAGCCATGCAGGCTCCTGATTGGGAGCAAGTGTTTTATGTAAATCCATCAGTAGGGGATGATGCCATTGGAGCCATGCTATTGCAAAAGGGGAAGGGCAGCCATTATATGAGGCCAGTGTATTGTGCAAGCCGTGTGAAGCTGGTAGCAGAGAGAAAATTCTCGGAAGTAGAGCTAGTGATGGCCAGTGTAATATTTGCTTGTCGACGATTTCGTCATTACTTGCTACCACGACCTTTTGTTTTCTTGACGAGTTATGACTTTTTGCCATAGTTAATTAATGGCACTAACATGTCAAATGTGGTCAAGAAATGGGTAATAGATCTGCAAGAGTTTGAGTTCTCTTTCCTAGTGGAAGACAGTACAAGGGCTACCGTCTAGCTGATTTGTTGACCTACAAGGAGAATCCCCTTATTGTTAAGGTGGTGAGAAAGCTAGTTGAAGAAGTGTCACAGATCAGCAATGCACATGTGTTGTTCTTTGATGGTTCATACAGAAAGAGCCATGATGCAGCTTCAGGGGGTATAGCACTGTATGATGCAGAGGGGAAGCTAGTATGCAAGAGAGGGTTCAAGTTGGATGCGCATAGTAACAATGAGGCTGAATATGCTACGTTGGAAGATGGATTACACATTTGTTTGAAGCATGGGGTTAGAAGGTTGAGCATAAAAGGTGATGCCTTGTTAGTGGTGAAGCAAGTGCTGGGTGTCTGGAAGAGCAAGAACAGCTCATTGAAGGAAATGTGTTTCAGAATTAAAGGCCTGTTAAAAAAGTTTGAAGCATGGAGCATCAGACACATTGAACGTGCTCTAAATGGGGAGGCACATGAAGCGGCTCAAGGCATGATTGGGGAGCTATTTGTGTTGAGGACCAACTTACCTCTTTACCATGGTCGGGAAAGTTTGGCTCAAGAAGAGGAGTTTTTGCTAACAGGAATCATTCCAAAGGAGATTCAAAAGTCTAAGAAGTATGGTGTTGTGCGTAGAGCATACATGTACAAACTGATTGGTGATGTCTTATGCATGAAAGGGGTTGATCTCGTGTTGAGACGTGTACGTTGGCGGGAGGAGCTTTATAGAGTGTTGGAAGAGAATCATGAAGGTGCATGTGGTGGACATTTTGCTCTAAAGATCACCTTGCATAAGATCTTGCAAGAGGGGTATGTATGGCCTAGTTTGCACAAGGATGTTCACCATTGGTGTAGGTCTTGCAATAGGTGTCAAGCATTTGGGAAGAGAGTGTTGAAGCTAGAGCTACGAAAAACCATTATGGCGTTTGATGTGTTTGAAAAGGGGGGGATTGATGCAATAGGCCCGTTACCTATCACAAGCAGGGGCAAAAGCTATATTTTGACTGCGGTGGACTATCTCTCTAGATGGGCAGAGGCTATAGCAGTAAAACAGATCACTGCAAAGGATGTGGCAAAATTTGTGTATGATGAAATATGTTGCAAGTTTGGGGTGCCATTGGAGCTACTTTCAGATAAGGGGCTAGGATTTAGAGCTAAACTGCTAGACTTTTTATGTGCAAAGATGAAGATTAGGCATCATCATACCACTCCTTATTACCCGCAGTGTAATGGCTTAAATGAAAGATTCAATGGTGAGTTGGTACAAATTCTTTCGAAAGTGACAGAGCACCAATGAAAGAATTGGGATTTGGAATTGCCTAGTGCATTATGGGCTTACCGTACTTCGGTGAAGACAAGTACAGGGTTTACTCCATTTCATTTGGTGTACGGAAAGGAAGCACTATTGCCTGTGGAAGTAGAGTTGCCTGCAGTCAAGATGCTAGAGAAGTTACTTGGGCCGCCTAGTGATGCATTCAAAGAGAGGCTCTTGCAGTTACAAGAGGTTCAGTTGGATAGGACGAGCGCATTGGAGTATTATGGGCAGATGCAGGATAAGGCTTTGGCAAAGATAAATGAAAAGGTCAAAAGTAAGGGTATCAAGAAGCATGACTTGGTTTTGCGCTACAAGAGTAAGCTGGACAACACCTTCCAAAAGAAGTTTCAAATTAAGTGGGAAGGCCCTTTCAAGGTAGTGGAGTGTTTCTCGAATGGTACATATCAGTTGGCTAACCTGGATGGGGTTCTACATAAGTCTAGGGTAAATGGATTGCGTCTTAAATTGTGTCATGCTAGATTGATGATGGTGGAGCCGGATGAGTTGTATGTGGAGCAAGTGATGTCTGTGAGGGATGAGGAGACCTGTGATGCGGCGAGCCTCATATCTCTTTTTGCTGCTGCTGATCATGAATGATCTAGCAGGCTAGGAGATGGGCAAATTATGTCACGAGTTTTTTGGAGTAAGGGATTGTGCATATGTACATACACATGCCTGGTGCATCAAATAAAGGATTGCCCATTTTCCAGAGCTAGGTGGTTACGTGGGGCCCACATGTGTACAGGTAGGACAGGGTGTACATAGTGCATCGATTTTCACTATTACCAGTACCAGTGTGTTTTTTCTACAATAATGAGGATTTGGTAGTGCGTAAAACTTCTAGAGGAAGCTATCCGCGGGCCGACGAGATGAGGTAAGCAGGTACGTCAAATGGCGTCATGAGGCCGAATGGGGTCAATACTTGCACGTGGAGAAGTATGGACACAACGTGGGTGTTTCCTTGTGATAATTATGCAGAAAGGTCATCATTAGGACCGCTTTTTGGGGCCACTTCACGTGGTGGCGGGATGCATTATTGAAAAAAGCTAAGTGCCAGGTGTGCGGATGATGCAAAAAGGTGACAACTATGCACAACGAGGTCAGTTTTTGGCCTGTTCGGGGTCCGTTTGAGGTCAACTAAAAGTCCAAGGGTGCCCAAGTAAAAACTCTAAGTGTGGGAACTGAAGAAGACCAGAAAAAACGTGGAGAAGAGAGGAGGAACAGCCGCAACTGTGTTTTTGGGGTTTTTGGAGCCTGTTTTGGCCGTAAACTGCTCATCTGAGGTCGGATTTGAGCACTTTGACATTGTAGACTGGGGTTTTGGGCCGTTCCGGATGCGATGGCACTGTCCATTTTGCCAAATTCCTCACTCTTTTTCTGAATTTTTTTTTGTGTAATCTTCTCCGGTGAGTGAAGCCTCTGCTTAACTTTGTGGTTGTATCTGGTATATTTACCCATATTGTGTGAGCTGTTTGCCCCATTGGTGCTGGCCCAAGCTCATTTGTATCTAATTATCAGAAGTTCTCCTCTTTTGAGCTGAGTTTTTTGGGTGTGTGTGTCTCTGTGTGGAGTGAGTAAACTAATCGTCTCTCTCCTCTCACTCCATAGTTGTGTTCCCTGTCTCGGCCAGGTGTGTTGTGTAAGCCGAGTGGTGTCCCCTAGTGTGTGTGTGTGTGTGTGTGTGTGTGTGTGTGTGTATCTTTCCAAGAGTGTGTGTCGGGTCTTTATAGAGGCGTTCTGTGTGTTTCCATCCCGCTCACAGCGTGCTAGCAGTCGGACACATATACGTGCCCATATAGGGTATCGGGGCCTTGGATATGGTTCTAGTTGTCTTGTTTTGGCTCTAGAGAATGTGTTTGATCTTTCTAGAATGTAAATAATGCAAGCAAAAAATGTGGGTACTCTCATCGCGTTCAAGAAGTTTGGGACATGCAGTAACTGTCTATTTACGGTTCCTGATCTGCAGTGATGCGTGCACCACCCTAAAAGTGGTCAAAAACATAATTTGGGCATGTGTCAAAGTGCTTTGGGCATCAAGGATAAAGAGTAAAAAAATTGGTGAATCTAAGAGTCTGTTTGGGGTTTTTCCCGTGAAAAATGCATGTCGAGGGTCAGAACTAGCCAAAACTGGGTCAGAAAAGGTCAAAAAATGACCAAATATCATGTGAAAAGGCTTGAATTTGCCACATCAGTGACGGCTCCATGAGTGATCCAGCTGAAGGAGGATTTTTGAATCCAAGTATTGGCACTTTCACCTCTCTGTGTGGGGAAGGAAGCAGGGTTCCTACAGGTGGTCTAGTGCAGTCCAGTGTGTGGAGGAGTGAATGAGATCTTTCTCTCTTCAATTTTTCACTTAGAGAGTCTATGGAATTTTTTATCTTTCCATGGATGTGTGTGTGCAAGGAATTGAGGGAAGAAGGTGCGGCTTTTTGCAAGACTATGTGACCTTGTATCGGTGCCATTAGGGTTGGCGCTACTCCAAAGAGTCCAACAGAGTGGAGTTTGGTGGAGCTTTTGCAATGGTTTGAGAGAGGCCTTTTGTGGCTGGATTTTTTGAGTTTTTGATGTTTTCTCTTGTATATTTTGGTCACCATCAAGTGTGATTTCAGTTGATTGACTCGACTCACTTTGTAGTGTCTGCGGCGGGTAGGCAAGGGCTTGTAGGTCGAGGCGTTTGGAGTTTGAATTGAGCTTGTGGGTAGTATTTTTATTGAGCTCTTGAGTGGTGGTAGGTGTGGGTTGGAATTCCAGTAAATTTCTTGTGTGGTGTTGAGTTGTCTGGGTGTGTGAGTGTGCGCACGACGTCTTTTGCTCCATCAACGTTTCCTCTTGATAATGTCAATAATCTCCTCATGCAACTCACGCTTGGCAATTCCCAAGATGTCACCCAATGTGAGATCCACTTTGCTATTGAGAATGCACTCTTCAGCAAACTTCTTTAGATCTGTAGACAACTCAATGTCAGATTTCAACTTACAGGAAGGTCCCTTGGGCTTATCTTGCTTCTTGTCTTTTGATGCCTCTTCCATTACCACTTTAGGAGTAGGTTTGGGAGCAGGCCCCTCATCTTGCTTACTGCTAGATATTGTTGCTCTGTTTGATGTTCCTACAATATCTTCATCCCTTTTGTGCTTCTCTTCTACTATGGCTTCATTAGCTTGAGACCTGGCAGTAAATGCATATACTAAAAGCAAATCTATCGGATCTACCCATCCTGTAGTTTCCCTAATGCAATTGCCAACCTGACACACTTTTCCATGATTCACCTTGCCTCCTTCTGCAGTCTTCAAAGCATAAGGCCACAAATCACTTTTAGTTCTCGCACCTTCATCATCTGCATTATTGTATAACTACAACCCATATGTAGCTGCCGAAGCAATGTTATGTTGTATGTCCTCTACTAACTTCTTCATACCACCCCTCGCAAAATTCAAGCGGAGCGGCTCACCTGTTGCTTTGAGATGAATCTTCTTGTCTTTCCAAAAGACCACATTTTTCTTGTAAGCTTCATCAAAATCTTCGCAGTCTTTGCGTTCATGATCTTTACTATCACACCACATGCAATGGTCATCCCAATCCTTGCGTAGAGGTTGTTGCTTGGGCTCTGAAGTGGAACCCTTAGTGCCTACCCCTTTAAGCTTAATTGGTTTCAAATTTAAATTTAATTCTCGTATACCTTTGATTAGATCGTCAAGAATCGGCTCTTCTAATTTTGTATCCCAGAGGCTGACTTTTTCTTAATTTCTTCATCCGTTGTCTCCATGGGATCAACCACAATTAGATTATCCACCCTCATCTACCGCTTTACAATCATGTTAACTGCTTCAAAAACCAACTTCCAATCAGATGTTAAACCCAATTCACCTGTTGAATCCTCAAGTAGCTCCACCAAGCTCTTTTGAAGCCGTGGGTCAACAGCTTGGACAAATAACTCCACCCGTTCTAGTTTCAATGACCAATGCTCTCCTGTAGATAGTTGCTCAAATTTATTTTCAAATTCTTGTACCAGCTCTCGTGCAGATAAATCCTTGCTTTTTTGCTGGATCCACTTCATAAAACTCTAAGTAGTTATCCTTTGAGTATCTTCAAGGAAATACTCCTCTTGTAATGCCTTTTTAAAATTCGTCCAATTTGGTCCTGGTGCAGCTTGTATCTACCCAATTCGAGCCCTAAGCTCGCGTATGACAATCAAGTGGAAACCTTCAGCTGCTTCATGATCATCAATCCCATTATCATCCATGGATTGCTCATATACTTTGCAATATTTTGAAACATCTCGACCTTCGAACCGCTGTAATTTTTCTAATACTACTTGTTGAGCTTTCCATAATCGCTCATGCAAATTAAAAAATTGTTGTGCAGTCTGTTGTTGTTGCATGTAGGCAAAACTGCATCATCTACTGCATCACTGCCTCTTGCGGTGTAGTCATCTTTCTCTACTAACTTTTCCCACCCCGACTCAGTTCCGCGTTGGGTTCACCAAAGATGTCGGGGATAATGGGTTCGCGAGGTGAACCGGGTCAGCACAGGGCTGCTCACTATGGGAAACAAAAGAGACAAGATGCACGACACCAAGAAAATTACTAAAAATGACTCTTAAGTTAATTAAAATGAACACCCATAATGCCTTAAACTACTATTGGTTATCCAAAGTGGGATTCAATTACAAATGTTGGCCGTTAACAGCACTGCTATGCCATCTCGAGCTTAAGCTTAATCCTCTCAAGAACCTGCCGAGAGAACTGAAATTACCTTGGTTGCACCTATAAATCTTAAAAAACTTGTTTCCAGCTTTCCTTCTTCGCCTCCTACTTGCTTTACCAACTCGAGACACTTAGAGAAAGTTCAAGAGAGTGTATCCTCTTTCCTTGTCAAAGTCAAGATAGCTTGAGAGAGAGCACCTTCGATGAGAGCGAGAGAGTTCTCTCGAGCTCGAAGCCAAGCTTTCATTTCCTCCTTCTTCTCCTGCTTCCTCACACGTATCTCCCCAAGTTGCGAGAGAGTGCGCGCATGAGATCCCTCCTCTAACAAAACCTAAAAATTAGCTTAAAAGCCAAAATCTCCTCCTTCCTTCTTCCTCTTCCCATGAAGAAAATCCATTTCTTTCTTTCCAGCTCGTTGGCGCCTTCCTCTCTTTCTTTCTTCATGCACCTCCTCACACTTTCCCTCCTCTTCTTTTTTTACTAGTAAAACAGCGCCGCCTTCGGCGGCAGCATGACTCCTCTTACCCTCAAGCCCCTTCCTCTGTGAAAATTCATAAATCAATTCAAGAAACTCTCTCTCTCTCTCTCTCTCTCTCTCTCTCTCTCTCTCTCTCTCTCTCTACTTTTGGTCTCATAGATCATAATGGCCTTTTGGAGGCATGGATATAGCATTTTGTTTTGTTTTGTTTCATCTCTATGCAAAGGCATGTTTGAATTTGGAAAAAGATTTGACACAGTCATCACATCTTTCCAAAATGAAGGCTAAAAATAACAGTATGGTCAGCCACCTTTGACGGCCTTTGTGTGTGTACATGCACGCGCACGTGGGCTATCTGCCTACGTCACCGGGTCTACAGGAAACACAACCGGATCAAGTTGCTTGTGATGTGGTCGGGGGAGGGGCCGGAATTCCTCCATGCCTATAATATAGTATAGATAGTGTGTTCTTTTCAAGCAACCCACTATCACAAATAGCAGCATGTATCCTATTGCCAAAATCCTTCTTCTTAGCATTTGTTGTCATGCCATATCTTGGAGCCGAAGCTACAGACGTGTCACTGCAGATCTCCCCTTCTACCTTGCCATGTTTGCCTTCAAGATGCAAGTGAATGGATTGCATCTGGAGAGACACCCTCGCTTGGCATCTACCAAAAAACATCACATAGCTTCTTAGCCCTGCCCATATTGGACATATCCCACGATCAGTGCATTCCAAGAGATGACATCCCGGATAGGAAGCTCCTCAAGAACTTTTTGTGATTTATGAAATGCACCACATTTGGAATACATGTTGACCAAGACAGTGCCAAGCACGGGCATTTTCCTTCATTTATGCATGACTACCAATATCATATTTTTCCCATATCTACTAAAAACAACCCAGAGCTTCTTGATCACGATCAATGGTACAATGCTAAGGCATTTAGAGCTGCTCAAGCATGCCATCACTATCTACATAAGCCTACATTTAGAGAGATAGGGAGAGAGAGAGAGAGAGAGAGAGAGAGAGAGAGCTCATTTGTTGTCTTCCATATCCCACAATCAGTGTATTCCAAGAGACAAAATCTTGCATAGCAAGCTCCTCAAGCACTTTTTGTGCTTTATGAAATGCACCACATTTGCAATACATGTCGATCAAGGCAGTGCCAAGCACGGCATTTTCCTTCAATTATGCATGACTACCAATATATCCTTTTGCCCATATCAGTTGGTGCTAGAGTACATCATTGAATTTGGAGAGATTCCCTCACTCTTTATCTACTCAAAATAGCCCAAAGCTTCCTGACCCTGTTGTTGGACATATCTTGCGATCAATGCACTCTTGCGAGTCCCCATCGCAACAAAAAACAGCCCAAAGCTCTCTCTCTCTCTCTCTCTCTCTCTCTCTCTCTCTCTCTCTCTCTCTCTCTCTCTCTCTCTCTCTTCGACATCCCAGGAAAGAAGCTCATCAAGCAGTTTTTGTGCTTAATGGAGTGCACCACATATGGCGTACATGTTGAGCAAGGTAGAGCCAAGCACAACGTTTTCTTTCATCAACCCCCTGACTAACATGTCGACAAAGGCAATGCGAAGCATGCCAATAACCTCTGACTAACTATATCGTGGAGAATTCTTCTGCCCATATCCGTACCTTGTGTACTAATGCCAAATGCCTTCAAGGTGCAAGTGTGCGTGATTGCTCAGGGTCATTGAGGGGAGAAATAAGAGAGAAATCGAGCTAAAGGAGACCTTTATGGAAGCAATCATGCCAAAAGGGGCTCCCATTTCATGTGCTCAACTTGGCACCCCCCGTTATACTTTTGGGCTCCTACACTACATGGACCATGGTTGGAAACATTGTCCATTATTTTTGAAAATAGTGTAAATTCAATTTTTTGAAAAAAGAAAGGAAAATTTGCTTTTTTTGGTCAAAATTCCCAAAATACCTTTTTATCTATTTTGGTCGGATTGTTCAAGATTTTCTAATCTTTATTCCTTTTTGACAACTGAGATCCATTTTTGAGTGCCTAGCATTTAATTTGTTACAAATTCCGTCGCAAAAACAAGTTATGTCTAAAAATAGTGGAGGGATTAATCTCTAAAGCCTACATAACCAACTCAAATTCTACTTTTAGTATCTTGTGTTGATAGGTAGTCTCTCTTCTTATGAAGAGCTACAAATTTTTTCAGCTTTAGAGAAATTTTAATCTCACGACCCTGGGTATTTTGGGAACTTTGGTAAATTTGAAGTGCAGTTTGGGAATGTATAACAAAATATTGGGGCTATTTTGGGAATGTTTGGAAATCTGAGGGCTATGTTGAGAATTTCCATAAGTTAGAGGAGAGAGAGAGAGAGAGAGAGAGAGAGAGAGAGAGGTGTCGGTAGGCGGGTGGACAAAAGTTATAAGCACGGTGCTTCTCAAATCTCCTACCTATCTTCCTTACTGCGTTGTGTCCATGGCTGTCGACCTGGTGTCTCTTCCCTTCTCTTCTGAAGCACGCCCTCCTTCGAAGAGGCGGCGTCTTGTTGGTTGGGATGTTCCGGATCCCTTGATTCTTTCAGATGTGGCTCTCTCTCGCGACGACTGATCTCTCTCTCTCTCCCTCTCTCTCTCTCTCTCGCGGACGCCGTCTCCTGTGCCCGTTTTGCTCAGTCCACACCAACTAGATCATTCTCCTACTGACACATGGCCGGGGTAGGGGTCGAAATCCCTTCCTCCATTATTATTAGTATAGATAAATAGATATAGATAGGCCATATTGAGAAGCAAAAGTTCAATAACCCAACTTTTTTTTATGTGCTTGAAAAAATCTCCTTTGGGAACGTCGAAGGGAATTGATCCTAAGGTTAACCTTGGTGGTGATCTTCTTGGCATAATATGGAATATTTGATTTCGATTAAACTCCCGCTAAGAACTAAGAACTTGAACGTTAACCAGTCATGCGTTATGAGCCTCAAGAAGACATCGGTTGCAAAGCCAGGTGGAAGAAGAGCAGGAAGCCTTTTCGGCAGTTACGCTTTAAGGGCTGCTAAGCAGGCGTAACGATCAACCCACAATGCAGCAGGCGATCAGAGACCAAATGCAAAATCAGCGCCCCATCTCCCCAGCTGCTTCAGACCCACCTCCTTCTGATCGGCGCCGCCGCAAACATACTTCCTCATTTCTCGCCCTTTTTCTCCAACGTCGCTGTTGTCCTCATACATTTATAGGCTGACCTCGGACTGCTGCACCCCAAACCTGATCCCTAATCTAGTCTTGTCTAATTCTTCTGTGTCTGGATTTGTTCAAGGTATATAAATGAGCCGACCACCCTAAAGGTCGTGAGAAAGCGAAAACATAAGATTTTCGCAAAAGCAAAAAGCACATCGTCCAAAAATGCGCAACGCAACCACGAAAAGCAACCAATGGTGAAAATATTCCATGTTTCCCAATTACTAACATCTACCCACTTGGTGGAGACGTGATTTTTAATCTTGCTCTTTTAGGATGTGGTCACGCATGCACCCCTTATATGCCAAAAATAGCATAGTTACAAAACTCTTTGTATAGTTGCATATTAGACAAATAATTGTTGCACATGTGACCATGCATGAGGCATAGTTATTTCAAAAAGTAGCTAATACCCAATAGCTACTACCCGTTACTAAACTTGATCTACCTTTCTCCTCCACATGTATGACGCTTAGTTGCTCTTCCGCATGAAAACTTCTTCTCAGTGATTGCCTACCTTTTTTAGTAACCATCATAAAAATATAAAGTTGATATTTTTTTGCTTAGCTATTCACTCGAACTCTCCACATTTTATCTCTCTCTCTCTCTCTCTCTCTCTCTCTCTCTCATATTTACATCTCTGTGATAAGTCCTTGGACATGATTCTTAAAATATGATTCCCAAATCCTAGCAAATTGCTTTTTGTTTCTAAGGAAAGCTCTATTGTTGATGTACACTTATTCCCTTGTATTGGATGTTTAAATTTCAAAAAAACAAAGAAAAGTTAGGGGTTTTGTACAACCTTTCTAGAAAAAGTGCAACTAATTAAGATACTAGGGATACAACACTTGCATGCACCAATTGCTTTCCCCCCCTATATAAGATACAAATTTTGATATTACATATGACAAGCACAATGATAGTTATGGATAGTGCAAGGTATTTGAGTGTATCATCTTAAAACACTTATCAATTTATTCTAAGTAGCATGCAAGGCGTGCCTAGATAGTGGATTTCATTCCACACAAATAGTTTTTACACTTTGGCTTCAACGTCAAGGATCTTATTGCCACCTAATGGTTGGATACTTGCTTCATAACTGTCAAGATGGATTCAAATTAAGGTGGTAACAACCTACATTGGAGTCACAAGATTGATTCACAATAGGTAAGATCTTGTTTTTTTGTAGTGATTTTTATTGATGATCACTCTTAAAGATGTTACATGATTAACCAAATTTTTAACCTTCTACCCAATAGAAACTGAGGTTGGTATATTCGCTTGTCCTCATTGCATATAATTGCATTATTGGGAACTATACATATCATTGGTTCTATGTACAAGGTGCTTACACTAAAACAAATATAAGGGCAATGGTAGGACCAATGTGGCACTACCCTAGGCTAAACATGCGAGTAATTCATGTGATATCTTCACTCTTTTCAACTTTGGTAAGGTCGATTACGTAATTCTAGGTGCTCTTTGGGGCAATAGAAGTGTCACCTCCACGTTGTTCTATATTTTTTTCTAGGCCACCTTTCCTCTTTAACTTCACTTTGTTTACAAAACGTAGGAGAGGGTTGTCATCACGTACGTCTTGCACATTCTACCCACTGTTAGTCCTCGTAGCTTCCTCTTAAATACTCTTTAATTTTTCCTCTAAAGCACTTATTTCATCAGTTGCAATGGGCTTGGGTTTGGGATGAGTAATCATGATGAATTCATCCTTGTCATCTGTTATTTTACTACCTATGACACCTCGAGCAATTTCGGTTTTTTTGGTGTCACAGGAAACTCATCCAAGTCATCATTACAGAGCTTCTGTGGAATGTGTGGTGCATGTGGTGAGCTCTTGGAGTCTGCAGGAGTTGTAAGAACCTTTATGCTTGAGTGCCAACATCAGTATCACCCCCTTTGCTTCAGTGCTTTGCTACTAAGCAGGGATCATTGTGCCAAACCTAGTTGTAACATGGTGATCCCCGAGGTGGCAAAGTCTTGGGTCGGTGGGCATCGTGGTGTGAAGAGTAATTATGTGTGTGTTCTAAAAATCATATGCTAACATGCATTGAATGTGAGGTTGTTTGTAAGTATGTGTTGTCTTTCTCTGTTTTTGTAGAGAAAGAGGATGCTGCGGTGGCTGGGCCCGGTGGGAAAAATGGACAGGCAGTCAAGGATGGCAAGATGCCACAAAATCTGTTGCAAGTCATCCATGGGAGGAGGATGAGGATACTGCACAGATAAGGGATGTTTTCTGGGATTTAAAGCATGGTGGTGTGGAAGGGAAAGGGACTGAGAAGGGACAGCATTGTGATACCATGTGGGACAGTGAAGAAAATAGTGACTTTGAGGACAAAGGTGCTAAAAGGAATAAAGACAATGTTGGAGATAAAAAGCCTCACATAGTGGAACTGGATAGTGCAGGGGAAGAGGCCACTATGGGGGAGGAGGACAAGGAGGGGTTGAGGGGGAGGCCAAGAGGTGGGTGGAATCTAGGGATGGCAAATGTGCAAAGGATGCCAAGAAAGGGGATGATGGGCCTAAGGGGATGATGGGGAGGCCAGGAAGGGGAAAGAGGCAGAAAAGGAAAAGGCAGGCTATGCGATGAAGGGGGATAGGCTCGAGGATTCCAAGAAGAAAGTGGAAGTGGAGGATGCAAAAGTGGACAATACTGACAGGAGTGCGAATCCTGAAGCTCAAGATGCTGTGCAAAAGATGTCAGGTGATTCCACTGATTCGGTGACCCTATCGGAGCTTTTTAGTCTACAAAGCAAGAAGCACAACCGCGCCCGTGACCAGTTTTCTCTTGCATGCAAGCTGTAGCCCTTCTCCTATGCTTATGTATTTTGCACAATGTGCTTTTCATTCTACCAATACAATCAACTTTTGGCCTTTGTCTTTCCTTAGTTGTGTTCCAATGTAACTGCTCACT
Source organism: Adiantum capillus-veneris (assembly GCF_014529385.1). Classification (NCBI taxonomy): domain Eukaryota; kingdom Viridiplantae; phylum Streptophyta; class Polypodiopsida; order Polypodiales; family Pteridaceae; genus Adiantum; species Adiantum capillus-veneris. Next base: position 42,568,920 of record NC_140932.1, read on the forward strand.
ATGGTACAACACCATTTTCCAATGTTACTGCTCACTATGGTACAATGCACTTTTCCAATGTTACACTGCTACAGTGCAATACAGTACCCAATTTGGTACGGTATAGTACCATATTTGGTATTGTATAGTACAATGCAATTTTCCAATGTTACATTGCAGTTTGGTACAATGCAGTTTTCCAATGTTACACTTCTATTGTGCAATATTGTACCACATTATGATACTGTATAGTACCAATTTAGTACTGTATAGTATCCAGTTTGGTACTTTGGTACTGTATAGTATCAACTTTGGTACAATACAGTATAAAATTTTGTACAGTACAGTATCAAATTTTGTACTTCTTGTGTCATAATGGTGCTCTGTTTTTTATATAATGTTTGCATTGTATATTTTCCACCACTCATTTGGACTGTTGGTATTGTAGTAAGAACTTGGTGGCAAGATGAGACACAACCAAACACAACACTTGCGGCTGATCTAGCTCCTAAACCTGGTCGGATGATTGTGCTTGACCTTAATGGGGTCTTATAGACAAGCTACACAGAGCTGCCAGAAGGCCTTTGGGTTTTGGCAGATGAGCACCAACCACGGATCGTCCATCCCAATAGCTCGCTGGTTTGTTGTGTAAGGCCAAATGCTGACAAGTTCATACGAGCTCTTAAGAAGAAAGCCAAGATAATTGTGTGGTCTTGCTATAGAAGGCAAAAAATGATGAATATGTTGAACGCTTGCTTCCCCCAACATGTAGGCACAAGTATTTTGCAAGTAACAATGCCTTGAGTGCTTTAGATGTTAAGCTACTCAATCTTCTAACCGCCTTTATGGCATGGCATATATACTACCACAAGAAGACTGTGAGACCTGGCGGTAGAGTATGGAGGAGGAGTATGGTGGAGGTGTCGCACGTGCCCAACGTTGTGGCCAACAAGCCTATTTTCTGAAGAACCTAAGGACTGTGTGGGCAAGACACCCCAAATTTGATGCTAGCAACACAATACTGGTGGATGACTGCAGATACAAGTCGCTGAAAAATGACTATGAGAATTGTCTTGCCATTAGATCATATGAACCTCTAGTGGTTGAAAAATATTACCCTTTTTACCTGATGGACCGTATTTTGCCTTGGTTGCAAGGATGGATACATGATCGTTACCCAACAGCATACACTTGCAAAAACCCAATTTTGGACACCAAGATGATGTCTCTCCATACGTTGTTGATTACTTCATACAGATGGAGGGGTACTCTTACAGATTAGATCCCCCTGACCTAGGAGATTCCTAAAGTGTTGTACTTGGTGAACTTGTGTATCATGTCACATAAAATGTAATGGAGATTCCTGAAATTCGGTACTTGAACCAAATTTGTATCATGTCGTGCACATATATAATGAAAACCCACCTTTTTTGTACACTGTCTTGGAGCTTGAACTGTACTGTCTTTTTTTGGGTGTTGTCTAGTAGTTTCTAGTCTAAAAGCATTTTTTTAAGATCCCTGACATTGGTGTTAATACAATGGTATCAGTAAGTACCAGTACTATGTGTATCTGGGTGTTACACAGTACCTGATTTGGTACTCACAGTACCAACTTTTGGTACTTCCAAAGTACCAAATTGTCTGTTTGGTACCTGAATTGTACTGTCTTTTTTTTTAATGTTGTCTAGTAGTTTCTGGTCTAACACTACAAGAGGTTGTGTGCTCTTGTGACGCTGTTAGCGACGGAAATACATTGGGTTTTTATAATCCCTGGCGTCGCTAAAAGCGTTGCTACGAGCGTCGCTACGAGAGTGTCGCTATATGCGTCGCTATAAGCGTCGCTATATAGAGACGCTCATAGCGACGCTCATAGCGACGCTACAGAGCCATAAATAGCGACGCGACGCCCGAGAGAATTTTTTTTTGGTGGCAGGGCATTGAATGCCCTGCCACCCATCAACCATATTGTACTTGATTCACTTTTTTAAAAAAGTGCAAGGGTAGATAATAGACCCAAAATAGTCACCCACAAGACGCATTGTTTGCAAAATTGACAATTGTACACATCATAGGCAAAATGAATTGATTGGCAAATGTAATAATGACAATTGTACAACATCATAGGCATAAAGAATTGATTGGCAAAAGGAACTGCGGTGACAAATGTAATAATATACATGGTTCAAAAAGACGTATAAAATCCGTCTCATGATACATAAGCTATGAGAAACCCTAAACTAATGCTATCTAGCTACGGCTAAACTGACGTCGTCTAGTCAGACGTCTCATCGCGTCCAAGCGGCGTATCTGTCGGATTCTGCAAAAAAAGACAATAAGACAGCTTTCAGTAAGTATAAAAATATAACGACATTTATAAAACAATACAAAAAATAAAAAAGAGTAAACCCTAATACTAACCATGCCGCTGCGAGAACTGAGAATGTCCATCAGGGCGTTTAAGCCCTTCCTGCCTGCGTACTCGCGCTCGTACGGTGTGGGATCACGTCCTGTCATCGACCACTATCAAAACATACAAAGATTTCATTATGTTAGAATTAAAAAACTCATAAACCCTAAACTATCGAACATAAAGAGCAATGTGAAAACACTTACAAAATCGGCCTCAAATGATGCCCATCCACCGCTCCCCAAGTGGTGCGAGCTCCCTGCCTCTACTCGCGCTCTGGCTGCATCCTTTTGTTGCTTCTACTTGTCGGGATTCTCGCGCGCTGCTTTCTTCGCATTCTTCCAATCTTCTTTGGCCAGCCAATCTGGCATGTTCCACCCATTCTTGATTGCTTTTTGCACTTCGGAACGCTTGTGTTTGCAGTATTCGCGCATTCGAATCTTCATCAGGTCTTCATTGAAGCGCTGATCCCGTGTTGGAACGGGAAACTCATCATGAAGTATGTTGATGTCTCTGTTTTTTAAATCACTTGGTACTTCACTCCATTTGTTTAGTATGTAGTGTCTAAACAGCTGAGAGCAAAGACCACGCATGCGCGAGATCACCATCTTGCCGTCATCATCCATGATGATGCCGTCCGCTGAAGTCGATGGAGTAAGACAAGCCCTCTGGCCGGTGACGCGTGAACCTGGGTGTCCCGGAAGGGGTCTCTAGCGGCGTTTCGATGGGGGTACGGACGTCAGGTGTCTCCACCGGCGTCTGGGTCCCGAAGCGAGGAGTGTCGAGAGGGGTGGCTCCTGGCGGAGTAGGTAGAGGTGTGTAGCTTCTAAGAACAGTCAGCCGTGCAAAACCTGGCATAGATGGCGATGTTGTGGCTGGTGTGGGGGCGGGCAAAGAAGGGGAGGGTAAAGATCCTTGTCGAACACGAGGCGGTGTGGAGGCATCGGTGGCGGAATCCCCACAACAACCGCCACCGCCACCACTAGAGCGCCGGTGTCTAGACGAGTGTGAAGCTCATCTCGTCGACGCCAAAGCTTCGGAGCGCGCCGAATGCTCCGAAAGAGAGGGAGATGCGGATGGAGTAGGAACACGCGATGATGCGCCAGAGCGATGACGCTCCACGTACCACTGTCTCCTCCATTGATGCCGTTGTGATTGGCACATGGTAGCCTTCATACGTCCTTGCACTACGAGGGGCTACCTCTATGACGTACCACCAGTTTGATGTAGACTTTGTAGGATGAAATATTACCTGCCAGAGCCACATAACTTACATGAGAGCTTTCAAGCACATAACTTGTAAAAGGAGGATGTTAACTATTTACATACTTACTTGTTCACAATGATCGGGTAGTACGAAAGTGTCTCTTAGGTCAGTCCATTTCTTAGTAGAATCCACCTCAAGAAAACCAGACTCTTCTCTACGCACAGTAGCGTTGCGACCCTCCATGATTATCTTGAACCATTGCACGTCGAACAAGTCGACAAAAATCCCTCTGTAATCGATCCTCAAAATCTCTTGCAGCGTGCCGAAGTAAGTGAGTTCCGCCACCACAGGATCTGCATCAGAGGAACGTCGTCGACTAGACTGTTCAAATTTTTCCATGATTCCACAATCTTGAGTAAAACGCTTTTTGTCGATTCGTTCCACCCTAAAATGTCGACCTTTACACCATGCTGCTGTGTATGACTTATACTACAACGAACAAAGATTATGAGTGGCCGTTCAAACGTTTAGAAATAAAGTCACTAGCTAGCCCCGAGAGTACTCCCACTCTTCCTCAGTCACTTCGTCACCGCATTGTTGTGCGCTTTTCAATTGGTTGTGCAACCATCTTAAGCTCATGAAGGTTGGTAGGCTCTCCAGAACCGCTGGATAGTGCATCGGTGGTCGTCTTCCCCGTCTCCACTCGATTCGTGCCCTTTGTCGCTCTTGCTTTGCATCCTCATATTGTGAAATCCAGTTTTGCATCACTGGATTGTGAAGCATGCAAAATCGGTTGATTTTAGCCTCTAGATCTTCCGTCATCTTCTTCTCAACACCGAGATTGCACATGACAATCCCAGATATGCGCTCATCATCTATGGTTCGCCATAGCGTGTCCCGAGATTTATCAAATCCGTCTAGCCACTCTCCAATGTACACTAGGGACTCTGATACCAACCAACCTTCTACCATGCTACCCTCCGGACGTGCCTTTTGACGCACATATCCCTTAAGCGTTTTCATGAAACGTTCTAAGAAGAACATCCATCTGGAATGAACTGTGCCAGCTATTTCCACCTCATCAACTATGTGAACAAGAAGATGCACCTGAATGGTTAGCATTGTAGTAGGAAAATGTTTCTCAAACATGCACACAAGCTCCGTAGCATTTAGTCTGGCGAATGGTATGGAGTCTACGTTGATCTCCTTTTGTGAGATCCATTGCACCAGCTTTGCAAGTTTGTAGATTGTGTTACGGATGTCGAGAGACAAACATCCCTCAATGGCAACCGGTAAAATAAACTGTAAAGTATGTGCAGCAATGATATTAAAGTCCACATTTTATGCAATGATATTAAAGTCCACTATGAACGTACCTGACACATTTTATGCCAATCGTGTGACTTCAAACCGGTAAGCTTTCCTTCTTTAGTAAAACACGTTCGGAGCGAGTGCATTACGCCAGTGGGGGTCCGCAAAGATCAAATGGTCTCTTTTACTTTGCGTTCTTGGGCTCCTGTGAAAATCCATGGTGCTTTAGGGAGTTTTATCAATCCATCAGACGCTGTGTGCGGCCAATATTGCTCCATACGATCCACATTTCTAAGGTCAACTCTGGCTCCCAAAGTATCTTTCTTGCCGGTCAGATGGTCGCATAGTAGATTACCCACATTCTTGAATATGTGCATTGGATCGAGCAAGTGATTGATCATGAGTCAGGGCCAGTATGGTAACTCGTACCATAGAGATAGTCTCTTCATCCCTGGAGGCAATCCGTCATCGCACATCTCCTTCTGCTCTAACCATGCTTGTGCAGACATCCTTGGTGGATCTCTTCCCAAAAATCCGTCGCGTAACACATGATTCTCTGGAAGATACGCTTGATGACCTTCGTAGATTTGCTTCTTCAGTGAGGGTTCCCTACGTGCATTCAGTCTAGGTCCACATGTGACACATGCTCTGTATCCGATTGTTTGAAGCCCTGCATGTATACACATGATAATAGATCAACTATGGGAAAAAACAAGATCTACAGTGTCTGAGTGAGGAGTGTCAATAGATCACCTGAGCATTCTGTTAGCCCGGGATAGTCATGCATGGTCCACAGTAGAATGCCTCTGATCAAAGCATTCCGTTGTCCTGTGTGTCGGCTCATATCCACCACCTCTATGCCAATCCACAATTGTTGTAGCTCTTCCAATAGTGGACGAAGATACACATCCATATTCCCCACTTTATATCGCCCTGGCACAATCAAGCTTAGCCATAGGTGCCCCTTCTTCGTAGTCAACCACGGGGGAATGTTGTAGTTGACGATGACAACGGGCCATACACTGTAGTATGTTGATCTTTGACCAAATGGATTTACGCCATCCATAGCCAGGCCTAAGCGCAAATTTCGAGCTTCCCTGGCAAAATCCGACCATGTTCCATCTATATGTTTCCAGGCTACGCAATCTGCAGGAATTCGTAGCACACCATCCGAAGATTTATTCTCCTCATGCCATGATGCTAGGGCGGCCATGGACTTACATTCGAAGAAATGCTTGATGCGAGGAAGCAGAGGGAAATGTCGCAAAACCTTTTGTGGAATTTTTGTCCCGTGGAGATCTACTCGATATCTTTTGGAATCACATTTCGGACACTTCTCCATGTCTATGTATTCCCCTCTGAAAAGAATGCAGTCATTAGGACAAGCGTGGATAGAATTGTAATCCATCCCCAAGTTTCGCAAAATCTTTCTTGCTTCATCTCGGGAATCTGGCATCACATTGTCAGCTGGTAGTATGTGCTCTTTCAGCAATCTACACAAGATACAAATATGATACAGTCGTGTAAAAATATATCAGATCATTATACATTTAGAGTTTTATTAAAGTAAACTAATTGTAATAGATCACCTGAAAAGCGATGTGATGCTAGTGTCACTCCATCCAAACTTTACCTGCATGTTGAGAAGAACCAGGAGTGCTTTCAATCTAGACATACGTGCTCCATTATACAATGGCGTATCGGCTTCACTTTTCATATCATCATAGATAAGCCTTTCTGAATCCATGATCGTCTCGATCATTTCATCAATCTCGGGCTCAAACATTGCCTCGTTGGGAATGTGCTCTGCATGATCATCCCCCGAGCTGTCAGAGGCTACATCTTGTGGCCTCACATATGCTGCTTGACCAAAGCGCCTGCGAACACGTCTATTGGGTTGCAAGATTTCTGCTTGTTGGCCAGCGTGAGAGTCCGACGAGTTATAATTGGCAACAACTCGATCTATAATAGATGGATCGAACTCGCCAAATTTGCGAACGTGCTGCAAAGAAACACGTCTTGTCTGTCGCACAGCATGCTTGCATTGATTACAAGGACATAAGACCCTCGTTGAGAGATAGGTGTTTCGGTTGGACGGTCCCACATCCTCGTCACTACTCATAATGAGGATAAAAAACTTATAACCTGGACAACAAATTTAATATTCTATTGGAATTCTTCGTCTTATCTCTCTCTCTCTCTCTCTCTCTCTCTCTCTCTCTCTCTCTCTCTCTCTCTCTCTCTCTCTCTCTCTCTCTCTCTCTCTCTCTCTCTCTCTCTCTCACCTCACATTCTCTAGTCATGTCCAATCCCCGCACACCTCGGTCTAGAGGTGCACGGAGATCAGAACCACCGGGTTATAATCTCGTCTTTATTGTTCAATACCTATATTTGTGGGTACAAGAAATCTACACACCCACGTCTACATGATACTGCATGTAGTGGACAAAACCCCTTTGCCTCTTCTCTAGCTGTAGCACTTCACAGCATCTTAACATCTTTTCACAGTAGATCTTTTCACTGTTCGTCTAACTCTAAACCCTAAACCGTAAGTAATTCTTGTGTGGACTCGATCTAACGTAAATAAGCGTAAATCTAAATAAACGTAAATCTAACTAAAAATAAACCTAAATCTAATTTAACGTAAGTCTACATCTAACCTAATCTTTAACGTCTTTTGGGATAGTTTCCTACGACGTTAAAACTCTCTTCTTCTTTTGTGTGTGTGTGTGTGTGTGTGGTAAACCTAAATAAACCTAAGTCTAATCTAATATAACATAAATCTAAATCTAACGTAAATTATGTTATATTAAAAACAAAGAACTAAACTAACAGGGATTATAAGAACCTTAAAACTGATTTAACACATAATTTTTCACATAACTCGGCAAGAGTTGGCATTCTCATCACTAAAGATGTGAGAGTTAACTTCCGGCGGTGACGCTGCCTCATCTCCATCCACATCTGACGACAGCAATTGGCCCTTTAGACCGTTCTTGCTCTTGTTACTAACTTTGAAGTTGCTGCTGAATGACTAGAGGTTGTCTAGATGGTCATTGTGTCGGGGATGTAGTGACTCTTGCCGCCCTGAAGATCCACCTTCTTCCCTATCTTATGAAGACATTTCACCAGTACTTTTGGATCGACGGAGCCCACCATGAGTGAAGGCAGCAATACCCTATATTCCATTGAGGGCTTTCTTCACCCGCTTCATGTAGGAATCGCAGTCTATGGAGACCTAAATCTAATCTAATATAACATAAATCTAAATCTAGCGTAAATAAACGTAAATCTAGTTAAAAATAAACCTAAATCTAATTTAATGTAAGTCTACATATAACCTAATCTTTAACGTCTTTTAAGATAGTTTCCTACGACGTTATAACTCTCTTCTTCTTGTGTGTGTGCGCGTGTGTGGATGTGTGTGCCAATAAAAAGAGATAAATGGTATAACCTTTCTATCACCCATGCCAAGTATGATAGATTGATTATGCCATTTCCCTCTTGAATAATAGGTCTTGAGTTCAACTCCTCGTCGGCTAGATCTTTAGCTCTTTTAATTTTAATTAGTTTCCTACGACGTTAAATTAGTTTCTCTCTCTTTCTCTCTCAATCTGTGTGCGTTTTTTTGGATCGTATGCATGTTTTCTCTCTCTTTTCCTCTCTCAATGTGTGCGTTTTTTGTTTATGCATGTTCTCTCTCTCTTTTCCTCTCTCAATGCGTGCGTTTTTTGTTTATGCATGGTCTCTCTCTCTTTTCCTCTCTCAATGTGTGTGTGCATTCTTTGTTTATGTATGTGTGTGTGCGTTTTTGTTTTTGTTTGTACTCTCTCTCTCTCTCTCTCTCAAAAACACTATGTGTGTGTGTGTATGTGTGTGTGAGAGAGAGAGAGAGAGAGGGAGAGAGAAAGAGGGGAAGGGAACATGAGAATGAGGAGAGGGAAGGAGCATACTTGGCTCTGCTTCCTCTCCTCGTGTGTGTGTGTGTGTGTGTGGAGAAGAAAAAGAGAGAGAGAGAGAGAGAGAGAGAGAGAGAGAGAGAGAGGGAGAGCGTTACCTGCTCCTTGCTTGAGGGCGCCGAAAAACTCAGATCTGAGATCTGAGTTTTTGGGCGCGCTCGGTTATTTTTTTAGCCCAGCCGGCGTCGCTATGAGCGTCGCAAATTCACAAAGAAATTTGCGACGCTCATAGCGACGCCGGGAATTTTTTTTTTCAGCGTCGCTAATATGAATAGCCTCTTGTAGTGTAAAATAAACTTTTTTAAGATCCCTGACATTGGTGTTAATACAATGGTATCAGTAGGTACCAATACTGTGTATTTGGGTGTTACACAGTACCTGCTTTGTTACTGGTACTCACAGTACCAACTATTTTCTCTCTGTTATTGGTACTATTAAGATTGTGTTATAGTACGCAGTTTGGTAGTCTACAGTATCACGTTTGGTAGTCTCTAGTACCAAAATTGTATGCCAAGGTTTCTTCATCATTAATAAAGATATTCCTTTCAGTATATAATTTTCAAGATGGAGGCATCAAGCTTTGCAAATAGTAAGCACTAAGCAACAAAGAGTTTCCCCTCAATTGAATGTCGTGGTTGACTATCTGACCACCAACCTTCCAAGTTATTGTCGCTTTCATGTTGGACATATTATCTCAAGTAAAAGATTACAGGGTGGAGACGCAAGAAAACTGTGGTGGGTTTTTGAAGTCGGGGGCTTCAAGACAAAGTTTGTGAATATAAGATCAACTTGGAGCAAGAGGCTAAGTCAAGGTGGTGAAGGTTAATGAAGGTGAAAGATAAAGTTTACTTTAAATCATTGCTTAACCAGATTGGCAGGTAAACAAAAACAGATTGGCAGGATTTTGTGTATAAGAAAGTTGCATAAGATATTGTGCATTAACTCAGACGGCTCGAAGAATAATGAAAATCATAATTAAAGAAGGGAATTTAAACTGGCTAGCACCTCATTAAATATATGACGGTTGTGAATGTATTTGCATTCAAACTGATAAATTATAATTTTTAAATATGTATAAACTATAATTTTGTGCTTGCCAGTGGAATTTGGCGTCAAATTTGGCGGGCCATTTAATTTCTAAATGGTGGTTCAAGAAATCCATTTAATGCAGTATAATACTGCCTCCAACTGGGGTGTGTGTGCGTGTATGTGTGTGTGTGTTTGTGTGTGTGTCTGTGTATATATATGAGTGTGTGTGTGTGTGTGTGTGTGTGTGTGTGTGTGTGTGTGTGTGTGTGAGTGTGAACACAAGTGTATATGTTTAAGTTACATATACAACATAGCATTTTTTAGAGAGGATATATGAACTGCTTCAATTATCTAAGAAATATGAATTAGTAAATATTTTTAAAGTATTTTATGTGTTGACTACATATTTATTCTATAATTATTTATTCAAGAATTTAAAAATCTATATTTAAGTATTTTTATGTATTTACTATATATCTATTCTATAATTTAAATTAGTAGCTTGTATAAAATTATTTATATGTTAAATCTCAAATTGCATAACAAGTCTTAGTTTATATCTTATAAGTGTTTAATAAATATCTTTTTTTGTAAGTGTTTAATATATCTTCTTTTATAAGTGTATATATATATTTGTAAGTGTTTAATATAGATATCCAACTCTATAAGTGTTTAGTTATAAGAAATATATAATAATAATGTGTGCAGTTTGTTTAATTAAATACAATCTATAAGTGTTTATTGTATACATTTTATAAATATAATACATGTTAAGTGGAATGAAGGAGCCTGTTTTGTTGTGAAGAAGAAGGAGTAGAAGAAGAAGAAGAGAAGGTACTCATGGGTGTGTGTTTGTGTGTGGGTGTGTGTGTGTGTGTAATCTTCTTCCGAATGGAAATTTTTGTGAGTGTGTGTGTGTGCACGTGCGCACATGTAGGTCCTCCATAGGAGCCTCCATTGGAGCTTGGACAATGGAGCTCCAAATGCAGCTCCTCCATGCCTTGAAAGGCATGGAGGAGCTCCATTTGGAGCCCCATCGGGGCTCCATTGGAACTCCTCTCCATGCATTGAAAGGCATGGTGAGAAAGCAGCATGCGCGGCACCTTCTCACCATGCCTTTCAAGGCATGGAGGAGCTCCATTAGGGCTCCATTGGAAGCTCCTATGGTAGAAACATACACACACACACACACACACACACACACACACACACACAACACATTTTCCCAATACAATCACACACACACACACACACATAAATCATGCATACATTCGCACATACAACCACACAATAACACATGCCGCAAATACAATAATGGATACTCACACGCAAACACACTTACAATCATGCATTTGCATACTACAAACACAAACACAAATAAACTTGTTGTAATACACATGCTAGGGGCAATAGGGTTCCAAAGGTAGCCGGCCATGAGGAAGCGGACATTGAAAGGGAAGCGGCCACTTGGTACTTGGAGTGGGCCTCTTGGACGACGAGCAATAAAGCCCTGAGTAGTAGCAGATGCGAGCCTTATTCCACGTATTTCAGCAAGATGATTGAGAGGAAGACGCATTTGTAAAACAACTTGGCCTTACTCTTCGTGTAATAATCTATGCCTACTCACATGCACCGGCATCGGGGGTGTACACATGATTTCATGTGGTAGTGGTCATGTGGCTCCGTCAGCGTGCTCCCTGGGAGCACCAAGGTGCTTGCATTAAAGAGCACCAGTCCAAGGAGTACCAAGGCGCTTTTAATTTCTCCCAAAGAGCAGGGTGTGCGCTCCTTACTTGGAGTGCTCCCTAACAGCACCAAGGTGCTTTAGCGTGATCCCAAAGAGCAGCACGCACGACCCCAAGAGAAGCTTTCATTCTCCTATCTTAAAGTGTGAAGCGGCCTCTCTGTAAGTACGTATGGTTGTCGTAATCTGAAGCTATGTAAAATGCAAGGATGGAGCAACGGCGCTTTCCCACTATGGTTCATCAAGTTGTGTTGAACAACAAGATACCTCGGCTCTCTTTTCTGCACGCTACTAGTCCTGCTGGGAAGGTTGTCATCCAACCAGCGCACGTGGGTGGTGACCCCCCGCGATATAAACCATTCATGTACAAAGGTTACATGCACGGTGTGGGCACTCCATGGGTAGAAGGGCTCACACTCAAAACTTTGTGAGAGTCGAATATTGCAATGTTTGAAGCTAAGATGTGGCCAAAAGAAGGTAATGCTAGCCTCTTGTAAGTACTCACACATCTTTCGACATTGCCTAGGCTTTATATAAGATTCCCAATTTTTGGGTCTCTTTTAAAAATAAGAAAATTTACTTTCAATATCTATTTCGTCGAGTTTTGATTGACAGTATTGGAAAGTCATATTATGTCGGATGTTACGGTGTGGCGTAGTCTACCTTCGGTTTTCATTAGTTGGTTCGATACCGTTTGGATGGTCAAATTTAATGTAAAAATTGAATGGTAAGTGGGAGAGTTGACCACCAAAAAGCAAAGGCTTGTTTTTAGGAAAGAAAGAGTCTTTTTTTTTTAAAGGGGAGGAGGAGCTTAGTTTAGGACTCTTTTCTTAGGAGCCAAGCTTCTTCTTAGGGTCTCTAAATCATGCGCCGAAATCCGTGTCCTCAGAATAAAAAAAATTGGTGTAAGCTACGAGCATGCACGAACTTGTCTCTCCTTGCCTCACTCTATTCTTAGCTAGTGCTTTTGGCCTTGAGAGCCTATATAAAGACCTCTCTTCTTTCACTTTGAGGAGGATAGATACACTCTCAGACGCGGAAGCTCTCTTGCCTTGATGTCAGGATTACTTATCTATTATATGGAGTGGTGCAAGTCCTTCATCACCATCTCCATAAAATCTTCTCTCTTGTGATGAAGAAGAAGAAGAAGAAGGATATCTCTCTCTATTTGCTTATTATCTTTTCTCTCATTTCACGGTGTAGACGCTCTCCGGAAGTCTTCATGGCGGATACCTCTATGTAGCTCTCATCACCGCTCTCTTGTGGCAAAGCAAGAAGTCTTTTGACAACCCCTAATCGAATCTAAAGCATGGTGAGAAATCATAAACTCCATAGTCATCATCTCTCTCTCTCTCTCTCTCTCTCTCTTTGTCGTTTTTCTGCGTAGTCACGCTCTCAGTGATTGTTTTTTTCGTATACGAGTGTATATTGTTGGAGCTATATATGGCTCACTCTACTGAACTTGGTCTCACCTATATATTTGTATCTTGTTCTCAATATGAATCAGTCTTTGGGAGCGTATATGGTGTGTCTCTTGTCTCGTCTCTCTCTCTTTCTCTCTACATCTCAACATGCTATCAGAGCGGTAATGATCACGCGCCGATTCAATTCATGGTGATAACAGTATGTGTATGCGATTCGCATGTAAGATTCAAAATTGTTACAAATTTTATTTTTTGAGCGTTGATTCTTGTTAACTGTGGTTGTTTTGTGTTAAGAAGAATATGATTAGTGTTTTATGTGGCGTTTATTTCTAATCAATCTAATCGTTGATTACGTTTTCTTGTTAATGACATCCTGAACTTCATCTCAATTTTTCTTGCTGTTCTGCTCAAAATTTGGAGAAACGGGAAAAGCGCGATGGAGCGTAGCGCAATGGCACTTTTCATCCAAAACTTGTTCGTCTCCTCGAGCTCTTCGATTTGAGTTCTAGGTTTGCGTCAATCGGAGTTCGCAGCAGAAAGTTATTCTGTTTTTACTGCAATTGAGCTTGACGCAGCTTTCTTCGTCCTACTTCTTCGTGAAGCGTCCGCGATCATTTTTCTTATTTTGGCATTAACTTTTTCGAGAAGATTTAGCTTTTTGCTATTCGTATTGTGGCCGTCAATCTTGCGTCTCACGCCACTCTATTTTGAGGACTCGTTTATTATTAACATCTCCTTTACCCTACCTTTTCTGGGTGACGTCTCTCACATCTTTGGACGTTCCTTGAGCATCCTTCTTACGTTTATCGTTGACAGAACACAGTACTCATATCTCTCTCATTCTCAATTGCGGCCTTCACCATATATGGTGTGCAGATTCTGCGATCTTATCTTATACGTCTTCTCGCAACAAGATATGGCTATGAATATTCTCGTCAACGGATTTCCTTCTGGCCAGCGTTCTGTTCCTCCTTTCCAAGGTCAAGGATTTCCAGGCTGGAAAGCAAAGATGTTGTTAATTCTTGAAGGCGATGAACTCTCCGATGTTGTTCTTGAAAATCGTGTTTGTCCGCCTCAGCCTGTTGATACGGATAATGATAACGTGCTTATCACTGAAGGACCTATATTTGAAGATTGGAATGTTGCCTATACGGATTGGCAACGACATGATAAAGTAGCTCGTCGGTATATTCTTTCTGCTCTTACTGATTCCCTTTTGCTTGATATGTATGAACTGCCTACTTTCCACAACGTATGGAAGTACCTTATTACAAACTTTCAGAAGAAATCTGTTACAGAAATACTTTATTTGAGAGGGTTTCTTAACAAGTTACAATATGAAGTTGGTACTGCCATGATGGGCCATATTGAATCTTTCAAATCTATTATTAATCAACTTGCTGCTGCCGGTGATCGTGTTCCACAAAAGCAACTGATTACACTTCTCCTTGATACGGTGAAGGACTCTTCTTATGATAACATTGTTACTATTCTCTCTAATAAAGATGGTCTTGATTTCGACCAAGCTTGCATGTCTTTAATTGAATACTCTCAACGTCAAGAACGTCGGAATGTTGGTCACATACAGCTATGATTTCACAAGAGGAGACTGCGTCGCGGTAATATTTTCTCTCGTCTCAAATTTCCTAATAAGCAATGTTCTTACTGCAACAGAAATGGCCATACTGAAGATGATTGTTGGGCACGTCAATATGATGAAGAACACAATATTACCACAAAACAACCACGTTTATCTAGAGACTCTTCTTCTTCTTCTTGTGAATATTGTGGACGATCTGATCATCCCAATCATATGTGCTATAAGCGTCGATTTGACACAGATCGGAATAGAGCATATGCTACTGAACATCGAAACAACATTGTACCAAAAACAAGCTGCGTCCTATGTTCAGTTGCTCCAGATAGAATACTTCATGTACATGATGGATCACTTTTTATTGTCGATTCTGGTGCTACAGGAAATATGACATATCAGTCTAAGTGGCTCCATAACTATCATCCACTGCCAATTCAACGTGTTGTTTATCTTGCTGATGATACTACTTGTCAAGTAAAGGGTATTGGAGACTTATATCTTGGTACCTTATCTTCTTCCACTTGAATTTTGCGAGGAGTATTACATGTACCAAATCTTCAATGTAATCTTCTTTCAGTTGCTAGACTTGTTGATCTTGGTCTGTTTGTTGGATTTGATCATACCAAATGCCGAATTGAGAAAGATGGACAGACTATAGCCACTGCTCCAAGAAACGGTAATTTGTTTAAACTCTCTCTCAACGATGTTGTAGCAAATATTGTCACTGTTCCAGGTGATCATGATTGCAAAGTATGGCATCACCGTTTTGTTCATGCTGATTTCTCAAAACTCCTTGATCTTCAACGTCGTGATCTCGTTCATGGCATGGATTTTAAAGCCCATCCCCATATGGGAATTTGTGAATTTCTTGCTCTTGGGAAACACAATCGTAAACCCTTTCCTCTTTCAAATACAACTCATTCTCATGACATATTGGATCTTGTTCATACTGATATATGTGGACCTCTACCTTCTTCGAGATCACAATATCGCTACTTCATTACTTTCATTGATGATTTCTCAAGTTATACAACTGTATTTCTACTTAGACAAAAATTTGAAGCATTATCTGTTTTCAAACAATTCCACAAGGCTGCGGAACTTCAAACTGGTCGTCGCCTTAAGAAGCTTCGTAGTGACAATGGAGGCGAATATGTTTCTCGAGAGTTTGTGAGTTACTGTGTTGACAGTGGAATTCATCATGAATACACTATTCCATATTTGCCTCAACAGAATGGTGTTGCTGAACGAAAGAATCGCACTATTCTCAATGTTGTAAGATGTATGCTGATTCATTCTGGCTTATCTCGTATTTTCTGGGCTGAAGCTACTTTGACAACAACATTTATTCAGAATCATCTTCCTACTACTGCACCCTCTAGTAAGATACCCATCACAGCATGGACAGGTGACATTCCTTCTGTATCTCATTTTCGAACCTTTGGATGTATTGCTTATATTCATGTTCCCAAAGAAACACGAACAAAGCTTGATGCTCCTGGTCTTAAAGTTATTTTTATTGGATATTCTGACACTTCCAAAGGATACAAATTCTATGACCCTTCCTCCAAGAAAGTAATTGTGAATCATGATGCTACTTTTAACGAACAGCTTATGGGAGGCTCATGGTCCATGGATGATTCTGATGATACTAAATCATTGCTTCAAGCTTTTCCATTTCTTTCAGAAGATGAAACTCTTCCTATAGAGCAAATTTCCTCTTCACAACCATCCATTCCAAATGTTGCCAATGATGATATTGATATTTTTGTTGATCTGCCTATTGATTTTGAACATGGCTCATGTCATGTTTATGATGACGATATTGCTGATAATGCTTTTTCTACTTCTCAAGATCCCGTTACTTATGATGAAGCTATCTCTTCACCACAAAAGGATCAATGGCAAGAGGCTATGGAAGCAGAGTACGATTCTCTTATCTCTAAAGGTACATGGATACTAACTGAATTACCTCCTGGTCGTACAATTATTAAATGTAAGTGGGTGTATAAGACAAAAGTAAAAGTAGATGGATCTTTTGACAAGTTCAAGGCGCATTTAGTTGCAAAAGGTTACTCCCAAGTAGCTCGTGTTGATTATCAAGAGACTTTTTCTCTAGTTGTTCGCATTACAAGTGTTCGAGTTTTATTGGCATTTGCTGTTCAATTTGATTTAGAAGCTCATCAAATGGATGTGCGAACTGCTTTTCTTAATGGTGACTTGGAAGAGGAAATTTATATGGAACAACCAGAAGGGTTTGTTATTCCAGGTAAAGAAGACCTTGTTGCTCAACTCCATAAGGCACTATATGGTCTCAAACAAGCTTCGCGAGCCTGGTATACAAAATTTGATCTTTTTCTCACCTCTAAAGGATTCATCTCTTGCTCGTCAGACCCCAACTTATACATAAAACGCCAAGGTAGCAATTTTGTGATTCTTGCTCTTTATGTGGATGATACCATCCTTGTTTCAATGATTTGGGATTTCTTCAACAAGTGAAAAAGTTATTGTCTTCTGCATTCGATATGGTGGACCTTGGAGAGATTCACTCTTGTCTTGGCATTCAAATCCAACGGAACCGTACAAAAGGTATTTTATTCCTTTGACAGTCAAAGTTTATTGCAGATACTATTCAAAAATTTGGTATGGAATCTGCACATTCAGCCAACACACCTTGTCTTGCGAGCTCTACGAAGAATACTTCTGACAATGGCGGTCAACTTGTCACAAATCAACCTTATGCTACTTGATTGGATGTCTTCAGTTTGTTGGCATGAACACTCGTCCTGATATTCTGTTTGCTGCTAATTATCTTGGACAACATCTTGCATGTCCTTCTCTTAAGCATTGGTTTGCTGCAAAGCGTGTATTGAAATACTTGAAAGGCACTACAGATTTTGGTTTAGTCTATCGACGACAACTCACATCGGATTCTATGCAATCTCTTTCTCTTTTGGGTTACACAGATGCAGACTGGGCAAGCTCACATTTATCTATGCGATCTACTAGTGAAAATTGCTTCTTTATAAATGGTTGTCTTCTTTCTTGGACCAGTAAGAAACAACGTTGTGTTGCAGTTTCTACGACTGAGTCAGAATATGTTGCGGCATCACTTGCAGCTCGTGAGTTGATTTGGCTTCAACAAATGCTGGTTGATATTGGTCACTCTCCTCTTTCTAGCACACCCTTGCGGTGTGACAACCAAAGTGCTATTAGTCTTGCAAAAGACTATGTTCAACATAATAAGTCAAAGCACATTGCTTTCCATTATTGCTTCTTTATAAATGGTTGTCTTCTTTCTTGGACCAGTAAGAAACAACGTTGTGTTGCAGTTTCTACGACTGAGGCAAAATATGTTGCGGCATCACTTGCAGCTCGTGAGTTGATTTGGCTTCGACAAATGCTGGTTGATATTGGTCACTCTCCTCTTTCTAGCACACCCTTGCGGTGTGACAACCAAAGTGCTATTAGTCTTGCAAAAGACTATGTTCAACATAATAAGTCAAAGCACATTGCTTTCCATTATCATTATGTCAGGTATGAAGTACGCAAAGGAACCATTATGGTTGAACACTGTTACCAGATGATTGCAGACATTTTGACCAAAGGCCTCAATGAGTCACGTTTCATCCTCCTGCGCTCGGAGCTTGGAGTTGCTTCGGCCTCACTCTTTCTAGATTAGCTTCTTTGCTATTGTAATAGCTTTGTACATATGACATTGTAATCTTTTAGGTACCATGCATTATGCACACTCCACATTTGCACCTTGTGATATCTAAGTCACTTGAATATTTGTACATAGATGCACAATTCACTTTCACATCATCACCGGTGGTACATATTTCACATTGTATAGGGGCTTAGGTTTTTCCCTTGAACTCCCCAAGGGTTTTTTCATCCAAAGCTAGAGACCTTTGTTTGAGTGGGGGTGTTGGAGCTATATATGGCTCACTTTACTGAACTTGGTCTCACCTATATATTTGTATCTTGTTCTCAATATGAATCAGTCTTTGGGAGCGTATATGGTGTGTCTCTTGTCTCGTCTCTCTCTCTTTCTCTCTACATCTCAACATATATATGGATTAACCAAGTACATACGAGGTTGCGTCATGATTGTTTCATCATCTTTTATACGTTGATTTATGCACATGATGTGTTATAGTCACACACGTGCATAAAGAAGCGCTTTTCGTTTCACGTCATAGAAGCGGTAGGGATACTGTTTGGTCATAAATCACAAACCGTTATGAATAAGCCCACATCCTTTATACCATAGATAAAACACATCATTTAGAAAATTTTATCTCTTATATGTCATGTGAAAAATACGCACAAGTTAAAAGATATGGTCAAAAAACAGATTGCTGCCCACTAAACCAAAAAACTGTGACTCCAGGCTCCTTGGAGAACTACTTTATAGATTCACCGGATGGGCAAACCCACCTGACAAATTGAAAATCTTGATAAAACTTGATGATAAATGAATTTAGGTCTCCGCTATCACTTCGGGAATGCGAGTTATTAATCACTCTAGTATCAGTTTTACCTACACGCGTAAGAGTGCTATCAAAGGTGGATACCATATGACGTCGTGAGTTAACCGAGCCGTCTTGATATGTTTTATGGTTTGTTTTGGTGAGTTGATTTAAATTATTATATGGCCCTAAACTTACATGAGAGTCTATGGTTAAACATTCCAAACCGCATAGGCAGATATGAATAAAGTGACTTTCTTTTGGGGTTACCGTTTGTTGTGTGAGTATCATATGGTCAAAGTGACGTGATGGGGTGATAGTCTACATTATAGATCTGAACTTGATACATTGGTTTGAGGTCAAACACTTTCATTTGCATTTTTTGCATGCTCCCAAAAATGTCAGAAAATTGTTTTTACACATGTGTGAAGTTATGGTATATGGTTAACCAAAAGGTCGAAGTTGTTTTGCATCATGTTTATGGTGTTGGAATGTTATCATATAATGTATGGAAACTCATGGATTGATGTGGATGCCTCATATGCATGGTTATGATTGCTTTCCACCTTTCTAGGTAGAAACTAGCTCTATGTGCTAGAGTGGTGAAGTGCAGAGGTGATGCATCAACTTTGCATGATTGCATGTTGTCAAAAATTGGATTTTTATATCATGATTATTCGCTGATCGGACTCTTTTTATGCATGAAAGAATCACATCTTAAGGGTCACACGTGTGTAGACTCTGATTGATTGTAGGGGATATATCAAACTCCAAGTGTGGGAGTTGGTTCAGTGTGCCTATGATTTATGGGGGGGTTGAGATTCCCTCATGGATTATGGTTGATATTTTGGTGGAAGCTGGTGTGGCTTATGGTTTTTTTTATGGATTGAGTTATGTTGTCGAAATGCTGCTGAAATTTTTGCAACTATGTTATGTTCTAAAGTGGTTATGCAAGATTGGAAGTACGGTGGAGAGCTCACCCGTGTGATGTAACTGGATTATGGTTTTTGGATTGGATCATAAAGTGATTAAGATGGTTTATGGTAGACGTGTAAGGGTAGAGACCCTGTACACTCTAATTGTTTGTGCATTTGGGAAGTGCTATTGTGATTGGACTCATGTGGTATGTTTCTCATGACAGCATTGCTACAAGACTAGGATCACCTACATCGCTTAGCCTTAGACTAAAGGGTCGTTGACCTGGGGCTTTGTTGGATGGGGGGTGTTGCCTACGTCTTCTTCTTTTTGTTAGGCTCATCTACACGGTTAGTGTGTCGGGGGTTGAATGACCTACACGGCTAACACGTCGGGGATCTTGCCTTGGCTTGGCCTAAACACCTGATGATGGGCATCGAAGAGGTGTGGCGCTTAAATTGGTATGGTTGGTGTTGATACCCTACCACCTGTTGGTATTTGGGATCCTTTCAGAGCTCGGGTTCATGGAGGGAGGCGAAGCGGCCTCACCTATGTTTGGCTCAAGTAGGATGGAGGTGTTCTGGCTAGCGCTCCTGGTGAAGTGAAATTCTCTTTGTCCGTAGTAGAGCGGAAGTGGATGGGTGGACCGGTCAATCCCTACACAGGGTTAGGTGCTCTGCTAGTTATTTTGTCATAAACTTTTTGATGTTATGGTATACCCAGATTTTGTCGTTGCAATAATACATGGCTGCCTGTTCCATTTAGATGGGCATTTAAAGATTCTCTGTTTTGTCAATTTCTCATGTCTCTGTGCACTCTATTTCACCCTCCACTATATTCTCTCTCTCTCTCTCTCTCTCTCTCTCTCTCTCTCTCTCTCTCTCTCTCTCTCTCTCTCTCTCTCTCTCTCTCTCTCCCCCCCCCCCCCCCCTCCCGCAACGCGGTGTACACATATATTCACCTCCACAATGTTATATTTTTTCTTGAGTACGCTTTCATTCATAACACCCATTGAGGGGTAGCACTAGTTGTTAGGTACCTCTGAATGCAGTCCGGCTCATGGCCTAAACTCCATGCTTGGTCGGGCGTTGAGAACTCCTCCCTTATGCAAATGCTTCTGCAACTCTGATGTATATTGAAATTGTATAAAAGTGTAAATTGTATATTTTTTCCATAGACCCCTGGGGAGAGGTATCTCTCACTTGGTATCAGAGAAAATGCTTAAGGTTATAATGATAGTCTAAAGCCTAATTGCTAGTTGGGTTAGTTATGCATTATGCACGCATTCATGCATGTAGTTTTAGAAAGGATATTGTATGATGCATCTATAAGTGACATTGGTCGATGGTACTTGTTTGACTTGTCTTCTTGAATAGAAGTGTTTGGTTTGAGTTATGGTAAAGTGATTGAAGTGTTCAACAAGTGTATCAAGTTTTTTTTTAATGTTTGTTTTAGTAATGACCTTTGTGGGTGACTTCTAACGTCTTGTAACTAAATCCGCCTTTCAATGGGGTGTAAATGATTACCCACTCCTTAGAAAACTATTGAAAAAAAAAAAATCCTCCCGCCCCCCCTTTTTGACTCATAATACGGGAGGATTAATATAATATATTGTTAATAATATTTTGGATTTGACATGATGCAAAAATACATCATGCCTCCTAGAGAAAATGGAGTTCCTACTAATGCCAATGATTGAGAAATAGGATAGTCAATTTAGCATATATCTATAGAAGGTTTTAGGCTTACTCATTTGTTCTCCATGTCGAGATGAGGACACCTCGAATTTTTCAAGTGTGGGAGGATGTAAGATCCCCAATTTTTGACTCTCTTTTAAAAATAAGAAAAATAACTTCCAATATCTATTTCGTCAAATTTTAATTGACAGTATTAGAAAGTCATAATTATGTCGGATGTTACGGTGTGGCGTAGTCTAGCTACGATTTTTCATTAGTTGATTAGATACCATTTGGATGGTCAAATTTAATGTAAAAATTGAATGGTAAGTGGGAGAGTTGACCATCAAAAAGCAAAGGCTTTTTTTTAGGAAAAAAAGAGTCTTTAAAAAAAAAAGGGAAGGAGAAGTTTAGTTTAGGACTCTTTTCTTGGGAGCCAAGCTTCTTCTTAGAGTCTCTAAATCGTGCGCTGAAATCCGTGTCCTCAGAAAAAAAAAATTGTAAGCCGCAAACGTGCGCGAACTTGTTTCTCCTTTCCTCACTCTATTCTTAGCTAGTGCTTTAGGCCTTGAGAGCCTATATAAAGATCTCTCTTCTTTCACGGATAGATACACTCTCAGACGGAAGCTCTCTTGCCTTGACATCAGGATTACGTTTCTATTATACGGAGTGGTGCAAGTTCTTCATCACCATCTCCATAAACTCTTCTCTATCGTGAAGAAGAATAAATAGGATATCTCTCTCTATTTGCTTATTATCTTCTCTCTCGTTTCACAGTCTACGCGCTCCTCTGAAGTCTTCGTGATAGATACCTCTACGTAGCTCTCATCACCGCTCTCTTAGGAAAAGCAAGAATCCTTTCAACAAACCCTAATTGATTCTAAATCACGGTGAGAAACCATAAACTCGATAGTCATCATTTCTCTCTCTATGTCGTTTTTCCACGTAGTCACCCTCTTGGTGATTGTTTTTTTCGTATACGAGTGTATGTATGGATTAACCAAGTACATACGAGGTTACCTCATGATTGTTTCATCATGTTTTACACATTGATTTATGCACATGATGCGTTATGGTCATGCACGTGCAATATAAAGAAGCGCTTTTCGTTTCACATCATAGAAGCGGTAGGAATATTGTTTTGGTCATAAATCACAAACCGTTATGAATCAAACCGTAATCCTTTATATCATAGATAAAACACATCATTTAGAACATTTTCTCTCTTATGTGTCATGTGAAAAACATGCACGAGTTAAGAGATATGGACAAAAAACAGATTGTTGCCCACTACACAACCAAAAATTTGTGACTCCAGGCTCCTTGGAGAACTACTATATAGATTCACCGGATGGGAAAACCCACCTAAAAAATTGAAAAGATTGATAAAACTTGATGATAAATGAATTTAGGTCTCCGTTATCACTTTGAGAATGCGAGTTATTAATCACTCTAGTGAGTGGCATAAAATGGTAACCATCTTTTTGCAACATTTGTCAACCTACTCAACGTCCTCTTCCTCATATGTGTATATATTTTTCTACGCTATTAAGTTATCTAGAGTAAATTCCCCCTCTTCGTTTAACCTTTGTGGCGACACATACATTATACTCTTCCCAAAAATGTCACCTTAGTCATATATTTATATTACCACCCTTTTCTTTTTTGCTTTGTAAATAGAATAAGCATACAATAACCAACTATATACCCCCAAACTTTCTTACCTCTTGTGAATTAGTAGTAGAAAAATAATATATCCATCTTCCACCCCATATAGATAAATTCCCATGGAAATCAACTCTCCACTTGTCTTTACCAAAGATTATGGTCCCTCTCTACAAGTCTTCTATGCCCCCTACATAGGTGGCCCAATATCTCTTAAGAATATACATATAGTTTCTCTCCTTTCAAAAAGACTCCAATTGTATATTCTTTTCACAAGCAAATAATATTGGTCCCTCCTCTATTTGTTTAAGCATCATAGCCTTTTGAAAAAGCATGATTCCCCTTGGATGCATACAAGCAAAGGGCCCATACAAGAAGACTTGGAAGCAAAAGGTTCCCTAGCCTAGTGTGGACCTTCCAAAACTAATTCCTTGGTGCATGGGCATGAAGAATAGTCCAAATTCATATCAAACATGTTGAGAAGGTCAATTTTTCCTTTTGAAGCATGTCATTCCGAGCTACAGGTAAAAAGTTATGGTCAAAATAGTGTAAATCTGTCAGATTCGCAGCAAAAGGGAACTATAAATCAAGTAAATTAAGAGGGTGTTCAAGGTCACTTGCATGTGATGGGACCAACCTAAAGATGCTTTCTAAATGCCAAGACAGACAAGTTGAGATACCCCGCAGGAGCCACCCGTAGGGCCTCATGGTGGGACCCACCTACATTATGCACCCCTATGAAGCCTTCATGGTCTAAAATGATATTTTTGGTGAATAAATAGTCCCTTTTATGTCCAATATTCAATGAGTGGTCAAAGGACACTTAATTAGGTCTAATCACTTACTCTAATTAAGTGTAGCATAATCCCACTCCTACACAACTATAAATAGCCCCCCTTGGAGAGACTCAAGGACACACACCTATATTTTCAAATTCATGTTTTTTCTTGATCAATAGTAGAGAAAACCCCAACTCTCCCTCTTTCACATCCTCTCTCCTAACCCTCCTCTTTGGAGGAAGTGCAACTCTATTCTCCACTCTTTTCATTCTACAATCTCTTACTCCATCAACCCAATAAATCATTTGTAGCACCTCAATAACTTGTAAATACATCATGATCTCTCTCATGGTTATGTTAATGATCATGAAATCATCTTCAAAACTTTCAAGTGTCGCAATTCGTGATGGTTAGCCAGTGTCTGTCCTCCCCTTAAAAGGTGTGCGAGAAATCAAGTAAGTGTTCTATTCTCAATTTACCATTGGTTTGTTTCTCCACACTTATTCAATTGGTCTAAAGAAATTTCTCACTCCAACTCTCTTTTGCTTCATTACATATGCATGTGGCTACCTCTCATGGTGATTTTATTTGTGTCACGGCATTGCATAGATGGAGATGAGCTCTCTATGCAAAGTGTGTTAGTTTGATGTAAGTGATTCTCTTGTGTGTTTGAGAGGCAAGTCTTGTGCGCATGATTTTTTGATGAGTGCTTGAGAGAGGAAGAGTTTGGATGTATTATGGGTATTCTTATGGGGAGAAGGTGAATGCTATTCCACAAATTGCATATTTCATTTTGATGCACGGCATTGGGTTTCATAATCGTCAAGTGTCCAAAGTGTATATAGAGTAAGGGGGTTTTCAAAGTGTGTTGCTTGAGTGGGTGAGTGCAAGTGTTATTTTGATTGGTTTCCTTCTCCACTCCCAAAAGAAGGTGGTGCCCCAAGAAGTGTGTGTACCTCTTTACGAACATTTTGTGAGGGTAGGACCATTGGTTTGGGTTTAGAGGCCCCATTTCAAAAAGCTCGCCCTCATAAAGTGGTGCCCCCACTGAGGAACATATTTCCAAGTTACCTTCAAATTTTTTAGTGATGAACAATGGAGTTACCATCTATCCATTTCATTTTGCACAACACATTAGAGTAAATGTTCACATAGATAGAAAAGTCTTTTTCCAGCAACGCATTGTTTTTATGTTTGGTGCAGAAAGACTTAGAGAAATACTGGCATCACCTAATCCAATTATACTTCCAATCATCAATTATGAAACTTCTTTTGATGTTCACGTTTTCATTTTGTTTTAAAGGCAAGAACAAGGAGTGGTGAAGGGGTGCTCAAGGGCCATATGAAGGAACGAGGTCTTCAAACCAACAACGAGGAGTAGCACATGAATCACGATCAAAACAATGAACCTTTTAGGGCTATTGCTCGGCAATCCATTCATATAATCATTGCAACTAAGTTTAGGTTTCAATCTATCATAAGGAGGATATTTGGATCCACTCGCCTCAATGAAATAAATGCTTCAATTAATCCATTTATTCTACCTATGATAAAGTACGAATTAACAATGGATGTGTACATCTTCATTTTAATGTAATCAGATTTATAGTGTCAACAATCTTGTGCGGCCCGTAAGAGAAAAGTTTCTTTTAAAAAAATAAATTTCAAAAAGTCTAAACAAAATGTCAAGTTCTTTTCCCACGTTCTATGCAAGAAGTGGGAAAGATGCGCAAGAGTTTCTTGACAACTTGGAGATGGCACATCTCATATCCGGGAGAGATGAAGAGGAAGTAAAGCTACGAGCCTTCCCGTTGGTTCTAAAAGCAGAAGCTAAAGCATGGTATGAGACCTTGCAACCCCAAATCAAGTCCAATTGGGAGAGACTGCGAGCAAGATTCCTCTCCAAGTTCAGGCAAGGTGATACTTCTGAAGGACTATGGAAATGTCTTATTGGACATAAGTAGGTATCACTTGAAGACTATCCCTCTTATGAAGCAACCTTTGTCAATCTATGGGGTAGGTGGGAGGCTACATTAGAAAATCATGGTGGTGCACCTAACTTTCTAAAAAAAGAGAGATTCATGGTTGGCTTGTATCCACTTTTAAAGGCTAAAGTAGAGCTAAAATTCCCATCCACCTTCGAAGAAGCACGTGAGGTAGCCATCATCAAGTTTAGAAAACTACACTTCCAAGCACATAGAACAAGGGGTTTGAATGAAGTGAGTGAAAGGGAGTCTTCACAAACCATGGAAGCACCAATTAGGGCCCCTCTTGCACAATCTTCACAAATAGGAGATAACTCTCAACAAGAGGTTTTACAAAGGCTAACTCAACAGCTTGAGAACCTCACTCTGAATCTAGTACAAGGCCTACCTCAACAACGACAACCAAGAGAAGGGAATCGCAATCAACGAAGACAAGCTCAAGAGTTGCGATGTTGGAATTGCAATGAAATGGGCCATGGCATGTACAATTGTCCACATCCAAGGCGACTTCTGGGAGACATATATCCCCCCAGACCGCCTCCTCTCATTGTGCAGCAAGAACTAGCTCAAGGCCCACAAATCCTTCGTCGACCACCACCACCAGCAAATATACCTCCCGTCCCACATGAGGAGGAAGAAAGAGGAGTCAACATCATCAAGCTAGAAGAGGTAATAGATGAGCATACTCTAAACTTTGATGTTATGCCGACAGAAAAACGCACAAGAGCACATGATAAGGATGAAGACATGAGAAGTGAAGGAACAAATTCAGCCAGAAGGGACAAGAAGAAGAAGTCAAAGATGGAAGAAGCTGAAAGTAGCAGGAAGAAAAGATCAAGGCGAAGGGAAATTGGTATCAACGACTTCCCATTGGGAAAGGAGCTAGAGCCCTACAACATCCTGGAGGATTTACAAACCCAAAAGCCAAACATTTCATGGCCTCAACTTCTACACTTATCAGCCAAAGTAAGAAGGCAATGGCCAAAATTGGTAAGTACAAGAATTCCAAAAAAGAAAGCAAATCTTTCCATTAAGGTTGTGGCCTCAAAGCTACAAAAAGATATGGAACCCATTGTGGATGCTTACATAAGGGGTAAAAAGGTGTCTAATGTATATGTTGATGGTGGAGCTCAAATGTGTGTGATCACGGAAAAATTAATGAACAGGTTAGGGCTTGAAATTACAAAGTCCTCTAATTGTCAAGCTAGGCTAGCCAACAACTCAAGTGTGAAGTGTTTGGGGATCATTGAAAATGTAAAAGTATCTGTATGTAACATAGATGCACGAGTGGATATGTATGTCATGCCAGCTAAGGGGGAGGGCTATCCCATCATCCTAGGGAGGCCTTGGCTCATTGCTGTGAATGCAGATCAAAAATGGGGAAGTGGTCGTTTGATTCTTAAGAAGGGTCAACCGGTGGTGTATGATTGGCGAGAAGGAAAGCAACTAGATATCAACTATGAAACCACGACAGATGAAGAGAGCGAGGAGGAGAGTCCTTACTCAAGTGATGAGGAAGCATCAACCAGTGAAGAGGAGTCTTGTTTGGAGGTAATGGGAATTGTATTCAACGCCAACACTCAAGATGTTCGTGTAGAAGAAAAGCCAACAGACAATCACACACGAGGGGATGAAAGATGCCACCACCTTGAAGAAGGATTTGAGAAGATGCTTGCAAAAGATCTTACTTGTGAGGAGAAGAAGTCCTACATCAATATGCTAAGGAGGTATCCCAATTTGTTTATCACTGACTACTCACAAATAAGAGGTGTAGATGTAATAGAGCATCGAATTGAATTGAAACCAGGGACCAAACCCGTGGCTCAAAAGTTAAGGCGACTAGGATCTGTGCAACAAAAGGCTCTCCTACAAGAAGTGAATCGACTCTTGAAGGCTGGCTTCATCTATCTAGTATCCAACTCCGAATGGGTATCACCTATTGTAGTCACTCCCAAGAAGAATGGTAAGTGGAGGGTCTGCATGGATTACAAACCCCTCAACGCTGCGACAAAGAGGGACCACTTCCCTCTCCCTTTCCAAGATGAAATTTTGAATGAAGTAGCAGGTCACGAATGCTACACTGTGTGTGATGGGTATTCAGGATATTTTCAAATTAGAATAGTAGAAGAGGACCAACCAAAAACCACCTTCATCACACCTTGGGGATGTTTTGCATTCAAAGTAATGCCTTTTGGGCTCACCAATGCTCCTAGCACCTTCATGAGATTCACAATATTTGTATTTCAGCCATTCTTTGGAAAATCTATAAGAGTCTTTATGGATGATTTCTGTATTTATAGTTGTAGATCACTTCATTGGCAAAAGGTTGAAGAGGGGCTTAAGAGGCTCCATCAATTTGGGGGACAACTCAACCCAGAGAAGTGTCATATCGGTGAATCTCAGGTGGTTTTGCTAGGCCATGTGGTTTCTTCACAAGGAATTCAAGTGGATCCCTCTAAAGTAGAGGCCCTTTTGTCATTATCTCCACCAACAACAACTAAGGAGCTAATGACTTTCAACCACAAAGTGAGGTACATGTCTCGCTTCATCCATCTCCTAGCAGAAGCCATCGCCCCTTTGCATAGGTTGGCAAGCCAATCTACATTTGAATGGGGGAGGGAACATGCAAAATGTTTTGAAAAAGTGAAGGGAATTCTTAGCTCTCTCCCAATCCTAATGCCACCAGATCCAAAGGAGACCTACTATGTCATTCCAAGTGTAGGTTTCGAAGCAATTGGTGTTGTTTTGATGCAAAAAGATCCTAAAACATCATACATGAGGCCGATCTATTTTGCAAGCAAGGTGATGACTCCGGCCGAGAAGGGATACACTGAAATGGAGAAAGTGGTCTTTGTAATCTTGTTTGCGGTAAGGAAGTTTCGATCGTATCTTCTCCCTGTGCCATTTGTTTTTCTCACCTTAGAGCACAATCTACCATATGTAGTACAACACATGAGCCTCTCATCTAGAATAGCAAAGTGGGTGCTTGAACTCCAAGAATTTGAATACACTTTCCTTGTAGAAGATAGCACAAGAGCAGGACTTGCAGACATTCTCACCTACAAAGTGAGAGAAAGGGAAGGATCACGACTACAAAAGAGGCTCAAAACAGTTCAAAGTGAAGGAGATTGATAATGCCCATACTTTATGCTTTGACGGAGCTTATCAACGCCAACAAGACAAAGCAGCAGGGGGAATCCTCATTTTGAACCCACAAAAGGAGGTGATGGTTAGAAAAGGTATCACTCTACCCAGTGTTCACTCTAACAATGAGGCTGAGTATGCTGCTCTAACCCTTGGGCTAGAAGAATGCAAAGAATTAGGCATACAAAGACTTATTATAAAAGGTGATTCTTTGCTAGTGGTCAGGAAAATCCAAGGGACTTGGAGGTGCAAGAATCGTACATTGTTTGAGTGGCTTAGTAGTGTAAGAGCTTTGATGAAGGGTTTTAAAGCAACACAGGTACAACACATTGTGAGAACTCATAACAAGGAAGCAGACTTACTCGCAAATGAAAAGCTTCAAATGGAGGTAGGAGGTGTGAAACTATATGAACCCAAATATCAAGGTCAAGAGGAGCTAAAAGACATTATCTTCTTTCTACAAGCAGGTGAGTGTCCCAAACACTTAGACAAGGTGCAAAGACATAGACTAGTTAAGAAGGCCACACCTTACCAGTTGATCGGGGATGATTTATATCACAAAGGGAAAGATTTGGTTTTGAGGAGAGTACCAGGTGTGCAAGAGATAGAGAAAATTCTTCTTTCATGTCATGATGATGTCTATGGTGGTCACTTTTCTCAAGATATTACGAGTAGGAAGATTTTACAAGCAGGGTTTATTTGGCCGAGCTTACATCGTGATGTCCAATATTGGTGTAAGGCATGTAATCCATGCCAAATTGTTGGGGATAGACTACTAACATATGAGCCTCGAGTCCCAATAATATCTTATGGCCCATTTGAAAAGTGGGGTGTGGATGCAATAGGTCCCCTACCTCGTACTTCTACAGGGAAGGTTTTCATCATCATGGGTGTTGACTACATGACACGATGGGCGGAAGCAACAAGCACAACCCGAATCACAGCTGAAGAGGTATCAAAGTTTATTTTTGATCATATTTGTAGTAGGTTTGGAACACCCCTAGAAATCTTATCAGATCGAGGCCAGGGTTTTAGGGTTGACCTTCTGAATGATCTCTTGAGGAGGTTAAAAGTGAAATACCTGCATTCCACACCCTATTATCCTCAATGCAATGGATTGGTGGAAAAATTGAATGGAATGATATGTAAGATCATTTCTAAGCAGGTTGTGGACCGGCCTAATGATTGGGATCGCCATTTGACGGCTGCTCTTTGGGCGTATAGGACATCTTTCAAGGTATCTACCCAATTCACCCCTTTTCATCTAGTTTATGGATAGGAGGCACTTCTCCCCATTGAGGTAGAGCTCTCAAGCTTGCGCGTTCTTGCAAGAGTGGCAAAAAAACCAAAAGAGGTGGAGTATGAAACTAGTGATATGGTTTTCTTAAAGGTCATTCCTGAGAAGTCTCATTTGATTCTTGGAAAGGATAGAAAATTGTCTCCATGATTTGCTGGGCCATTTAAAATTTTGAAGCGCATTGGTTTATTACCTTACAAATTGGAATTGCCTTCTCATGTTAAAGTGCATCCTGTATTTCATGTGAGTATGTTCCTAATGTGCATCATGTTTTACAAAACAACTCTAAGTTGAAAGATGACAGACCATTGACTGTAGAACCAGACTTAGTACTAGATAGGCGTTTTAAACATCTAAGAAATAGAGACATTGTGGAAGTTTTGGTTAAGTGGCAGAACTATCCAGTAGAGGATGCATCATGGGTTGATCTTAGTGTTTTGCAAAGAGAATTTTCCTCTCTTTAAACCAACTCTGAGGACAGAGTTAATTTTGATAAGGGGAGAATGTAATAGGACTAGTCTTTGAAGTTCTTAAAGTCGAAAAGAATGTAGCAGGGCATATCTTTCGTTAGCACGATTTGAAAGATTGTTGAATAGTCTATTAAATAGAGCTTATACGAATGAGTTGAGATATTAAGAGAGAACATATATTCTTTTTTAAAAAATAATACACTAAAGACAGATTTGATAAAGATTAATGAATAACAGATAGTCTGTCTATGAACAGTAAAATTGAGATTTTTATTAATATCAATGTTTTATATTTATGTGTTTTAGCTTAAAATACATGGGTAGGCTTAAAATAAGTTGTAAAAGTAGTGGAGACCCAAAAATAGAGGTTTTATTAGTCGCGACCTAAACGTTGCGTTTTTAGCCAAACAGAGACGTTTTCCATAATTCTGTTTGCATGCCTTGTAGACCAAACATATTCCCGTCGTTTTGAGTACCTGGATTTCTCTGTTCTGAGTTTGTTTGTAGAAGTTATGATGAAAACAAACAGAAGGCAGCAGCAGTGTAGTATACACAGGGACAGACAGACATACAACATCATACAGCTCTCCCTACTATCAACCAAAAAGTGGATTGTTTCTTCATGGTAGAGTATTGCAATTGAGATTATGAAGATATAAAATTATGTTTTTTTACTTTGATTATCATGTTGAATTGGTTGCACGAGTATGTTCTTTTAACTATTTTGTAAGCGATGCAGAAATCAGTTTGTGAAACCGGATCTGTGCAAAGTGTCATGATAAAAATCTAACCTTTACGGATCGCTTAGCGATCACGTTCTTATCTTATTCTCGCAGGTATACTTGGTGCGCGAATCGTGTTGATTGAACGCCTAAAAAAAGCGACTATTTTGAGAAGCCGCATGCTTTTCGAGGAAAAGAAGGATTAAAGAACGACGGATGGTGCGTTTGGGGATCATTCACAGATCTCCTCTTCTGCGAGTGTGAGTGCGAGTGCGAGTGCGAGTGAGACGCTGCATGCAAGCGAACTGAAGTTCGGGGGTGGCCGGGAGGTTCGAGCTCCGTACAACGGAGTGCGCCCATATTCAATTGCTCCTCTGTTGTATCAAAACTCTACAAAGATTCATCAATACAAAGATCTCTTTCTCTATCTTTTGCTATCCATCTCTATTATTCGGTTCCCGTGACATCAGACATAGACCATGCAGCACAAAGGAAGTCTTTAGAGGTACATAAATAGGAATCGAAGCCCATAGAAAGATATATCATGCCACAATGTAGCCCATTGTTCAGAGGATGTATACACATATACACCACTAATTGCATACGTATATATATATATATATATATATCTATATCTATCTATATATATGTGTGTGTGTGTAGATATATATATATCTGTATATATATATATATAGATATACATTGCACAACCATCCAATGTCCGCTTGGATAATTATGCACAATAACGGGCTATAGATCATGCCACACCATCATCAAAACTTCAAGTAACTAGTCACGCTCACATACGGTATCTAATATCTAGTAAAATAAGAGCTCTGTTTGATAAAACTTATACTGACTATGATCTTGTGATTTAACTTGGAAGGTTGCGAACGGACTTTTATGGTCTTTTGCGGGTCATCTAAGGAGAGGGATCACCCAAATCCACATCCTTCCCCTTAATTTTGGACTCATTCAAACCCACAAGCTTCCCTTTGCTAGGAGTGTATTGGAGGTTGGAAGGTTTCACTTTACCTTTGTCCACAAGAAAATAGGCAGGTGAGGTAGCAGCCACAACTGGAACTAATCTTGAGGTAGACACCTCCTTTTCATAGGAGACATCAAACATGAAACAACTGAAGGGGGAGGTTGCAAGTTAGGTTCAGGCCATTCAGATTGCATGTGTCCAAATTTCCCACATCTAAAGCATGAATTTTCAAAGCTGCCACATTTAATCTTGAGGGACGTTTTCCAACCAAAGGGTCCCTTGAGTTTGTAGTAATGCCTTCTTGTGTGGGAAGATCTATGTCCTAGAGGATGCAAAAACGATCAACGTATTACATTAAGCATTGGTCAATCATCATATTGACATTAAGCATTGGTGGATCAACGTATTGACATTAAGCATTGGTGGATCTTATGCCCTTGGTTGACCCTTATGTTGGTGGTTTTTATGACGTTTATTGGCCTATGGTGTTTATAGGACCACACGTGCAGGAAACAGACTGTATCTCTCAAGCCACAACTCCAAAAGAGATTCTTTCTGCCCTAAAAGTTCTGTGAAGTTTTTGAAACATAATTTTTGAAGGCCACAAATTTCAAATCTATTTATCTCTTTGTGCAAAACTGGCACGAACAACAAGTTTCCCTGGCACAACTACACATAAAAAAGGCTAGTCAACGGCAAAAATTGTATCCAAAAGCATCAAGGAGGAATGAAACCCCAAAACCTATAAATTTTTTATATTTAGCTAGACTTTTTTATGTTTATACATGATTTTTAGTTATATATAAGTCATACTTCAAATAACTCACTAACTCACTAGCGACTCGCACTACATGTACATGTGCTTGCTAAAGCAAGCTAGAAAATCCACAAAAAGGAAATCCCACACACCCTTTTGACACACAACACCATGTCCATATGTAACTTTACAAAAAAAATGGAGTGTCCACCAAATGCGCCCAACAAGGTGGATGTGGACCATGTATGCTTGCTAGTCTACCTCTCCTAGTCTATTTTTCCTCTTATAACATTTTCAATGTTTCTCTCGCCACTTTCATTGTTCTTTAACTTTGTTTGTAAGTCATGCCTACATTACTAGAAAAAAAACTTGATTGGTCTAAATGACTTGACAAAAATATAAATCCTCTCACTACATTATGTTGTTTCTCTCACCACCTTCAATGTTCTCTATCTGTGTAAGTATGTCATTGCCATACATTACTTGATAAAAAACATAATTGGTCAAAAAACTTGAAAAAAGTTCAAAAATTTCCTTAAAAATGCGAAATGAAAAACTCACAAATAAAATACATCCCTATGTTGTTAGTCATCAGTTATGGGCTATGACAATAGGAGATGGAGAAGCAAGCTACATAGTTGGGTTCCTCTCAACTCTAAGGAAAATTGTCTAGAGTTTGAAATAAAGGTCATAGTCCATGATCCATACACTGAGCCTAGAAGCCTTATAGTAACAAGAAATTGGAGACTATAGGTGTCAAAAAATCTGTTGAGTTTATTGATCAAGCATCTCCTAAGTATATATTCAAAGTGGATGGCATTGTTGTGAGCACAAAGATGGAGAATTCAACCTCATCCATCACATGTCTCCCCCAAAACGAGTTGTATTTGACCCACTTGCAAGGACTTGACAAAATCCGAGTTCAATGCCGTAATCATTACATTTTGCAAATATACATCTGTTTCCTACCTTATTGTGATCATTATTGATGTAGTTTTAAATCTATATGACACCATGATATGCAGTCAAGAATCAAACAGCTGGTATTAAATTTTGAAGTCCAAAATTATAAACCACTGACGCGGTCCGGGGCGGGCAACAAGAAGAGTGTCCTCTAAGCACCCTTCTAGGCTCCTGTGCTGCTCAATTGGCCGGTTGGGGTTGTAAAAAACAACAAACACACACACAAACCCGCAACCTAATCCTCCATATATTTGGGGCACCACCTAGTTTTGGATGCGAACTAGGATGCGTAAAGAGAGAGAGAGAGAGAGAGAGAGAGAGAGAGAGAGAGAGAGAGAGAGAGAGAGAGAGAGAGAGACAAAGAGATAGAGAGAGAGAGAGAGAGATAGTGCTCGGGCTGCTTTGAAATGTATCGGCAATGATCAAGAAAACTCAATTATATATGTAAGAAAGAGAGAGAAGGGGGAGGGGATGCTTGTTGCATTAATACCTTCTTACAAATCTGTCACGACAAATCAAAGTGAGATTAGTATTTGTTCAACATAGATTGAGTAAATTACACTAGAACAAATCACACGAAAAGCAACCCCAATCATTGTCTTAAGGCCAGGGGATTCCTCTCCACCCTGTTGCCCTCTTACAGTATGTGGAATTTATGGTTGAATTGATGACAACACCCAAAGACAAGCTATCAAGAACTTAAAAAAAACACCAAGACACTTACACATCATTGTTGTCCATTACTTCACATTGGAAGAGAGACAAAGTATCCAAGCTTAGTCCAAATCCACCCTCCTTGATTCATCAAATGTTGGGCTTACACTAGTAGGAGAAATGATAGATTTCCTACTCTCAATTGAATGATCACTCTCTCTTACAATGGATAGAGTTCCCTTGCTAATCACCCCTAATACAACACATGCATATGCATAAGACAATCAGCTTCCACTCAAGAGCTCCTTCTAGAGAGGTTGAGCTTGGCTTCTCAAGCTATAGCATAGTGCTCTGCTTATGGCAGCTCCCCCCCTTTTGTGCTAGCTACACCCTCCTTTTATAGAAATTTTGAGGTCTAGGGTTACTCCTCTAACCATGGTTGGGTTAGATTTTCAGCAATTATCTAATTTCTTTTGCTTGGAATTATTCAAGAAGTTGGTGGGAATAGATGAAGAAGAGAGAGAGGAGAGAAGTGGAGGTGATATGACTTTTCATAGTAGGTTAGTGTTAGTAAATTAGTAGAGTTAGTATTTTTACTAATTTACAAATGGAATTGGATATTTACAATGGAAGTATCCATATACGATACAAATAAGGAAGAAAAAACTCTTAATAGGTAAGAAAATATGGATTTCTTACAATGTTGATGCTCCAAGTGTCTTGAGTAGGGTCAATTTTGATGCTTGTTGAAGGTCCACTAGCTTTGACGGTACGGTTTTTTCTCCACTCTTGACCTTCCTTGAGAGCCAAGGCAAGTGAACATGAGTAATCAATCACCATGATGCTGTCTTTCAAGAGAAGAGGCTGAATTTTGTGGTTTTTATTGATAGATATGGATAATATGGATGAGGAAAAATGAGACTAGGTGGTCAATTTTGGAATGGAAGTGTGTGTAGGAGACATGAGTTCACCATGGTTTCTCTTATTCTTCAAGGTTGAGAAGAAGGTGAGTAGGGTGCAGAGAGGAGTGGTGAGAGAGGTGGGGATGATGAGTGGAGAAGTGTGTGTGAAAGAGGAAAATGATAAAGTGGAAGAGGGAGTGTGGCTGCATAGCATGGGCAAACTGGGGTCCATCAATAAAATCATAGCTCAGAGCTCGTAGCTCAAAAAAATATGAAAAAATTTGAAGTAAAAGTTCAGCCCATGATCTACAACATTTGTTGTATCACCTTTTCAAATTTGGGGAGCACGTGATCTTTAAAAATTCAGCAAAACCGACTTTTTTTTTCACTTCACAAAGTCCTTGTGAGGTCCTTCTTTGGATGATTCTTTTGAATACCTCTAAGAGTGAGCCCCCCATAGTGCATGCATGCATGCCACATACCCTTGGTCTTTTTTGGTAGGTCTATAATTGAAGATATTGTTGAGATCATGATATAACTGAATAGTACAACTAAGAAAATCAAATATTGAGGGGTTTTAAAAAAATATGTACATGTCAAATATAAATAATATAGGTGGAAAAAATATAAAGGGGTCAAAATAAATCTCTCTCATTATAAGTCTACCATAAAAAGATGAATATTTTTGGTGGTCTAATTTATGAGAGTAATAGGGA
Organism: Adiantum capillus-veneris; assembly: GCF_014529385.1. NCBI lineage: Eukaryota > Viridiplantae > Streptophyta > Polypodiopsida > Polypodiales > Pteridaceae > Adiantum > Adiantum capillus-veneris. The sequence continues at coordinate 42,605,685 of NC_140932.1, forward strand.
ATAGATGTAGGAAGGACAAAATCACAATAGTGAAAAAATATAGAACTAGTTTTTTGGATTTTTGTTGGGATGGAGTTACACCAAAAATAAGATAAGCGTGCATGAAATTATTTTTATATGGAATAAAGAGTATGCAAAATGGTAAGAAAAAATATGGTAATGGTGAGTCAATGTACATAGCATAAATAACACACCATAGGTAGAAATATTTAAATAAATACCAAAATAATTATAAAAAATCCTTTTATTTAGGCCCTATAGACAATGAAATATTTACACATAAATGGGCCATAATATACTTATATTTTTTTTTATTTTTTTTTTTTTGGCTCAACTAGCCCAGTGACTAGCTAATTGAGGGTTTTTAAGAAGATATGGGAAAAGTCCCCTAACTCACACACGCCTATGTACAGTGAAATGGTAGGGATAGCCACAGTGTTTGGATGATTTTGGTAGGGTGGGTTAACTCACTATGGAAAGTTGGATAGCCGAAAAACGGCTATCACCACCAAAGGGTGTATGTTCATATGGACAAGATGAACGAAAGTGTACATAACTTTTGTGGAGTAATGTAAGCAATCATGAAACTCCACTTTTTTTTAACCTGGTGTCGTGGCGCTCTGCTTCCATGATGGGAAAAAGGGTCAGGATATGCAAGTTTAGCTTCTTTGAAGCCTATATGTATTTCGAGCAGTGGCAAAGGATTGATAGTAGACAAGGTTTGATGTTAATTGTATGGTAGATACGGCTTTAAGGAGCCATAACCTATAGTTTTTATGCTATAAGTGGATATGCTCCATGCTGACAAAATGGGAGTTTATGGGTTGGAAATGTAGTACTCGGAATTTTATCCATGCTTGTCTTTACAGCTCGCTGATTGGAGTCCAGATGGAGACGTTATGGCCAGTTTATTATTCTCAGGGGTCGATTCTGTTGGTTTTTGGACCCGCCTCGAGATGTGTGTTGAGGAATTTGAATTGAGCTTAGCTGGGGTTTGATTAATAGAGCTCGAAAAGGTGCTTAACGGAGCTCAAATCGGGTAGTAAATTCTCATCAATTTAATTCTCTTTGCAGTTACAGACAACTACGACGATGCTTGGTTGGTAATGATTGAACTCGTCACAATACCTTGGATGAGATGTATGCCAAATGTGGTGTCTGTACATAAGTTTCTTGATGAGCTTCTCTTCAAAGTGGTCACTTAGGGTGCATTCAAGGCTCTTGGAGATGGGTGCACTGATGCTTTGGTCAATATGTATATAAAATGTGGTGCCTTCACAAATGCATTAAAGGGTTTTGATGGGCATCCTCCTTAGGAGTTATCTCTTGGAGTGTATTGATTGTGAGATATGCCCAAAATGGCTGCAGCAAAGAATCTCTGAGCTATTTTCATCGGATGCAAATGGAAGGCCTCTCTACAAATGCTATCACTAAGTTTGTAGGCCCAAATGAGGAACGATGGCCAGTCTGTCCAAGCTCTAAGGGGTGGCCGCCCAAAAAGACCATAAGGGCGCCCAATAATGTGTAAAGGGAGAAAAACCAATGTCTTTTTTTAAGGAAAATATGCTCTCCCTTCAAGGAAACAGTCATGGCGCCATGATTGTTCCGATGAAAGGATAGAGAACAAGTGATAGGCATAAAAAAAGAAGACGCATCGTGACTGTCTTCTTTTATGGAAAATATGCTCTCCCTTCAAGGGAACAGGCACCGTGACTCTCCCAATGAAAGGATAGAGAACAAGTGATAGGCATCTATACTAATAGATAAAGGGGGAGGGAATTTCGAGCCCTCCCCCGCACATGTGTCAGTAGGAAAATGATCCGGTTGGTGTGGAATGAGCAAAATGGGCACAGGAAACAGCGTCCGCTAGAGAGAGAGAGAGAGAGAGAGAGAGAGAGAGAGAGAGAGAGAGAGAGAGAGAGAGAGAGAGAGAGAGAGATGTACAGCAGGAACCAGTGTGGTCCCAGAGGTAGAGCTTGCTATCCATTCCGCCAGTGAGGATTAGACCATCCGGCAGGTGCAAAATGCAGGTAACCCATTCAGTGTGGCCTTGGTTGCCGCCATACAAAGCTTTTCGTAATTGGGTGGATAGACGGGACATCAACCATATAGACAGCATGGTCTGACGAGCCAATGGCAGCCTGCATACCCATCAATCTCATACACATAGGCTCAGGAAATCAGAGAGGTTCATGATGGAGCCTGCACAGTTGGCAGGGCCATTGAGCCCATCTCTCTAAATGAAGAGGAGATGGAGTTATAAAGCGTGGTTCATAGGGCAATGGAGCTAGGCTGTTGAGGAGGATGAAGTTGCAGTCTTCTGCAATTTCTCTTCGGAGAAACACCTGCAACAACAGAGCCTTCTGGTGTAGCTATGGCTTCTTCTCGAACATCCCACATGGATCATCTCCCCCGAATCAACAACCTGGGGCCTAGGATATAACATAAATCTCTTCCGAATTAGGAAAAATATGAACCCTCTAGGGGCCCTTTGGGATTAAGGTTAATTAGAGGCCAGCCAATGAGAAGAGGGTGGTAGACACACTCTCTGCCTTAAAAAATGTAGGGGGACAAAGTAGTTTTACACTTCTTAAATGGGCTCTTACCTAGTGAGAATGTGGGGTTGGGGGGGGGGGGGCATATGGAACCTCCAACTTCCCTCCTTTTTGATCCGGTTTTGAAAAAATCCCCAAAATTTAAAATTTTTCAAAAATTTCAAAACTCAAATTTCATCTTCTGAAAACCCCCCTAAAACTATTTTATGGTCGAAAAAGCATTTTTTGATCTCAAAAAGTCAAAACGTACATCCAAAAACCCTAAAATTCAAATTTTTTTGAAAACTTTTAAAAAATCTTTTTGGGCTATCCAGAGCTCCCCCAAAAGTAGTTATTAGGCAAAAAGTGATTTTCTCTCTCTAGAACCCCTTTTCCAACCCCTCCTTGGTTGCAACCATCACATTCATCCTCTACTCCAACACTCTCTCTCTCTACACCATCTCCATTGCTACAGCAAGGAAGCTCCTCTCTCCTCCCCTACCACCTTCCATTGCCACACCAAGCAAGGGTTATCCACCTTCTCCTCCCAGTGCCACACCAAGCAAGGGTTGTCCACCTTCTCCTCCCATTGCCACAAGGGTTAACCACTTTCTCATATCACTTTATCCCACCTACATTGTAGCAACAAGCAAGGTTCTTCTCCTCCTCCTAGTTTTCTTTGCTCAACCATGGCCAACTCTACTTCGCAAAGGCGGCCAAAGCATGAGGTCACAGCACTTGCATGCCACAACACTAGAGGTGTAGATGATGAGTGGGTGCCACAAGAGTTCACCAAAGGTGCTTGGGTATACATGCAACCATCTGTTGTTGGCCCTCATCGTGTGCGGAATCGTGCAAACTTGGATCTTCATTGGAAAGGAAAGCTCCTTGGCTTCAAGAACCGCAAAGACAAGGGGACCGTAGCCATTGTGCAACATGTTTTCTCAATGTCAACCATGCACTTGCAACAACCACCTCGATTTCCAACACATTGTAAGTACATGTTTTGAGAATACAAAGCTAGGTGTGAAATCATAGTGTAATGTTATTATGGATTCATACTTAACATTTGTCATGCATTTATAGTCATATTTCCATCCACGTTGGTGGAGGAGCACCCACTACATAGTCTCTCTGGCACATTCAATGCTATACATGCGGATATTGGAGCAATAATGTTCCCACATATTTGCCCAACCAAACTGGTTCAAAGAAGGATTTTCTTCTATTCTCACTCCTATATTGTCCCTAATTCTACACAAGCATTTGGAACGCTTGAACCCATCAAAGTAACTTCCTTATTAAGTATGGAGTGGACGGTCCCAGATTTGTGGTCGGTAGCATCTTTCAAGCAAAAGATGATAATGGATGTCCAAAACTCTTTGAAATACTCTAAAGCTTCTAGGTCTGTGGTCTTGAGTTGGTGTTTGCCTATTCATTGTTTTGTGCACATTTTTAAAGAGTTTGGATTTGTGGAGACTACCACAATGCTTGTATGTAAAGATGCGCATTACGAGGAATTAGGAAGGATTTTAGAATAGGACTGGGGTTTTGTGGAGGGCATGCACAACGGGGACCGGTACCGTTGTAAGGTTGGAGCTTCAGGTATTGGAATGCGCTATTTGAAATCCCGCACCTCCTTGTACATACGATTTCACTATGATCGTTGGATGTGCAAGCTTGGAGTGTGGACTCCCTTACAGAGTGTAGACAACGCTATTGCATGCTTTGACATTGTAGTGAAGATGCCCAGCGATGCTTTGGAGGCAGTCCAAGTGAACAAGCATTGGACTCTCAGTAATGTTCGAGAACATTTGGTTATTATGGGTTTTGAGGCCCTTCAACAAGCACAATTTTGTTTACAAGGTCACAAGGTGAGAATCCTTCCACCACATTTTCAATACATCATGGTTTGTCGATCATTAGATGCTTATTGTAATGAATGTCTGCAGATTGGGAAGCGAATGGAAGACAAATTGAAGGTCGAGGAGGACTGGGGGATAGATGGAACTATGCTATCAATCTTATAACTTTGTAACTCTTGCAATTTTCATATTGATCCCCGCTGTAATCAACATGATTTGCTTCGGCAAATCATGCCTTTGAATATAATTTTTTGCATTGGGATGAGAAATCATTTTTTGGTGAAAGTGCTTTTTTTTTTTAATGTCTTAAAAAAAGGGTCCATTATAAAAGGGGGGGCACCTAACTCATTCACTATTTTCACTTTTGCAACTCTTGAGCTCCTCCACTCTCTATCCACACCCCAGGCTAGACATGGATGCTGCCACACCCTCTGCATCTGCACCCACATCCACCCCTTTGTCACGCTTCATCCTCTTCCTCGAGGACACCAAATACAAAGGGAAGTTGGACCTCCACACCTTTTTTACTCATCTCCCTGACCTTGACGCCACACTTGCCCTTCACATGGATGCATTTGAGGAGATTTCTGCGTTCATGGAGGAGCACATCATAAAATATTATGTATCTATCCCCCCACATGCAGGGATCTAGGTGCCTTGCGATGTTTTGCGCTATATACACAAAGGTGATCGCCCATTCTCCAAGCGGTTGCAACGATTCCAAGAAATTGCAACCGATGCAAGCCATTACTTGGACGAGAAAGCCCCTGGGGTGTCAACGCTCAAGAAGCGCAAGTTGGGGGTGGAGTACCTTTCTCGGCTCGCAACATTTATCTTCTTGGTGAGCGAGGAACCTGATTTGGAGGAGCTCCGCTTACCACACCTTCAAGTTGGGTCCTTTATCAAGGACACCAAGGAGCAGCAGGTTATGCCCATGAACCCTGCAGCGGAAGGAAAAGCACACCAAGACAAGGTTGAGGCTGCTAGGATGTCTATGCCATTATGAGACCTCCCATCTGATGATCCAAAGCTTGTATCTGTGGTGCATGGGAGCATTGACCTGGATGCAAAGGGCAACAGGGAGGAGGACGACAAGGAGCAGGAGATAAACTGTATCCTAATTTTCATGTTACTATTTTATCCTTCATTGTCTTTTTTCTCAACCTTCATCGGTTTATGACAGGATGTTGTGGAGGTTGATGATTTTGCTGCAAGGACGGGTGGCAAGCGGACGTGCTTTGGACCTCAAGCTTCCCTTGCGCATTACCTAGGACAACTCCCCCCTGGCGATGTGGCCATTATCCATAATGGATTTACTCCCCAAGCCCATTTTATGACTTGGTCGTTAAAAGCTTTGAGCAAGTTTTTGTGTTTGAGCACCATTGCTCAAACTGCGCATCAAGTGTTCCTAGTGCGTAGATCCCTTGTATGCACAGCGTTTGGCACTGGCTTTCGTGGTAAAGTGCTTGCCCAGATAGGGATACATGCTTCCATTGGCTCAACTAACCCAAATGCCATAGTGCAGTCCCTCTTGACTGGGGAGTTGCCTTACGCGCAAAATAGGCGCCAGGAAATGGTCAAAAAAAATTATGAACTCCTCAGATACATGATGTAAAATCATCGTGCTAGAAGGAATAAAAAATATTTGAAATTGTCTCTCTATAATTCTTTTGAATCAGATTTGTCAATCTTGAAAATTGTTTCAATTGGTGATATGAATTGTTTTTTGATTGGTGACTTTGTTATTTCAAGTTCTGTATGTAATTGCAGTCAATTTCAGTATATTTGTGCTTTTTAAGTACCCTAGGGGGTAGATTAGCCTATAAGGGGCATAAAAATGCTTGGCCACAAGGGCGCGCAAATGGCCCATCCATCAGTTTTGGATGGGCCATTTGTGCGCCCTTGTGGCCAGGCATTTTTTTGCCCCTTATAAGCCAATCTACCCCCTAGGGTACTAAAAAGTACAAATATACTGCAATGGATTGGTTTTGCATCATTCATTTAAATGCACCCTTTTTATGGCAATTCCAGCATATGTTCAGACTCAAGGACACTAGAAAAGCTGAAATCAATTATGAAATGAATTTTCCAGCACACTATCACCTGCTTTAGCTCTACCTAGTATACCCCTCCACCAAAAAGTCCAATTGCATTGGACATTTGAAAAATCCAAATTAATGTTGCATAGACACTTGGTTTCACAATATGTTATTTGTTTTGATATCCTATAAGGAATTCAAAGCTTGAAATGACCAAAAAAGGTGTCCACAAGGATCCATGTAAAATATTGATGCAAAACCAATAGGTTTTAGTAAATTTGTGTATTTTAAGTACCCTTGGGGGTAGATAAGCCTAAAAGGGGCAGAAAAAGGCCTGGCCACAAGGGCGCGCAAATGGCCCATCCAAAACTCTTGGATGGGCCATTTGCGCGCCCTTGTGGCCAGGCCTTTTTCTGCCCCTTTTAGGCTTATCTACCCCCAAGGGTACTTAAAATGCACAAATTTACTGAAATTGACTGCAATTACATACAGAACTTGAAATTACAAAGATAATACACAGAGTAAACACAATTGTTGATCATATTGTCATTGGAAAGTCAAATCATTACAAAGATAAGGGTGTGCAATACAAAAAGAGGGGTAACTTCAGCTAATGCTCAAAGTCTCGTCGCAATCGACGTGCAAGCTGCATATCTTTTGGCTGTATTGTCACTCGCTTTGCATGAATGGCACATAGGTTGGTATCTTCCAACACCGAAATGATGTGGGCCTCTGCAGCTTCTTGAATAGCCTCTAGCGCTATTGTTTACATTCTATACTGATTTCCATAGCTTTGAAGCACCTCCTTCACAGTGCGAGCAAAGGGGGCGCGTCAAATCAAGAGCTCCGTCATCTTCTGGTAGTGGCGGATTTCTGCAAATGCCCTTGCTATTTTTTGGCGCCGCTGCGGTTGTCTTGGGGGAACTTTTACATTTGCTGGCGGGTGGCGTTTAGGCTTCTTGAAAAACTTAGACTTGTGCCTATTTACATGCTTAGGGGCTGGTTCTGCAACCTCTTCTGATTCCTTTTCTTCCCTTGATTGCCGATCTTGTCATGTGGGGAGAGCTCCCTGGCCTTGAGGCAATGTCGTCCCCCCAACGGACACGCGGTGTGTGCGCGGTATTTTTTCTCGCAGCCATGCTGGCTCACTCTCTGATTTGGTGATGGACCACACGAGTTCTGGATGGTCCTGCTTGTGATTGGGGGCGCGACGGCTGCTCCCTATCAGACTCTGATGTTTGCTGGCCTCGTGCTTCTCTCCAGCATTGGGCACGTTGCTTCATTCTCTTTCTAGGTGTTATATCTTGAGGAGGTGGAGATTCAACAGTCCTTGATGACTCTCGTGCCCTACCACCATGCCCACTACCAGAAGAGTTCCTGGAACGGCCAGGTGTTCGTGGCCGTTCTCTTGTGCCTTTAAGCCATGACGGCTTCTCACATCCTTGGAGGGTGTTTTTGTTGGCAAGGGGATGCTCTTTCGCGGTTTGTTTGGTGCGTGCCATTTCGTTGGTAAGAGCTCACGTGCTCTTAAGAAATGAGTGATTCATGAGACCATGCAATATTTATAAGGGCCCATTTAAAAAGGGCACTGTTCACACTAATTCTTTTAAAAGAAGTATTATTTTTTAAATAAACATGTCGCTAAGAGTTGGACCCTGCGTTTACGTTTAGTGACTCACGCAGTATCCACTTTGATCCTTGTCGCACTTTGCATCGCCGCCATGGAGCATGCTTGGTGGGACCTTGCGACATTTGCCACTTGTTTCTATGCTCTTGACGACTCCATTTTCGCACTTCAATAGCAATCTTGGATTGTCGCGCACGCTCCATTGTGAGCTTACGAGCAAATGTTTTGCGAAAAAACCAGTTGAACATCTCCTCCAAATAATTGGATTGCACCATTCCACCACCATGTCGAGTATTTTTGAAGTACACTCCCCTTGCTCGGTAATGGGACTTCTCCATTCCTTGAGTGCTAAAAATTTCAAGCGATCCATACTTGTGCATAAAAAATGCACCATGCACAAACAAGATATGTTGTTCACATGAGTAAACGATCCACATTATTAAATAAAAACAATCCCTTGTAATGAACACACCATGAATGACTTACCATGTAATGTGTGATGTTATTTTCACCCCAAGAAAGGGTGAACACCTTGGTAAAATCCGCCAAAGCTTCTTGAAATGATTGACGTTGTTCTTCTGTTGTGCTGTTAAGGCCCATAAGCTTGACCATTTTATCAAAATGGGCCCAAACTTGCTTGCGCTTGTTTGCAAGCTCGCCATTTGAATCATTGTTAGTAGTAGCTTTGCATAACTCCTTCCAAAGCTCCCAAAGGTTACCTGCCTGCTGGTTGGAGCTGTTTTGAGCATTATATCGACTTGGCTTTCCTTGGGAAACTCTCTTCAAAAAGTGTCTAGCTTTTTGTCCACTCATTGACACTTTTTGAGCACTTTCATGGGCCTCCCCTGTGTTCTTTGCAGCAACTATAGACACATTTCCACCGTGACAGCCAATGGAATTCAAGAGTACCTCCACTCTTTCGATCGCTTCCTGGGACTTTTCCAACGATTTCATTGTGAAAGCATAGTCAATGTGGAGCTTCAATAGCCTATCAAAAATGCGCATGAATGCGTGTAATGTACAAAAATGTACATTCGATAGAGGAAATCAAAAGATTGGATTCCAAGCGTGGTCCTTTTGATCACGGTCTGGGGCATTGAGCATGGGACATCTCAGAATAGACGCTTCCCATTCTCTACCTTCATCTCTGACATCACGACAATCTAACCCTTGTTCTCCATGCCCTTGCCATGGAAGCATGTAACCGGCCTTTGCAGTGCTCTTATGTGATTTTTGTCCATTAGGTTTGTACCCTCGAGTGCAAAATGGACAAGGCATGAGAGAAGAAGCCCCTTGTTTGCATCCAAGCAAACACTTTATGTTCTTCAAATCCCCACCTAAGTGCCACTCCACATCATAACTACCAAAGCCCTCAATCTCCAACTTCTAACCTGCAATTTGGGAGTGTATTACTTCTGTGATCCATGGAGTTCTCTCAAAAATCCATGAAAGTACTCCATTGGTCTCTTTGGGCACCTCAATAGCACCCAACCACCAAATGTCTTTCTCTGATTGCACGCTAAAAGATAGGGTGGGATATGGCTCGACTAAATCCCTTCGCTTGGTTTGCAGAAGTGCCTCGTTCATTAGAGTGACACTTAGCCTCTCTAACCTTCGGCCTTTCACTATTTGACACTCATCGAGTTTCAGCACAAAAGCGACTTTTGTGCCAAGCACTACAAAATAAATAGTGCTAAGACCTTAAACTTCAGCGTCTATGATAAGAATAATACCAAAGAAAAAATTAAAGTGTGTCACCTTCTTCAAGTAACTCGTAAAATCTAAGCATGTCTTCTTGAAGCCTTCTAAGATCCACGAAAATATTGTTCCACATTGTGTAAGGAAAGCCCTTCTCCGAAGGTCTTACGGATTGTTTCTTACCTTTTCCCCTTGTCTTTGTTGCGCACGAAGCATAAAGGGAAGTTGGCATTGTGTCCTCAATGTGTAGGTATGTCCCAATGCGGGAGAACAAATCTTTGTTTGTGGCCTTCTTTGCGAGATTGACCTTGTGAGAAACGGGAAATAGGTTTTCCACAATGCCATGTTCTTTGAGGGCATCCTTTAGGAGTTGAAAAATATCCTGATAGGCTTTGGTGCTGATTCCAGCCTCATCACAAGCTTCTTGAACATCATCATCACTAACCACATTTCTTAATTTACGCATAAGGTCCTTGGTGACTGCATCCTTAATGTGCTTACCTCCAGGTGATTGTAAGATAGAAATCACGTCCTCGGTATTGAGACAGCTAGTGAGAAGGTTGACTCGATTATCTTGGCTTGTTCCACCGCATGCCTCCTAGATGAAGTTTCTGGGAACAAATAAACATAAATGTTAGAAAATAGTGTGAAGTAAGAATGCATCATGCAAGTAAAGACCAAATCACCTTGTGGATGTAATCGTCATTTGCGTGCTCCTCCGGAATGTGCAAGAGTTTCAATGGATGAATACGGGCATTTGCGTTCCCTTGCACCAAGGGGTGTTTCTTTCAAGTATTTGATGGTGTTGGTAAGCTTCTGGATGTGGGACTGCTTTTCTTGCATTTGTTGTTCAAGACTTTTAACTACCCTCTCTGAAGAGGCAACACTCTCTTGTAATGTCGTCATCTTGAGATGAAGAGCTTGACATTCATGCATCCACATATGCAAAGAAGCACCTGCACCCATACACAGTCGCTTGCAATAGCCTAACAATCCTGCTTCTCCTCTCCCAAGAAATTGAAGAAATGTGGAAAGTCTATTAAACGGTGGATGGAAGCAGCTTATAGGATTGTAAGGGTACAAATGGACATCCACCCAAATGTCAACATTGATCTCACAAGCAGTGCGACGTTCCTGTGATGACCTTTGATCACCCTCACTAGTGGTCTTCGGTGCAAATGCCGTGGGTAAGCGAATATGTATGTTTTTGGTGTGCGGAGTACGTGGTGGTGGAAGCAAACCATTTTTGATGTCCATGAGCACCATGGAAGTTGTTGTGTGAGGAAGCAAATGATGAAAAGATAGAGGGGGAAGGGTAGAGAGGCCAAGCAGGATGGGAGGAGAGAAGGAGGGAGGGGGGGGAGGGAGAGATTGGGGAGGAGGAGGAAGGTAGGGGCAGAGAGGGAGAGGAGAGGGAGAGGGAGAGAGGAGGGAGGAGGAGGAGAGAACAAAATGTTTATTACTTTTTGGGGGAAAAGATTTTTGAAAAAATGGACTTTCTAAGCTTCTGGGTTAAAAAATGGGTCAAAAAATGATTTTTGGATATGTATATATGTTGGGAGGGAGTTTTAAGTAAAAAACAAATAAAAATATTTTTTTTTTTAAAAAGTCAAATTTTGACTCTTTTTGACCCACGGAATTGCTGATGTGGACACACCCCTATGCTTCCTTCACTTTAAAAAAAGCTAGAGAGAGAAAGCAACCCTTTAGGTCCACATCCTACATTTGTCTAAAAAAAAGGCTAGAAAAGCCTACTCAAAACTACCTTCTTCAATGCCCTTGCCCCCTAAACCCCACACAACATTAGCCTTAATCCCTAAAAAATAGGATTCCTTACAAGGCCCATGCAAGGTTCATATTTCTCCTAATGCCCCCCGTTGAACAACAACAATCATCTGCTTCACAAATAGGACATGGTCTTGTGCTTCCTTCCATGTTGCCTCCAGCACATCATACTCATCCTGCTGTCAACCAACAGCAATACGAACAGTCCCAAATTAGAACCCGAAAGCTAGCAGACAGTACCAAAGGCATCATCCTACCAATTAGTACCAAAATGTAGCAGACAGTACCAAGGCCATCATACTACCAATTAGTACCAAACAGTAGTAGCAGACGGTACCAATGCCATAATACTACCAAAAACTAGTAGACAGTACCAAGGCCATCACCAATTAGTACCAAAAACTAGTAGACAATACCAAATCCATCATACTACCAATTAGTACCAAGAACTATCACACACTGACCAAAGCCATCATACTACTACTCAGTACCAAACCTAGCAGACAGTACCAAAGCCATCATACTACCAATTAGTACCAAAAACTAGCAGGTCATCAATGCAAGAAGACAACCGTAAACTACCAAAATTAGTACCAAATCATAACCAAGAGCTACCAATTAGTACCAAATCATAACCATGAGCTAACAATTAGTACCAAATCATAACCATGAGCTATCAACTAGTACCAAAAATCATAACCAACAGCTACCGATTAGTGCCAGATCATAACCATGAGCTACCAATTAGTACCAAATCATAACCATGAGCTACCAATTAGCACCAAAAATCCTAACAGCCACCAAAAAAGCATTGTAAGAAGCTACCTAAAACCCTAAAAGTACCAATACATTCAAAGTTGTGTCGTTACCAAAACCATAAACTACCAAAGGAAGTGTCAGAACAGTACCAAATGCTACCAGTTAGTACTAAAAGCATTCGAATACACCCCAGTCCACCAATAAACTACCACTAGAAAGAACATTACAAAAAACTAATTGAAGCTACTTGTTTAGGCGGTCCAGGGCGGGCAACAAGAAGAGTGGCCTCTAAGCACTTTTCTAGGCTCCCGTGCTGCTCAATTGGGTTGGGATTGGAAAAAACAGCAAACACACACACAAACGCGCAACCTAACCCTACACAAATTTGGGGCACCACCTAGTTTTGGATGCGAACTAGGACGCGTAGAGAGAGAGAGAGAGAGAGAGAGAGAGAGAGAGAGAGAGAGAGAGAGAGAGAGAGAGAGAGAGAGAGAGAGAGAGAGAGAGAGATAGTGCTCGGGCTGCTTTGAAATGTATCGGCAATGATCAAGCAAACTCAATTATATATGTAAGAAAGAGAGAGAAGGGGGAGGGGATGCTTGTTGCATTAATACCTTCTTACAAATCTGTTACGACAAATCAAAGTGAGATTAGTATTTTTTCAACAAAGATTGAGTAAATTACACCACAACAAATCACAAGAAAAGCCACCCTAATCATTGTCTTAAGGCCAGGGGATTCCTCTCCACCCTGTTGCCCTCTTATAGTATGTGGAATTTATGGTTGAATTGATGACAACACCCAAAGACAAGCTATCAAGAACTTAAAAAAAACACCAAGACACTTACACATCATTGTTGTCCATTACTTCACATTGGAAGAGAGACAAAGTATCCAAGCTTAGTCCAAATCCACCCTCCTTGATTCAGCAAATGTTGGTCTTACACTAGTAGGAGAAAAGATAGATTTCCTACTCTCAATTGAATGATCACTCTCTCTTACAATGGCATAGAGTTCCCTTGCTAATCACCCCTAATACAACACATGCATATGCATAAGACAATTAGCTTCCACTCAAGAGCTCCTTCTAGAGAGGTTGAGCTTGGCTTCTCAAGCTATAGCATAGTGATCTTGCTTATGGCTCCCCCCCTTTTGTGCTAGGTACACCCTCCTTTTATAAAAATTTCGAGGGCTAGGGTTACTCCTCTAACCATGGTTGGGTTAGATTTTCAGCACTTATCTAATTTCTTTTGCTTGGAATTATTCAAGAAGTTGGTGGGGATAGATGAAGAAGAGAGAGAGGAGAGAAGTGGAGGTGATATGACTTTTCATAGTAGGTTAGTGTTAGTAAATTAGTAGAGTTAGTATTTTTATTAATTTACAAATGGAATTGGATATTTACAATGGAAGTATCCATATACGATACAAATAAGGAAGAAAAAACTCTTAATAGATAAGGAAATATGGATTTCTTACAATGTTGATGCTCCAAGTGTCTTGAGTAGGGTCAATTTTGACGCTTGTTGACGGTCCACTAGCTTTGACAGTACGTTTTTTCTCCACTCCTGACCTTCCTTGAGAGCCAAGGTAAGTGAACATGAGTAATCAATCACCATGATGCTGTCTTTCAAGAGAAGAGGCTGGATTTTGTGGTTTTTATTGAAAGATATGGGTAATATGGATGAGGAAAAATGAGACTAGGTGGTCAATTTTGGAATAGAAGTGTGTGTAGGAGACATGAGTTCACCATGGTTTCTCTTATTCTTCAAGGTTGAGAAGAAGGTGAGTAGGGTGCAGAGAGGAGTGGTGAGAGAGGTGGGGATGATGAGTGGAGAAGTGTGTGTGAAAGAGGAAAATGATAAAGTGAAAGAGGGAGTGTGGCTGCATAGAATGGGCAAACTGGGGTCCATCAATAAAATCATAGCTCAGAGCTCGTAGCTCAAAAAAATATGAAAAAATTTGAGGTTAAAGTTCAGCCCACGAGCTAAAACATTTGTTGTATCACCTTTTCAAATTTGGGGAGCATGTGATCTTTAAAAATTCAGCAAAACCGACTTTTTTTTCCACTTCACAAAGTCCTTGTGAGGTCCTTCTTTGGATGATTCTTTTGAATACCTCCAAGAGTGAGCCCGCCATGGTGCATGCATGCATTCCACATACCCTTGACCTTATTTGGTAGATCTATAATTGAAGATATTATTGAGATCATGATATAAGTGAATAGTACAACTAAGAAAATCAAATATTGAGGGGTCTAAAAAAAATGTACATGTCAAATATAAATAATATAGGTGGAAAAAATATAAAGGGGTCAAAATAAATCTCTCTCATTATAAGTCTACCATAAAAAGATGAATATTTTTGGTGGTCTAATTTATGAGAGTAATAGGGAATAGATGTAGGAAGGAAAAAATCACAATAGTGAAAAAATATACAGAACTAGTTTTTTTGGATTTTTGTTGGGATGGAGTTACACCAAAAATAAGAGAAGCTTGCATGAAATTATTTTTTATATGGAATAAAGAGTATGCAAAATGGTAATAAAAAATATGGTAATGGTGAGTCAATGTACATAGCATAAATAACACACCATATGTAGAAATATTTAAATAAATACCAAAATAAATATGAAAAATCCTTTTATTTAGGCCCTATATACAATGAAATATTTACACACAAATGGGCCATAATATATTTTATTTTATTTTATTATTATTTTTTTGGCTCAACTAGCACAGTGACTAGCTAGCTGAGGGTTTTTAAGAAAATATGGAGAAAGTCCATAACTCACACACGCCTATATACAGTGAAATGGTAGGGATATCCACAGTGTTTGGAATATTTTTGTAGGGTGGGTTAACTCACTATGGCAATTACAGGGAGAGCCGAAAAACGGCTATAATTAGCCCTCCCCCAGGATGATGGTATATTCATGTACCATCATAGAGCATCTTTTCCAAAGAGAGTGCTTCAGAGTCCCTCACGAGATCTTCATTGTTTGGCCCCTCAGAATTTTGGTTTGAGTTACACTCATGCTTCATGGAACAATACCTACATGAGATAGCTACCTTTTGACAGATCTTTGGTAGATCCTTTGGTAGAAGGCGACTCAAGTAAGGCTTCAAGCGATACCCGTTTACCTTCCTGGAGTGCTCTTTCCCATTCAAGTCCATAAGTTGATAGTACCTTGCATTGAAAGCCTTCTTGACTATGTATGGCCCCTGCCATCTAGTTTCAAATTTGACATCAAAATGATTATCGAGTCAATTGTCATACCTTAGCACAAGATCTCCTTCATTGATGCCTTTTTCCTTCAGTTTCTTGTTAAGCTTTTCCTTCGTCTGTGTGGCTTTCCTCTTGTAGCACTCGTATGTTGCTTCTCTTTTCCACTCAAGCTCAGCTAAGGTAAAAAGTTGATCCATCCATGCTTCTTGATCATCTTGTGCTGCTTTGCCATGAAGTCGCATTGTTGGAATGTTGAGCTCAATTGGTTGTAAAGCCTCTTGACCATAGACCAAGTGAAATGGTGTGAACTCCGTGGCTTCCCTATATGTGGTTCGATACGCCCACAAGGCACCATCCAAGAAGTCATCCCACAACTTTGTCTTGTTTTTCATCATCTTTCTAATGATGCCTGCAATGACACCATTAGCTTTTTCTACCAAACCATTTGATTGGGGATAGTAGGGTGTAGTATGACGATGTAGAATGTGAAGTTCTTCACAGACTTCTGTGAGCAAGCCCTTTCTAAACCTTGGACCATTATCAGAAACAATCTCCAAAGGTGTGCCAAATCTACAACAAATGTGAGTGTAGACAAATTTTCTCATTGTCCTCTCATTTACCTTTTCCACACTTTGTGCTTCCACCCACATAGTCATATAGTCTATAGCCACTAGAATGTAGAGTTTACCATTTTTTGTCCTAGGCAGAGGACCCATAGCATCAATGCCCCACTTTTCAAAGGGTCCATTTGCAAGCACGATTTGCCTTGGACCATAAACCAATCTTCTATTCCCATTTACCTGACAATTGTGATAACTTTTACACAGATGTTGGACATCCACATGCAGACTTGGCCAAACATACCCGCAAGAAAAATCTTTTTTGCAGTGACTTCCTATGAAAAATGACCACCACACGCTTCCTCATGCAAACCTTTTAGAATGGCTGGGATTTCCTCAATAGTTGGTACTCTTCTGCACACTTGATGCTTCCCTCTTTGATAGAGGGATCCTTCTAGGAAGAGATCCGTGCTTGCCTTCTTCATCAGTCTCCTCTCTTGAGCCTTCGTGAAGTCTTGTGGAAACTCACCCTCCAAAATATAGCTAATAATGGGAGTCAATGACTCCAATCCCTGGTATCTCGATTGCTTGACAGTTGCTGCCACCATGATGACCTGCACTTCTTTCTCAACACATGTAACTGCTTGTTGTGCAAGTAAATCGACATCTTCATTCTGTTTCCTAGGAATATGATATAGTTGCACTTCTTTAAATTGATTAAACATCCTACAAATGGCATGAACTTTTGTCCTTAAGCTTTCATTCTTGCATTCCCAAATGCCTAAAATTTGCTTCACAATGAGAAGTGCATCCCCTTTTACCATGAGACGTTGTATACCTTAGCCAATGCATATCTTTAAACCATGAAGTAGTGTGTCGTATTCTGCTTCATTGTTGCTAGTTGAACCTGGTAGATTGACCTTCTCTTTCATGACCACCTCTCCACTTGGTTGAGCAATACTAGCCCTCCCCCTGTTTTTCCTGTGGCTCGTTGAAAAGCTCCATCAAAGAACAAGGTAAAAGTATTAGGAATACTTTAAGGTGGTGGCAATGGTAGGGTCTTTACTTCAGGCACCTTAATCTCCTTCTCATGTACCCTATAAGTAAGTATCCCTGCCAATTGTGCACGCACACTATCTTCTACCTTGAAAGAGTATTGGAACTCTTGCAATTCCATAATCCACTTTGAGATCCTAGTGCTAAGATTCATTTGAGATGAAACCCAAGGAAACAAATTTTCTGCAGTGAGAATTACAAAAGGTTTTGGTAGCAAGTAGGATCTAAACTTTCTCACTGCAAACATGAGAGAAAGCATCATGAGTTCTGCCTCTGTGTAGCCTCTCTCCAAAGCATTCATGACCCTACTAGCAAAGTACATGGGTTGCATCCTGGTACTGTGGGGATCTTGTTGTAATAAAATTGCACCAATTGTTTCCTTCCCAAACCTAGAGCTAACAATGAATGTGCACTCCCAACAAGGAGGCATGAGTGTTGGTATCTCTGACAAAATGACTTTAATGTTACAAAAGTACTCTTCAAGCTCATAAGACCATGCCAATTCTACTTGTTGTGTCAACTTTTGCAAAGGGTGAAGAAACTCCGAAGCTAAGTGAATGAAGCGTGACATATAATTCACCTTTTGAATGAATGAGATGACCTCTTTGAGATTCTTGGGTGATGGGAGCTCAATAAGAGCCTTTGCCTTTGAAGGATCCACCTCAATGCCTTTATAGGAAACCTTGTGACCAAGCAAGATCACTTCATCCTCACCTATGGGACACTTGTCGGGGTTGAGTTGACCTCCCATGTCGTAGAGCTTCTTTAAACCTTCTTCTACCCTTTGTAGATGCAATGATTTTGAGCTATAAGTGCAGAAATCATTAATGAACACTCTGATTGACTTTCCAAAGAATGCTTGAAACACCATGTTCATAAAACGTTGGAAAGTTGTAGGAGCATTTGTCAGGCCAAATGGCATAACTCTAAATGCATAACAACCCCAAGGAGTGATGAAGGTTGTTTTTAATTGATCTTCCAATGCGATACCTATTTGAAAGTAACCCGAGTAGCCATCACACATAGTGTACTTCTCATGACCAGCTACCTCATTTAGTATCTCATCTTGAAATGGGAGGGGAAAGTGATCTCTTTTTGTTGCCTCATTGAGTGGACGGTAATCCACACACACCCTCCACTTGCCGTTTTTCTTAGGAGTTACAACAACAGGACAGACCCACTCTAAATTCTCCACTGGATAAATGAAACCTGTTGCTAGAATCTTTCTTACCTCCTTGAGTAGAGCCTGCTCCTTGATGACTCCTAGCCTTCATAGCTTCTGAGCCTTAGGTGTGGCCTCTGGCTTCAACTCAATTTTGTGTTGAACAGCATCTACTCCACGCACATCGGTGTAGTCTTTAGCAAAAAGCCTAGGAAATTTCCTTAACACACCTTTGAGCTCCTCTCTTTCATCCTTTGTAAGTGTTGTAGATAACATACCTTCTAACATTCCTTCATCTTGGACATTTTGGTTCTCTTGGGAACCTACCTCTTCCAAACCTAGGCAAGAGGTCTCTTGGTTGTTTGCATTAAACCTTACCCCCATGACTTCGATGGAAGACTCCTCTTCAGTAATGCTGCCGCTACTTTCTCCTTCTGAAGTGCTATCGGTCCAGCCTTCCTCCGTCTCACTTTGAGATGATTCTTCATGGAGCTCCTCTTGGCGTTTCTCCTTCTGTAAAAGACAACCTTCTTATGATTTTCATTCCTGCAAATTAGCTTTCCACTCTCCCAATCCTACAAAGCTCTCATTTTCATTAGCCATGGTCTTCCTAGGATAAATGGGTAACCATTTCCTTTGGTAGACATGACATAGAAATCCACTGCCTTCTTAATGCCAAAGGCCTCCACAAAGACATTTTTCCAAATGCCTACGCACCTAGCCTTGCTATTGTTTGCCATTTTGACTTTAATTTCAGGTGTCTCATGGATGTGCATGCCTAGTCTTTGCATGAGTCCTTCTGTCATGATGCAAATTTGTGCACCTCCATCCACCAGACCTTTCCTAACCAATCTTCCTTTGATGTAACAATCTAGCACAGGTGTAATATCCTCATTCATTTCAGCATGTGCAATTTTTACAACAGGAACACTCTCTTTTATCTTTCTCCTAGTGCTAACTGCCTTCGTTAAATCCCTCCTAACTTGTGGGCATAATGCAAGAAACTAAGGCCATGAGATATCAGGACCCTTACCTCTCATGTATTCCAATAGGTTGTATGGAGCCATACCATGTCCAAGAGGAAAGTCTTGGAGATTGATATGACGTCGAGTCCTCTTAGCTTCCTTGGTCTGCTTTGCCTTCTTGCCTCGTCCATGGTCACTCTGTGATGTGACACCTTCTTTCTCTTTACCTTTTCCTTGCCACGCTTAATGCCATTTGCTTCCATGTCAACCTCATTTGGTTTTTCACATGTACCACATGCACATTTGGGTCTGGAAAAGGTGGAACTCCTTCCACTCCTTGTGGAGGTGGTCTTGCTCCATTTGGCCTTTGTAGAAGCCTTGGTTGTTGACCAGTTCCTTTACCTGCATTCATCACTGGGTAATTCAAGTTAGGTCTCCCTGTCTCCCCACAGGGCCAAGGACAACTATACATCCATGTCCAGACTCTCCGCAATTCCAACATTTCAAGACTCTCCTAGGTCGTGGATCTTGCTCTTTAGACTTCTTTGCTTGTCCCTTTGGACCTATAGCTTGTGCAAGGTGAATTGACAAGCTGCTTAAAGATTCATTTAACTTCTCAATCACGTCCGCCGTTACCTCAGGAAGCTCCCTAGATGTTGATGCTTGTGACTTACCTTTGGGTCTAAGACCTTCTATTGGAACCTCTCCCCTTAGGCACTTGAGTTTTCTATATTTCTCAGCAGCCCTAGTTTCAGCTGCATCAAAGGTAGCAGGTGCACCCGCCTCAACTTTTATCTTAAGGTCAAGAAAGAGTCCGGCTATGAACCTCTCCTTCTTTAGAAATTATGCACCATCACCAGGGTTAGCAACATTTCGTATCCATAGAGCCCAAAGACGTAGAAACTCTTGCTTGTACAAGTAGTAGTCATCTAAGTCTTTTTGCTTATGAGAAACAATGTCTTGCCATAGTTTTTGAGTGTTTTGGGGATCAAAGAAGTATTTCTTGAAACGATTCAAAACTTCTGTGTAATTCCCCTTAACTTCCTCAAGCAAAGAGTCAAACCAAGTGCTAGCATCTTTCCTAAGGACCACCTCAAACATTTCTACATGTTCTTGATCAGTTACTATCCTCTTCATACAGCAAGGCATCTTGAAATTCGCTAAAAGTAATTCTGCATCCTCTCCAGGCTCTCCAAAGAAAAGAGGATATCCATAAATTTGGCGTTGGCTCTCCATTGAATTGATTTCAAAGTGACACACGTTTTTGTTTTTTCTTTCTTTAAAAGATTTACACAATAATATTTTCTAAATTGCAATCTATTCTACAACAAAATAAAAATATTCACATCAAATGACCTATGATAATCAATAGGAGGTAGAATGACAAGGTTTGGTGACGCGAGAATTTCTCCTACTCTTTGGGCACCAAACATGAACACCATACGTTGTTGAAAATGGATTTTTCTACTAATTGCAATGTTTACTCTAATGTGTGGAGTGAAATGGAAGGGGAAAACCTCTATTCCTGGGCCATTATCCATGGTCTATGCATGCCTTAATTCTTAAAACAAAACAAAAATATAGACGTCCAGACTAAGGTCGTACCTAATGAGAGGCAAAATAAAAGGATTCACTGAAGCGTTTATCTCGGCCAACCTAAGCGGACCTAAAATCCTACGAATTACTCGTTGAAATTACAACTTAGTACTAACAATTATGTGCACCTTTTGCCTTGCAATGGGAATGAAGGGATCATACAAATTCCCGTGATTCATGCAAACTACTTGACTATGCTAAAGATTGAGCCTACACAAACATACAAAAGCCGTCCTCCATGGGGACACCAATTTGAGGCGGTCTGGGGCGGGCAACAAGAAGAGTGGCCTCTAAGCACTTTTCTAGGCTCCCGTGCTGCTCAATTGGGTTGGGATTGGAAAAAATAGCAAACACACACACAAACCCGCAACCTAACCCTACACAAATTTGGGGCACCACCTAGTTTTGGATGAGAACTAGGACGCGTAGAGAGAGAGAGAGAGAGAGAGAGAGAGAGAGAGAGAAAAAGAGAGAGAGATAGTGCTCAGTCTGCTTTGAAATGTTCAACAGTGATCAAGCAAACACAATTATATATGTAATAAAAAGAGCGAAGGGGGAGGGGGTGATTGTTGCACTAATACCTTCTTACAAATCTGTCATGACCAATGAAAGTGAGATTAGTATTTGTTCAACATCGCTTGAGTAAATTACACCACAACACATCACAAGAAAATCCACCCCAATCACTGTCTTAAAGCCAGGGGAGTCCTCTCAACCCTGTCGCCCTCTTACAGTATGTGGGATTTATGGCTAAATTGATGACAACACCCACAGACAAGCTATGAAGAACTTAAAAAAAAACACCAAGACACTTACACATCATTGTTGTCCATTATTTTATGTTGGAAGAGAGACAAAGTATCCAAGCTTAATCCAAATCCACCCTCCTTGATTCAGCAAATGTTGGGCTTACACTAGTAGGAGAAATGATAGATTTCCTACTCTCAATTGAATGATCACTCTCTCTTACAATGGCATAGAGTTCCCTATGATCACTCTCTCTTACAATGGCATAGAGTTCCCTTGCTAATCACCCCTAATACAACACATGCATATGCATAATACAATGAGCTTCCACTCAAGATCTCCTTCTAGAGAGGTTGAGCTTGGATTCTCAAGCTATAGCATAGTGCTCTTGCTTATGGCTCCCCCCTTTGTGCTAGCTACACCCTCCTTTTATAGCAATTTTGAGGGCTAGGTTACTCCTCTAACCATGGTTGGGTTAGATTTTCAGCACTTATCTAATTTCTTTTGCTTGGAATTATCAAGAAGTTGGTGGGGATAGATGAAGAAGAGAGAGAGGACAGAAGTGGAGGTGATAGGACTTTTCATAGTAGGTTAGTGTTAGTAAATTAGTAGAGTTAGTATTTTTATTGATTTACAAATGGAATTGGATACTTACAATGGGAGTATCCATGTAGGATACAAATAAGGAAGAAAAAACTCTTGTTGGGTAAGAAAATATGTATTTCTTACAATGTTGATGCTCCAAGTGTCCTGAGTAGAGTCAATTTTTACGCTTGTTGACGGTCCACTAGCTTTGACGGTACGTTTTCTCTCCACTCTTGCCCTTCCTTGAGAGCCAAGGTGATTGAATAAGAGTAATCAATCAACATGGTGCTGTCTTTCAAGAGAAGAGGCTGAATTTTGTGGTTTTCTTGATAGATATGGATAATATGGATGAGGAAAAATGAGACTAGGTGGTCAAGTTTGGAATGGAAGTGTGTGTAGGAGACATGAGTTCACCATGGTTTCTCTTATTCTTCAAGGTTGAGAAGAAGGTGAGTAGGGTGCAGAGAGGAGTGGTGAGAGAGGTGGGGATGATGAGTGGAGAGGGGTGTGTGAAAGAGGAAAATGATAAAGTGGAAGAGGGAGTGTGGCTGCATAGCATGGGCAAACAAGGGTCCACTAATAAAGTCATAGCTCACAGCTCGTAGCTCAAAAAAATATGAAAACATTTGAGGTAAAAGTTCAGCCCACGAGCTACAACTTTTGTTTGTATCACCTTTTCAAATTCGGGGAGCATGTGATCTTTAAAAATTCAGCAAAACCGACTATTTTTTCCACTGCACAAAGCCTTGTGAGGTCCTTCTTTGGATGATTCTTTTGAATACCTCCAAGAGTGAGCCCCCCATGGTACATGCATGCATTCCACATACCCTTGACCTTATTTGGTAGGTCTATAATTGAAGATATTATTGAGATCATGATATAAGTGAATAGTACAACTAAGAATATCAAATATTGAGGGGTCTAAAAAAATATGTACATGTCAAATATAAATAATATAGGTGGAAAAAATATAAAGTGGTCAAAATAAATCTCTCTCATTATAAGTCTACCTTAAATAGATGAATATTTTTGGTGGTCTAATTTATGAGAGTAATAGAGAATAGATGTAGGAAGGAAAAAATCACAATAGTGAAAAAATATACATATAAATAGAATTAGTTTTTTTGGATTTTTGTTGGGATGGAGTTACACCAAAAATAAGAGAAGCTTGCATGAAATTATTTTTTATATAGAATAAAGAGTATGCAAAATGGTAATAAAAAGTATGGTAATGGTGAGTCAATGTACATAGCATAAATAACACACCATAGGTAGAAATATTTAAATAATTATGAAAAATCCTTTTATTTAGGCCCTATATACAATGAAATATTTACACACAAATGGGCCATAATATATTTTATTTTTTTGATTTATTTATTTTTTTGGCTCAACTAGCGCAGTGACTAGCTAGCTGAGGGTTTTTAAGAAAATATGGAGAAAGTCCCTAACTCACACACACCTATATACAGTGAAATGGTAGGGATAGCCAGAGTGTTTGGATGATTTTGGTAGGGTGGGTTAACTCACTATGGCAGTTACGGGGAGAGCTGAAAAACAGCTATCACTATAAGGGTTTAGTGGTACTAGCAACACAAACAAAACTATAAAAACAGAAGATTTATTAGACTACCAAACTACTAAAAACAACATGATAGAAGATACCATAACAAGAAAGTATATCCAAAAAAACCCAAAAGATATCAGTATGGACAAAAAGTAGCAAAATAGCATAGAGAAAACTCAAAAAATCCACCTAGACCTAGCAATCTACCAAGAATATGCGACTGCGATACAGAAGCAAAACCACCAAACTCTGTCAAACTAGAAAAGCAGCATTTATAGATACTAAGAAGTTGCATGCACTACCAAACCCACTTTCTTAAGACATGATAGGAGTTACTTGTTGTAGATGAACCTCCTTCTCTAGCTTCAGCATGTCCTCACTGTTTCCAAGTCGGCAAAGCATGCATCGACTGGCTCCCAGATCAGCCTCAACCTCTTTGAGGTCCTCATCATTGAAAAGGTTTTCGTGCTTTAGTTTTGCAAGCTGTACTTCATAGTGCTCTATGTCATCCTTTATCCGCTTCACAACAACATTGGAACCCTCGGCTCTCAACAATGTTTCCTTGTTCTGTTGTTGCAGAGATGATTTTAGCTCTTTCAGCCTGTCCAATATAGGTGCACTTTTCGGAGGCACTCTCTCAACAATACTTTCCAATTCTATAACATAATCAAGCAACTCTACATGATGTTGTGGGGGGTCTAACTCCGTACAGAGGTTACTACCACTTTGCATAAGGCAGGGCTTCTTAACAGATGACCCTAAACCGTCGTGGGAGGCACCATTTGCCCTTCGCCAAGTTTCTACCTTCCGCTCCAACCCTCCCGGGCGACTGGCACACATGTTCAGTACTGCCTCTCCAAACCTCGCCCATGCAACTTTATGGCGTGCAGGTTCCTTTGTTGCCGCATGGCATCTCTCAAAAGCATAGCAATGTACAAACTTCGTAGTGATTTCCCCACAAGTTGGAAGGGCTAGATATACCTTGTGGAAGAGAAACCTGCAATCTTCAAGGAGTCCTGGGTGCACATGATTCAAGTAGATCTTTACATTCTTTTTGTAGGTTTGCTTGAACACCGTCATCCACTCGTCTTGAGGGAGGTCTTCATCCCTAAGATCCTTTGCAAGCACCCCCTCCATGCTGAGACCATGCTCTTTGTGAAGCTCCTCAGCTGTATAACAGAACTTGGTCAAAATAGGGTACTCTTCCATTTTGTTTTTGCCTACAATGTGGAAACACAAAGCTCAAATGTTAGACATGCCCTCCGTCTACCAATACAAAATACCTAAGCATGATTCCTAAATGACCTTCTATTAAAAATATTTCAGAAATGTCAAACTAAACCCTACACCCTAAACAGCCCTTTGGTCACGCAGATGTTCTTCCCAATGCACAATTTGATACTGACTAAATTTGAGGCTATACAGAGTTATCATTGTACAGTACCGAATTTGGTACTATGAAGTACCAAATTTGGTAGTGTACAATACCAAATTTTTTACTCCAAACTTCCTCATTTTCTTAGTAAACCCTCTTGTCCTATAGTGTATGATAATAGGGATACAAGAAGACCCTTTTTCATAGATGCATAGATGAAACAATACATTCACAATTCTTGAAAAATCTCATGAGACTGTGTTCGACTGAAGGCATTGTGCGTGTATGTCGCACGTGTCAATGCAAGGAACTTGCTGATACACCACGTGCGAGCCACAAATGGCTCCAAGCACACAACAAGCCTAAACTAGTAAGCTCAAAGATGACGATGGTGTGTCACTCACCGCTCTACGCTTGCTTCGTGGAGGATTCCTCACCGCGAAGAAGAGGGAGATGCCGTGCTCAACCGCCTCGCCATCGTCGTGCAACCGCAATGCTCGATCGCACTCTCTCTCTCTCTCTCTCTCTCTCTCTCTCTCTCTCTCTCTCTCTCTCTCTCTCTCTCTCTCTCACACACACACACACACACACACACACACACACACAGACACACACACATACACACACACACACACAAGGAGATGAAGAAGAAGAAGATGGAGATGGAGCAAGAGCACTCTTCAATTGCACAAATGAGAGAATGAGTGAATTTTAGGTTTAGTTGACTTTTATATGGGCTCACCCCATTCACACTTGGGCACCCATGCTTAGCCAACTAATCCCTTGAATGTTGCAATTAGAGTGTGCCTCTCATTGGCGATCACTCTTACCCTTTTTCTATTGGACCGACAAGCCTGGTACCTGACTCTACCAAGTAAATAATACAATGTTCGTCATAGGTGATAGGGTGTCTGTGAGCCATGAGGGTTAACATGCCCCCCTTCCTGATGTAGATTTCGTCCTCGGAAGCTATTGAGTTGAAGCTTTTCGTTGAGGTGGAAGAGCATTTGAGATGAATGTCCTTAGCCTTCTCCCCTTTCCCTGCATTCAAGTGTTTAGGAGCCTCTCCTTGCTCCAGAATGTGCATAATATCTTCCAAGTCCTCCTTGCCTTGCTGAAGTGGAAGTTTGATGGCCACTGCTCCCACTATTGACTCATTTAACTTTGATGATGCTAGGTGGTCTGCATCCTTGTTCTGGTCTCTTGGCACGTGATGTACTTGTGCCTCCCTAAATATCCTCATAAGAGCTTTTGCTTCTCTCATTTTAGTAGAGAGACGGGCATTTTTGCAAGCCCATGTACCTTGCATTTGCCTTACCAAAAGCATGGAGTCACCAAAAGCGTTTAATCTCTTAATTGAATTATCGAGGCACCAACAAAGGCCATGAATTAGAGCATGATATTCTGCTTCATTGTTGGAGTGGACATCTTCTAGAGTGATCCCTTCACCATGGATCCTCTCTCCCAATGGAGATAAGACCACGATGCCTGCAGCTGCCTTATCCTTGGTTCTCTTGTATGCTCCATCAAAGTAGAGGCTATAAGCATTGACCAAAGCCTCTGGAGCTGGAGGTGGTGGAAGTTCCTTTCTCTTCAAATGGAAAACTTTTTCATAGCACTTGTTTGTTTAAATGTCGGCTAAGCATGCTCGAGTTGTTCTTTCAACCTGTATTGTATAATCAAACTCTTGAAGTCGCACCACCCACTTTGCTATTTTGTCAGAGATTTCCATATGTTGTAGTGCATAGGGAAACATATCCTCCACAGTGATAATTACAAACCTCTTCGGCAGCAAGTATGGCCGAAATTTGGTTACCGCAAACATGAGAGCTAACACTAGCTGTTCCATCAGGGTGTAGGCCTTCTCTGTGTTTTCCATGAGGCGGCTAGCAAAATACAAAGGCCTCATAAAAGATGTATTTGGATCTTTTTGTAGGAGGGCAGCACCAATGGCCTCTTCTCCCACACTAGGGTTTACAAAGAATGTTTCTTCCCAACAATGTTGGAGGATTACAAGGAGTGACCCTAACATTTTTTTAATCTCTCTAAAATGCCCATCACTTTCTTCACTCCAAACAAGCGTCTCTTGACGAGTCAGCTGTTGTAGAGGAAATATCACTTGGGAGAGTATGTGTATGAATCTACTCAAATATCTTAGCTTTTGCAAGAAAGAGATTAATTGTTTGATAAAAGTTGGGGAAGGTATATTTAGGAATGTTTCTATCTTTTCAGGATCTACCTCGATTCCATCAATGGACACTTATGGACTTACCAAAGTGACCTTACCAAGAGCTAAGGTAAATGGCAAGACCATGTACTTCATGAAACGTTGAAAGGTAAGGCTGGAGCATTGAATTGATACGAAAAAGGCATGACTCGAAATGCAAACATCCCCATGGTGTGATGAAAGTAGTCTTTTTCTGGTCCTCCTCTGCAATGCGTATTTGAAAGTAGCCAGAGTAGCCATCACACACTCTGTATCTCTCATGGCCTGCTACTTCATTTAGAATCTCATCTTGAAATGGGAGAGGGAAGTGGTCCTCTTTGTTGCAGCATTTAGTGGCTTGTAATCCACGCACACTCACCATTTACCATTCTTCTTTGGCCTCACCACTACTGGGGGGACCCATTCTGAATCTTCTACTGGGTATATGAATCCTGCTTCTAAGAGTCTCTTCACCTCAGACAACAGTGCATTTTGTTGCACAACTCCTAATCTTCTTAGTTTGTACTACTGGCTTGCTCCCTTCTTTTAGATGGATATGATGCTTCACTGCAGTGACACCTGTAATGTGAGTATAATCAGAAATAAAAAATGATGCATGCTTCTTGATAACATTTACATAACCCTCCTTTTCTTCTTCCTTTATATCCTTGGATAACATCTCCTCTAGGCGGAAAAGTGCCCACACTGGGAACCTCTAGGGTTCTAGTACCATAGGCGATGCAAGTGAGTGAAGTACCAAATCAATCTGAGATTTCTCTTCTAGTTTAAGATTTTACATTGTGGCACTTTGATTTATTTTTTGTTCGTTTTCAGCATTTTAATTTTGCAACTTTGGCGGGTCATATGACACCGTTACACCTCCCAAGGCTCATCACACGAGTATACTCCCTTTATAATACTTAAGCTAAAGGTCAATAGGGACTAATCCCACTAGAAAGCCCTAGTACATTTCACACAATGCTGCCTAAATCGGATTAAGAACCTAAGTAACCATTGACTATTAGGAAGTCATTCCTCATGGTATTAAGAGAAGATCTCTAACGCCTAGCTTGGTCAAACTAGCTTAGTCGGACTACTTAATTTTTAAACCTAGACAAGTGATTATGACAAGAAATTACATTGAATTAAATGTTTGATACTAAGCAAATGCGATGAATATTATGCTACCAATCACAATCAAAGCAGACAAACATGGATGCAAAAAAGATAAGGGGCAATGCTAATGGACAAGAAACACCTATTTGTGTTGATGTTCGCGCTTGATTTGAAGTGTGAATGAGAGAAAGATGCCATGAAGGTCCAAATCCTAACCACAGCAACACGTTCCTGTACACACTAGGAAACACAAAGAAAACCTCTAGGAGATACATCAGTGGGGAAAAGTAACTTTGCTAATCACTCAACTTTAAAACAAGAACACTCCTATCGTACTAATTCTACCTACCCTCCATCACTTGAGTGATGAGGATCAAAGTGTTTTTCTGTTTCAATGTACCGGATGTGAATGTGTAGGTCTGGGTCAATGTTTTGACTTTTATTGTGCATACTCGTTTGCTAATTGCTCTTGCTCTTTATTATATTTGTTTTTTGCGAGTATAAGGCTTTATATGTACATTCCCTAAGATTGTGATATCGAGAGGTCAGGAGGAAGGTTGAGAGGGAAGCAAGTGAATGATGACTGTCAGCAAACACTCCCCCCTTCCTTGGGTAGATCATACCATTTGAAATGAGCTTGTCACCCTTTGAAACCAATTGTTCCAGTTGGTAATAGGTGGGGATTTTTGCCAGTAGTTCTCTATTACCTTAGGTGCCTCGTCAAGTTGTAAGGGTGGTAAGGTACTCTCCCAGGATCGAACTTGAAGTGGTTCATCAGGTAATTCTTGAACATTGGGAGGTGTGGATTCCTTTGTAGCTTCATGGAGGTCCACTATTGTAGGTGGAGGATGTGGAGAAGCTTTTACCTCTATGGATGCATTACATGAGGAGCTAGAAGCTTCATGGGACTCCCCCCTTCCTGAGCTACGAGGAACAAATTGTTCTTTCTTTGGTACCCAAACTAGCTCTGGAGCGGGTGTGTAGCATTCTGTGATTTTTTTCTTTTTCACGATCGTTGATTCGTGTTGGAGCTACGGGATTGGACTCACATAGGTCAGGTGACAAGTAAGAGCACAATTTATGTTTTGGCACCCAGATTTGATCATTTCCTTCATAGTAGCCTTGGGCTTTCAATAGTTGTTAAGGAATCCAACGCCACGTTTTCTTACTTTTCTTGGAGCAAGTGGGACGTTTCTTATGAGGCTTCTGTGTTTTAGCACTAGCTATGGTCTCTAAAGAAGATTTAGGGACCCACTTGTATGTTTTCTTAGGATAAGTCTTGTCAGAATCTATATGCATTGCTTGTAGCATATTTAAGGGTACGAGTGGTGGGATTTCATCCCCCTTAGGTGTTACCCAGGTTGTCCCCCTATTTCCCCAAGTGTCTATGGTTGCTGCCAGGTGGACCCAATCCACATTGTTCGACTCGGTCATCCCAGGTAGTACATCCATATAAGGAGAATCTTCCCCAACATCAGTGTCCGCTTTACACGTGTAACGATACTGCAATGGGGCCGAGTGAACTGTGATGTCAGATCTATGGTTAATTATAAACATGTTTCCTAGAGGATGTGCTCGACCCGTCACAAGATCCACTCGAATGACAGAATCTTGGACCATTTTTGCTTCCCTCATGAAAGGACATCCTAAGATCATCTCCAACGCCATAGTGTGTTTGGAGAAATCCATAACAATGAAGGTAATCCTTATTTTATGTCCAAAGACCTTGATCTTGAGATCTTCTAGCATCCCAACAGGTTTAACAATAGACCCATTGGCCATCTTCACTACTATGGTTGTGGTTGCAAGGTGAGGTCTTCCCATAGCTTCCCAGCAATTTTTAGTCACAATGCTAACCCCAGCGCCACCATCAAGGATTCCCTTCATAGTTAATCCCTTAGTAGTGATTGGTATGGTCGCATTGGATTCATCATCCTCAAAGTATTGTCCCAACTTGTTAACATGTATTTCTATAACAAGGTTCTCATCTAGGTTGGGCTGTGGATCTAAGTGTTCCTCCTCTATTGGCATCTCCCCAGCTCCATCCATCTGTGCAAATTGTGGTAGCCCAAACTTTAGTTCTCCATTGAGGAAGGCTCGAAGAGCTGAGACTAGCTCAGGGTCTTTGTATAGTTTGGATATGATGGTGGTTCTAACTTATGAAGACATGAAATCCATCAATTTGGAAATGTTTAATGGCACCTTTTGGCCTTGAGTCCCTTGACGTGGGGAAGATGGGATCTCAATTTCTTCGATAGGATCAAGTAGTCCCTTTGTAAACATTCTTTCCATCAAGAAGTGAGTACGCCCACTTTCCCATGACTTTAAGTCACTTTCTTCTTGGATGACACTATTAGGTATGGCTAAGGGTCTATGGTCTTGGTGAGATTGTTATTACATAGGGAACACGGTGTGTAATCTGGATCTTCCTAGGTGCTGGTTCTAGATCCCTTTGGGTATCTTCTACCAAACTCCTTAATTGCTTGACTCGCTCAATCTCCTCTGTAGGGTTTGGATAAGTTCCTATCTTCTTCTTGGATCCTGGCCATTGTGGCTCATGAAGATCTTCCTTGTTGGTTTCTATCTTAGTGTTCATTTTGGTCTCCATGGTTTCTCCTGAATCAAAATCCTCTTCAGCGTCATTCATATATACGGGGTCGTCACTAGTCCTTATGTTGGTCTTTGAACAGGGGTCTGACTTCGCTGCTTTTTACAATCTCTTTCTTCATGTTTTCTTCTTTTTTTGAGATTGGGCAATTGATGCCGTGTATCTTTCCTCAAGAATATAATTTTGTTTTTGGAGCATCAATCATGTCAGTACGTTTACTGATACCACAGGTGTACTTGGTGATGGCTCCTCGGTAACTTCAATCAAGTTTAATGGCGTGATCCTCGGTGCATTTGGATTATTTGGACATTGGGCAATCAAATGATCTATGCCACATCGATTACACATGAGTAGCGGCATTGTAGACGTGCTCTCTTGATTGGTTTGCATTAGTGTGGCGTTATTTTGTAGCCTAATAGGACACTTGGCTACATGATGTGGACCTCCACACTCATAGCATTGAAGAGGTGGTCTCTTAGCAAAGTAATTGATATTTTGGCCTCTTGCCACAAGAGAAGCTACTTGATATACAGGTTTGACTTGTCCCCAATAGTCCTTCATGTAGTATTGTGGACTTTCTTCAAGCATATCCATCCCATAGGCAATATTAGGATCTATATCTTCCTCACAGTCTTCCAAACAAGAAATAGATGACTCACAACCCACTTGATTAACAGAAGTGATTCTCGGATGTGGTGGTTGCGGTCCTAGCACTGGAGGTGGTAAAGGTGTTTTTTGAACAACATTTTGGGCCCTAGGCACCATGTGTTGTGATGTTTGTTCAAGAGGTGGGGCCGGCATCAATGCAGGCACTCGAGGTGTGTCTGTCCGTGCTAAGGTTGGTATATTGGCCATCGCGCGCTTAAATACTATGCAATCCTTAGCTTGACGACCATACCTTCCACATGCATTGCAATTCCCATTGAATTTTACTCTAAAAGTAGGGCATTCACCAGTACTATGCGGTCAATAGCATACTGAGCACCATTGTTTCTCCCTTCTTGGATACATATGATTGCTTTGCGAAGCACGATTGTCTCTAAGACTCTCTTGAATAGCCTTGGTGAGATCTACTAAAGTCATCTCAGATATCTTTGGCTCCTTAGCACTAGGCTTTAGGGTCATTGGTTGATGCCCCGATGCTTGTGAACTAATAGATTTAGACTCAACAGACACTCTTTCTCCTTGAATCATCAAATTATCCTCCAATTGGATCGCATTGGTGGTGACTGCTTCCCAAGTGGTGATACCTCTAATGACTAGGCCATTGTAGATATCCTCATGGCGTAATCCCTGAATGAATCTATCGAGCAATTGGTTATTGTTGAAGCGCTCATTTGGATTACAACGAGAATTCAAATGCTTCAAGCAACTAATAAAGTCTCTCACCAACTCTCCTTCCTCTCGTTGGGCTTTCTGGAGCTGAAAGGCTACACCCCAAAGTACTCCCTCTCGTATGTATTCTTTTAAGAACAGTCTCCTAAGAGTAGGGTAAATCGTTTTTTCTTCCACCCTTAGGGTTCTATACCAATCCCGAGCCTTTCCACTTAAGGTTAGGCTTAAAGCATTGCTCTTATGTAGGTCATTGTGTTCTCCTAGAGAATCGCATATTTGTTCAAACACTTCGATATGCTTTCTCACATCCCATCTCCACTAAATTGTTGTGTAAGCTTGGCTATTTGTACTACCTTAATTCTAGGCTCTCTATCAGGCGTGTTACGCATATTCTCAGCAATAGATTGACCAATAGCTTGAGCAAATGTTGCAAAGTCACCTAAGTGAGCAGGCACCATGGGTGAAGGCGCTCCAGAGACTACATGTGGAGTAGGTATTGGCATTGGGCTTGGCGCATAGAAAGCCCTTGGGCTCCACGTTGGGTATGATGTTGTGCCATGTGGTGGTCCAAAGTTCATATGTGTGGCCCTAGGCATAGCAGACGCCGGATGTGACATGCTAATGCTAACCGGTATAGTCCCATGGAAATAAGAACTTGGGTGTTGTGGTTGTGGAGCATAGGCAGTTGCAACAATGGGAGGGGTAGGGACTACATGAGTACGAGGACCCATGGGTGTATACGATTGGTACACACTTGTAGGTACTATTGTAGGTATTGAGCTACCATGTAGCAGTGCTTTACTAACAAATGAGGTCCATGGCGTGTTTCTCGGCATGCCCATCATTGGGGTAGGCATGTTAGCCGTGGTGTCATCAAGGGAAAGATGAGCTAGACTTGGAAAGGTGAAGCTATCACTTGTGGGCTCAGATTGCACTACGACCCCTGGCAAAACAACATATGGAGGATCCATCGGAGTTACTGAGGGAGTCTCCATTTGCGATAAGGTCGGTTGTTTAGCCTTTTCTGTATCCAAGAATCTCATGAGACCCGTTGAAGGCATGTTGATCCCCTTGTTCTATCTCTCTAACTCAATGACCCTATGGATGACCTCACAAACTCTTTGTTGTTGATCCTCCACACTAGTAGCGCCCATTGTGGATTGTAGGACATCTAACCAAACCACGTGATAGGTGTGACATGTGTATAGGTCGGTCATAGTTTTTGTTTGTAGTTCGTACTCCCAGTTCTCATTTAAGAACAATCCATCTAGGATTGAGGTGCTAGGGGTCTCCTTTGAGCTAGATGCAATGTTGCTTTCTAGGGGTTGGCCCTTAGCAGTTGCTAAGTTAGGAGCACTCGATTGCTCTCTTAGAAAGGATATTGGCATAGGGGCTTTCGCTTTTAACTCTCTTCATTGCTCCGCCTTACGTAAGCTCTCGACTTCTTTTTCCCTCGTTGCAAGGATATATCGCTCAACCTCTTGCACTTCGGCAAGGCTTCTACCATCGGGTAATATGACCTCGGAGGGAAATAGCTCTGAAGAGTCAGGAGGTGCAGTGAATGAAGTATTCACCTGCACATTCTCTAACGGTATAGGGTCTACGTTGGTCATGAATGGAGAATTTACTTCCCCACTCCCCTCATTTACATCATTAGCTCCATGTTCGGAGCGAGTGGCTCTACTAAAGGTTTCCTTCAGGCGGCTAAGCACGCTCGGCCCAGACCGCGGGACCATGGCATGCATGTCTTGGCTTGAGCTATCGTGATTAGGCATTGGGAAACCCTCCATGATGTCGTAGTCAGAGGAAGAGTCACTAGCCGCTATGTTCGCATCTTGGTTTGTACTACTTTGGGTCCCCGTCGAGGGCCCGGAACCTAAAGTAGGTGGATATTGAGAACTCGTGCAAGTCAAAATTCTCTCTAGTTGCTCCATCTCTAGCACACGACCAGAGTGCAAATGCATATGCCTTTGGCACCCTACAAGCGTTGGCGAATAACCTCGAAGGTTAACCGCTTCCCTTTTTTAAGCGTCCGTTTTCACTCGTGTTTTTTACGTTTTTAATGTTTGATTTTTTTTATTAAAGTGTGTGATAGATCAAAATGAGCGTATCACTTAGAGGGTCGCTGTGTGCTTTACAACACAATTTTCGGGCATTTGAAGTTCCGTTGGTCCTCAAAAAATCGATTTTTAGCTACGAGTGAAGCTAAAATTTGTAATTTTAAAAGGCGACTGAGGCCTAGGCCTAAGCATGAGCTTGGGCTTGGGTCTGGGAGATATTCCCGATCCCGGTCCTACCTTTAAAATTTTTAAAAATAATATTTTTTTAAAAAATATGATTATTTATTTATTTAAAGGATAAGGTCTTCACAGCCTGCGCGAGAGCGCACACACACTCTGTCTACCTACTTCTAACTAATACACCTACTGTTACACACTAACACACTCTATTAGCTCTCACAGATCTACTTCCTACTTACTGTACACAGAAAACTAACAACCTTAATACACAGAGAATAAACACAGTACCTTTGAAAACTCCATTAATAAAGAAAACTAACAACCTTAATACACAGAGAATAAACAGAGTACCTTTGAAAACTCCTTTAACAAAAAAAATACACAGTATAACACAAAATCGTTCTTCTCAACACACACACCCTCCTTCCTTACCTTTCCTACAATTGAAATTGCACCACAAAAGAAGCATAGAGTGTCATTCAAGCTTAGTGTATGGCATTCCCCGACAACGGCGCCAAAAATGTGCGTGTATGTTGCACGGTCAATGCAAGGAAGTTGCCGATACACCACGTGCGAGCCACAAATGGCTCCAAGCACACAACGAGCCTAAACTAGTAAGCTCAAAGATGACGATGGTGTGTCACTCACCGCTCTACGCTTGCTTCGTGGAGGATTCCTCGCCACGAAGAAGAGGGAGATGCCGCTACACCGCACTCAATCGCCTCACCGCCGTCGGTGACGTCGCAATGCTCCATCGCTCTCTCTCTCTCTCTCTCTCTCTCTCTCTCTCTCTCTCTCTCTCTCTCTCTCTCTCGCTCGCATACACACACACACAAGGAGATGAAGAAGAAGAAGATGGAGATGGAGCAAGAGCACTCTTCAATTGCACAAATGAGAGAATTAGTGAATTTTAGGTTTAGTTGACTTTTATATGAGCTCACCCCATTCACACTGGGGCACCCATGCTTAGCCAACTAATCCCTTGAATGTTCCAGTTAGAGTGCGCCTCTCATCGGCGATCACTCTTACCCTTTTCCTATTGGACCGACAAGCCCGGTACCTGACTCTACCAAGTAAATAATACAATGTCCGTGGTAGGTAATAGGGTATCCGTGAGCCATGAGGGTTAACAGGCACATATGCTTGAATCATGAATACATGCAATACAAAAAAGAGGATAGAAATGCAAAGCTCCTAAGCAAGAAAAACATTGACTTACATGCAATGCATAGATGAAACAATACACTCGTGCAAGTGTTGAAATTTTTCATGAAATTGTGTTCGGTTCAAGGCACATATGCTTTCATGAATGCATAATACAAGGCTCTTGAGCAAAAAACAGTACATAAACTTGCATGCAATGACCTTACAACCTTTGACATAGCTACCTCTCATTAAACAAAATCAAATCCTGTAATAGGACATGACAGCGTAGAAACACCAACCTCTTGTTTTAGTTGAAGACAGATTCTCGTCCTCGTCAAAAGATGCTGCAGACTTTCCTGATTTCTCCACAAAAATTCTCCCCTTGCTAGCCCTTGTGTTTGATGTGTTGATGCTTCGAGGAGACTTTGTGCCTTTGAGGGGGGAGGTTGCATCCATTGTCCTGACCTTCTTGCCTTTGTCAGGTGAACCCTTGGCAACAGCAGACTTCCTCGCGGGCGTCCCCATTGTGGCGTGGGAGCTGCATAGGGGATTCCTGAAGGTGATGCATGAGACCTTTGTGACAGTGTTGCGCAATCGAGAACCACTACAAAAAGCCACTGGTACTACGTAGGACACACACATTACGTCACACGAGTTCAAACGTGCAAAAACTCCAATCCATCATTGTCCCCACCCGCGATGTCTCTTCAAACGGAGTGGTCACTGGATTTTTGATTTTTACTAGCTTCCCTCCTACAACATTTAATTTTAGAGGCCAAAAATGGTTCCCTCTAGAACAACCTCTTGCTTTTGCAGAAGTACCAACTAGGTACAAACAAACAGGTCCTTTTTTTGTACCACCA
Source organism: Adiantum capillus-veneris (assembly GCF_014529385.1). Classification (NCBI taxonomy): domain Eukaryota; kingdom Viridiplantae; phylum Streptophyta; class Polypodiopsida; order Polypodiales; family Pteridaceae; genus Adiantum; species Adiantum capillus-veneris. The sequence continues at coordinate 42,642,344 of NC_140932.1, forward strand.
TTGCATGATTTCAGCCTTATGTTCCTTGATCATGAGGAAAATTTCTTGGCCAATGATTGCCTCCACACTCGTAGAATGGTCATATGTTAATTGTAGTTGAATACTATTCTACCATCATTTAGAAGATGTGATTTTTACCGTACCATATATTGCAGTCCCTCGCGACTGAGTGTTACACCATGGGGTGGGATGATCCCCTCCATAAAGTCTCACACCTTCTCATGGGTTGTTATCATTCAATCAGGTTATGTTTGTAGCCTTGGTTTATTTTTATCGCTACTTCTTTGACTACTTGATCAATGCTTGGCATGGTTGGAGTTTGAACATCCAACTTTGTTTTGGATTTTCTCATCATAGAAGAGGCACTTCTCATCAAATTTTTTGCATCTTCAATCACCTCTTTGTAGGCCTTACAATTGTCAACTAGATAGAAAGCTTCTCTAGTGATTTGCTTGAATGTCGTACATGCTTTCAAATGTAGGTCCTTTGTAAAAGTCTTGTTCCTCAAGCCAATGAAGAGAATAGTTAACCTCTCATCTTGTGGTAACTCTCTCATAATAACATATCTCTATGTATTGTTTGAAGCAAAGCAAATCTTTGTTCTCTTTCCAGCTGAAAGCATAGATCTGTGACACCGTGTTGTGCTTGACCCCCCTTTTTGAGAATACTCTATAAATTTGTACAATAGTTGTGCTATGTTTGGAAAATCATCTTTGTTTAGTGGTTGGAACCATAGCAAGGCCGTTCCTTCCAATGCCAGCCCAAATCCCTCATATTGTGTGTGGAAATCAACAATTTGTTCAACTCTCAAAAACTTGTTTGAATAGTGAGACATGAGCGTATGGATCCATTGATCCAATGTACTTTGTCTCAATACATTTGGACACTTGAAATGGTCTCATTTATTTTGATTCAGTCACCAATTTGACCAGTTCGAGGTCTCTTCTAGAGACGTTGTTGGAAAACAAGCAAACTCGAACACCTCTATAGCGATGTCACACAAGAGCGTTGAAAGATCACTACAAAAATGCTAAAAGCTTTGGGAAATCCCTTTAAAACACCACAAATCCAACAAGTTAGTCCCCTTGGGAGTTTACTGGTCGTCACCCACCCAAGAGACCATGTCACATAGGAGCAAAACCCTGTGAAAGCGTGGATTTCAGCACATGCCGACCAATGCATATGAAGACAAGGGCCTACTCTTTTACAATTGAACATCACAAACCCACAACCTCAACATCAATTCCACAATTCATAGATACATGCCCTCCCAACTGTCTGCACACAATTTGTCACTAGGTTGCCATAGCCATAACCCTGCAAAATCAACGGAAATTAATGACCAGGTGTCCAAATAATGAGCCCTCCAAGATGCACGTGATATGACATGAAAAATGTGGGCAAGTAAGGTAAGTATGCACATTGTACTCGGGGTAAGTCAAAAACATATAGGAAAAAATAGGCAAATTAGACCTCATTTGCAATCAAACACTTTGAGAGAGAGAGAGAGAGAGAGAGAGAGAGAGAGAGAGAGCTTTTTGTCTTAGAGCTCCCTGCCAGACTTTTTCTTGCTACAGCCACTTGAGACACTTATACCACAGCAGATTTCATAGATATGCTTATTATCAATGCATGAACAATCATGTATGGTCAAATGTGCACAAAAACAATCAGAGAAACTGAATGAATCAAATATCCTGCTAATTTCAACCTCTTGTCTGCTTTATTATAGGTGGAATAAATTAGAATATGAGAAGGAGAAAAGGAAAAAAGATGACTAATGGTAGAGAGTTGCAAAAATATGAAGGTATATACAATGGCAACCATGGTTGATTTTAATGATCTTCTCCATACTAGATTTGCCCGATGCTTCTAACAAGGGTGTGTGTGTATGAAGAGAGTGTGTAAGAAAAAAAATATAAAAAAAGAATGAGATATTTGGAAGTGTGTAAATGCATTTCAAGGCCCTATAGAGGCCCAAATAAGGCCCCTCCGAGGTCATGGTCATTGGTTCTTGGGTATTTTTTTGATGTGTAAGAGATGAGAGAGAGAAAAATATGGTTAAAAAATGAGGAGAGAGAGTGAAATTTGGGCTAGGGTTATGTGGAAAAGTGTAGAAGCTGCACACATGTCACCAAGCTCTTGAAATATCTTACAAGTCTAATTTTTCATGTGTACCTTTGTCCACATGTCCACCATGACTTTGCATAAAACCTATGTCTATCCTTGTAGACTCCTCCTTTGAACTCAAATGTGGAGCCAACATCTCATGTCTTTTGAATTCAAGTCTCCTTAACTTCCTAGAAATTGGATATATTTTAATGGGACATACAGTGTAACCGCAAATAGATGATAGCTCAAACTGCACAAAAACACTAAGTTTTTTAATAACATTATAAAATATGGGACTTGAATAATCCCAAAAACTCCTAAATATGTCTTCATCGGTCTCTGCATGATCATGTCAAGGTCCTCCAAAGTGAGAGTTTGCACACGTCATCTCTCACGTCTCACCAGTATAGATATATCCTTTGCTACAACCTTGTTGAACAATTGGAGAATCCCCTTATTGGTGGATAAAGTATACGAGCATCCACTTGGTGTCAAGTGTAAGCATTAACAGTTCTATTGTGGTTCGGGACTATGCGTTAGTGAGCTTAATGTTCAAATTTGAGTGCTTAAATCACTATTTTTTTAAGTTTTGATGATAAGAGAATGCTCCTAGACCATAGGAAGACCTTTTTGGATAGTTCTATTGTAGTTTTTAGGACCTTTCTCATGATGAATTGTGATTTTGGTACCTTGTCAGATTACAACCATACTTGGTAAGATAGTGCCCCTAGACCTCTTAGAACTCTTCCTAGAGTTTCATTGCATTTCAAGTCCGTTCGAGTGCCAAAATGGCGTGGTGACCTAGGGCGGTGAGAAAGGACATACGCAGATTTCTCGATCATTGAGTGGTGGTTTGCTTAACTGAGTTGTGATTTTGCTTGTTAGGTTCACTTCTTGAGGACTGACAAACTCAAAGAGTCTCCATGACCCATCCGAGTCACTTCCCTTAGTATTGACATTATGTTAGTCCCGGATAGCTATGCTACAGACGTCCGTTCACGATGACCCTCTAACATTGGCGTCGTTGCTACGGAGTGATCCTTAGATAGTGAGTGACCTAGTGCATATTTAGAGCGTTCTTTTCCAAATATTTTTCTTTGCATTCCATTCACCCTAGCAATGAAGCAACTAGACATGGAATTTAGCGCTTGATAGATTCTAGAAGTGAGGGACTTGCTAGATCTATTCTCGAGAAGTACAGAGCGTTATAAGTGAGATAGCCAAAATCATTTTATTCTTAGATTTTCTCATTAATTTCAAAGTGTTGTATGATTTTTTGTTCCACTTTTAATTTGCATTGTTTTGTTCATTTTTGTTCCTAGTTTCTTTACTTGGCGAGCCTAATAGCTTTTTTCAGTTTCAGGATCATGGAGTGAGCCACTTGGCTCAAGGTCAACCATCCGGTAATTGAAATCTAGGTCATTTGTAGAAAAGCAAATGATGGAGCAATTTAAATCGATCAAGAGATCCTCAAGTGCTCAGGGAAACGTGGTGCAGCATGGTCCGAGGGCCATGAGCAGGTGGGGATTAAACTCTTTTCCACGTAGTTTGCCCGTGCAGCAGCAAGCCGCATAGAACCAGAAAGGAGTATTGAAGACCTTTCAATCCCTGGTTATATTCTACAGATCATTAAGTTGGATGGTACTTTGGATGCTACCGACATGATGAGCACTCTCCAATATCTATTTTGTACAATCAACCCATGGCAGAGTCTGTTCTAGTGCTACTGGAACAAAAGATATCACATTTCAATCGATGATCAGTTGGCCTAATATCAAGTTGAATCACCAACTCATTGCCTTCGCAGGACCGTTCAATATATTTTTCTGCTGATGCTATCAAGTTGTTGGCAATGCATATGAAAGACGCCGATGAAATGGAAAGAGTAAATGTCAAAGTTGGAGGGTACTTTAAATGCTTGCTGACGTGATGAGAACTCTCAAACAAAGATCTCTTTTGTACGATCAACCCATGCCAGAGGTCTTTTCTAGTGCTACTGAAACAGAAGATTTCATATTTCAATGGATGATCAGTTGGCCTAATATGAAGTTGAATCACCAAAACTCATTGCCTTCGGGGTTCAAAGACCCTAAGGTTCAGCCCATTAAGACTTCCAAAATTCTAGGTTCGGTCTATTAAGACTTCCAAAATGCTAGGGTTCCAAAATTTAATGTAAAGTCCAATGGTAAAACCTTAGGGAAATTGGATGCCTTTGTGAAGACCTAAAAAGTCTTTGCAAATCCCTAGATAGGAGGGGGCGAGCCCTTTTAGTAGGGGATGAGACAGAAAAACACACACACACACACACACACACACACACACACACACAAGCTCCCTTTACACACAGGGAATAGGGGACACATGTGAGCTCCCTAGGTCGGTTGCCCCCAAGATGCATTCAATTCCTATTGGATGGCCATAGAGGTGGACCAACAATGAGAATTAGGCTAGAGTACATTTAGTTTAATTAATTTTTAAAACACTTGATAAAAGAACCAATAGAAATTAACCTCTCTAGAAGACTATTGGACAGTCTTCCAAGGGGTCCAATGAGCATTCAGCAGCCGAATGGCTTGCCTGATTCTTATTGGCCAGAAGACTAAGGGGTCCAATGAGATATTAACTGATTTATTTAATTACCTAAAGCTCTCACAAAAGGGAAAGCGAGACACATGTCAGAAGGTTAGCCATTATGCTTCTAAATTTTTACTGGCTAAGCCTGCCATGAGCCAATGGAGTGCCAACATGAGTAAAATGCAAGAGGGGTCGACCAAGAGAGAGAGGGGGTTGAATTTGGCAAGGCATTAACTCACACACACTCACACAATCTCATGTGTCAAGCAAAGAAGACTCTCTCTCCTTCTGAAGCTTTAATGGAAAGCTCATCATCTACTCCAAGCTTGGAGAAGGGAGGCGTACAAAAACAACTCCATCTTCTCTCCTTTCCATTCGCCAAATTGTATGAGAATAATAATGATTTATTGCACTATTTCTCTTGGGTCATTCTCTCTCGTACTATACTTTGTCTCTTCTGTTTGGGCTGCTTGATTCATTCTTTTAAACACTTCATTCCTCACTTTGGGACCAACATGTGATAGCTCTACCACTTGTTCATAGGATATAGAGGTTGTCACAAGGTAGTATAGGTAACAATGACATCAAGTTACTAGAATAGATTGTATTTGCATACGTGTCTGAATGGTCTCAATTGGAAAATTTCTTGCCTTATTTCCAGGTGCCATCAAGCCCTTAAAAGAAAGGGCTATATGCTTGTGTACATTGGCATTGTCGTTATCTCATAATATCTTTCTACCGTCACGAGAATCCCCCTTGATAATCATTGTTTGTGCTTTTTGTAAATTGAAGTTCCATGGAAGCTATGGACCTTCAACTCGTTCCAAGATGAGCGCCAGACAAAAATTGATGAGGAGTCTCACAGGAACGACGAATGCTAGCTTTGTATTCTCTCCACTCTAATGACCACATGAGTTTGCTTGTCAAAGCTAAGAGAAAACAAAACATATTGAGATTTTCCAAAGTAGAGGACAAAACTAACCTCAAACCATAGTGAATTACCCTAGTTGCAAAGCTGAGAGAAAGGCTATGAGGGTTTTTTTTTTTTAGAGAGAGAGAGAGAGAGAGAGAGAGAGAGAGAGAGATTAGCTAGAAAGGCTAAAGCAGAAGAGGTGGAATGTGCAAAGGGAGAGGGCTCATTTTCCCACGGTTAAGAAGTTTGTCATTGTTGCAGCTTGCACACAATAAAATCTTTATGAATAATTTTAATAATAAGCACTTGTTTATGTAGTGAGTTATTCCTCTCCCATTCAACCCTTAAAACTTTACTTTAAAAATGAAGGGCGGAGCAATCTCGAGTTGAGTTTTTTTTTTGGGGGTGCACCTCCTCTTGTATATAAGCAAGCACTTGCGAGCAACATGTTCTCAACACTGAGTTCCTCTACGGTACTCAATATGATGCGTTTCGGTTTCGTGTGGAGCGGGCTCATGCTCCTCGTCAGCCTCGCAGGCAAGTAGCAAAACTGTTGCACATTGTCGTACATTAAGTCAATATCAATATTACTGTTGTGGCTTGCGTTTTGAATAGGAAGCGCGCAATGTGGCCGCCCCAGCTCGACGTTCGCGACTGCTTCTAGAACGGTGCGCTTTCGCGATCCAGGGTCGCCCCTTCATCGCGGTGGTGGTGGTGACGATGTATCTGCAACTGTTCAGTCTCCTCTCATGAGCCGCCCCAGGCGCTCCACGTTGGCGACTTCTTCCAAGCTGGTGCGTTTTTGCGATGAAGGGCCGCACGAGGAAAGAAGCAGTACCGACGCAGGTGGTGGACGTGGTGATGGATCTACAACAGGACCGCCTTGCGAGCTGTTTCGAAGTCCTCACAAATGCCGGGCATTCCGGCCGCCTTCGAAGCCAAGCTTTCGAGTTCCTGACGAGGGTCCCATATTTCCAACCCCACGCCACCTCGCCCCTGCCTCTGTGGATGAGGAGGGCACCCCCGGCGACTACCTACCCGATGGCTACCCCAATTCCCGACCCACCTCTGATCCTCCCGCAGCCTGATCGGTCTTCATGTTGTCATTAATGCGTCTTTAAAGTATCCGTCTTCTGAGATTCCTCTCTCTATCTCTCTCTCTCTCTCTCTCTCTCTCTTCTGTCAGTAGTACGCATGATGGCTACTCTCGTTTCGCTCTAGGCTGCATTGCGTCCCTAGCGCTCTGTCCTTGGTCCGCTTCTTTCCAGGCACCTCTGTCCCTCTCTCTCTCTCTCTCTCTCTCTCCATCTGTCAGCCTGTGACCTTGGAAATTTCAACAGCTCACTAAAAGCCTTCCATGTCATACATCCCATCATGGATGCTCACTAAAATCAATGCCTCAAGGACTCGGACTCTTATACATTGCATCTTGACAAGTCGGATCATGACCAGTGTCTCTCTGTCTCTCTCTCTCTCTCTGTGTGTGTTTGTGTGCGCGTCCCCGTGTGCATAGAGACTATAGAAAGGGCCCTGGTTTAAGATCTCAAGAGTTGATTCAGAGCTCCCGGGGTGACGGTGGGACGGTGACCACCCGATCTCGGCCAACCGTGGCACGGGCCGCGGGGACGCGCGATGGACCCGGATTGGGGACCACGGACGATGGGACATAGTCCTGACCTATATATTTTCTCCTCACCACACCGTCTGGGTTCCGCGGACGCGTATGGGGATTGAGAGCGCCCGGTAACGGGAGTGTCCCCCTTCATTTCATCGCATGGAGGTAATCGGGGGAGTCCGCCACGCACGGGGACTCCATGACCCAGTTTCGGGGTCGTCGGCTCATAGTCGGCGGGTCTCTTTCGGCGTGCGTCGGCAAGGCGCCTCATGCGGACAGGTGATCCGTTTTGGACGTTCAAGTACTCCACGCGAAGGTCTTGACTTCCTCTACAAGCTCATCTATGCACATCCACGAACGCGCGCCCGACGCGCTTCTCGTTCGCAGACGAAGGCTGCGGCAGATTCATAGTCGGTTCTTTTCGGCGAGCGTCGGCTCGACGCTACACGCGGACGGTATGTCCGAATTGGACGTTTAGGTGCTCCAAGCGGAGACCTCGACTTCCTCTTCGAGATCAGCCATGTACATTCATGAACGCGCGCCCGTGGCGCTCCTCGTTCTCAACCGATGGGCTGCTGGCAGGTTCAGCTCACCCCGACCCGAGGCGGTCCGGGGTCCATTTCGGCAATTTCCCAAGATAGCCCAAAGTGGCCTGAGAGAGTTCCAAGGCGACCTCTCAGAAATGCGCTCAAGGCCCGAATGGTCTCGTTCGCTCAACTTGAACCTAAAGACGCTTCCGCACTCAACTAAAACTTCATCTCCGCGCGGTGCCACCAAGGCTCCCGCGCGCGTCAAGCTAGACGTGATCTCGGGTCGTTTTCTGGACGAGCCCATCAACGAGCCACCAAGAAGGGACTCAAGTCAGAGGATGCGAGTCTCCCAGCGAGTGAGCTCTAAGTTACGGGCCCTTGGCCTCTTGGTGAAGGTGTTCATCTTGAGTGTCCCGGGAGTCCCCGTAACACTTGGTATCAAAGCTAAAACCCGCGATTTTCCAATGGCGGGACAACAAAAGCAAAGTACGCAAAATCTACTGCCAAGAAGATCACAGATGTGCGAGCTAGCGATGCAAACGCACTGGGTCACCAGGAATGTGACCGGGGTTGCAAAGTAAAGCGACTCCAATGGGATGTGGGAAGCCCGGTGGCTGATGCCCAACCGTGGCTCAAGGAATGCAAAGAAGACATGCCCAGCAGGGGTATTTCGAGTCGTCAGGATACGTCGGCTCCAGATTTTCTTCGGCGGGGACTCTAGGTGAAGAGACCCTCCATGCTACCAAAGCAGCAATCAAGAACAAAGCAGCGGCCAGTCATTGGGCAGCCGCGGGGACACAACGCTAAGTGTACCCCCCTAAGCTTTCACCTACAATCGGCCTCCAGTTGGGATCGGCCCTCAAGATATGCAACTTCTCATCAGTCAGGCTCGGCAGGAGTTGACCAGCACCTTGTGAAGAGGTAAGCGGACCCGGAGTCAATCGTGACCATCAAGCATTGAGCTTCAACCTGGTTTTGGTAAGGCTTGGCAGAGCGGCCCAAGGTAAGGGACCGATTCACTCAGATACAGCCTCAGCTGTCAACAAGGGCAGCGAGGTGACTTAGCATTGGCACTTCAAGCTTGCGTGGCACAGGCTCAGAGTCACAGTGGCAGTGGCTCAACTTCAGAATGCAGCATATGCACTTAGACCCCTGTGGCAGGGTCACGGGCAGCGTGACAGGTTGTCCCTCGTTCAGAATATGCAACCCAGCATCATCGAGCTAAAGGGTACAAGGAATGAAGACGTACAGGGAGTGTGATCCTTGACATGTACATCGACGACAAGTGCAGTTGTCTACAAGGGCTTTGAGCCCAAATAGCAATCAAGCTTGGACGGCATCTCCAGCTCAAGACATCACAGGTGGAAAGAAAAGCAAAGCAGTTCAGCGGTCAAGGCCTGGGAACCTAGCCGTCATAGCAGCGGAGCTAAGTGTAGCTCTCACCAGAATCACCTGGGCAAGCCCCCGTGAGAAATCGGAACCATAGCGCCGTGGATGGAGGGCGTGTTAGGAATACTCCACGCTCATGCATGTTTTGGGGCGGGAACCTAAGGACTGGATTGAGGCCACTTCAGAAGAAGTAGGCACAGGTACAACGATGCTACCATAAAATGTATCAACCGACAAAGGACACAACGAAGCCGCGAGCTACAAAGCACCCGGGATGGGACGGGGTTGCTCATCCTTCTAAGTATCTCCTGGATTGTGTTGGGCGCAGTTCAGAGACGCGGTGACTTGATGTAAGACAACACAAAGCAGCCAGCCACCAACCAGAGTTTATCTTAAGATGACCAAAGGCCTGCTTCGGCGCAGTCAGAGCAAAGGAGTAGTGCCAAGGCTTCTTCACCGTGAGGGGACAACGAGATGTCACCCCCAGCATGTAGTCCAGTGGGACTCTCTCGAGGTTAGGCTAGATAGCCCCCTCCAACAAGCAGCAAGGTAGGAGCCAGGAAGGGCCCTCCTCATCAAAGGCAAAGACTAGCCGGCAAGGTAAGGCCGTGCTATATCAGCGTGAGGTCAAGAGCACCTCTGAGGAGAACTCAATCGGCAGGTGAAGGCAACCAGACCGGATCCTAGCCCCAATCTTCAGAGGTTGAGCCCCCTCGAGGCAAAACACCCGAACTCAATCAGACGCAAGCAACAACCAAGCAACAGACCTTCACAAGCAGGACCGAGTGCCTGCGGAATATCAGGCTACCATAAGAGCCCCTTCAGCACACAAAGAGACAGGAGCTACACAAGCAGGACATGCGCCTGCAGACTATCTGGCTATGTAAGAGCCCATTACCATCAGCGAAGCCGGGGACCCGATTTCGACTCAGGTGGATCGCGCCAGCCAACAACGAAGCCGGGTACCCTGAAGTGGTGGACCGAGCACCCCTCGAAGCCGGATGACCCTGAAGTGGTGGACCGAGCACCACAGCGAAGCTGGAGGCCTGCGTGCGGGCGGGCCATGCATTTTTTTTTTCTTTTGCACACAGATCCGGGGATAGCCCCCCACAAAGATGGCTCAACGCAAGGGCCACATGAGGAAGGCCCCCTCTCAAGAAGGCCGGAGGCTGAGTGATGCCTCCCGCAGTGACGGTCTACGAGATAGCACTGCTCATACGCACAAGCCAACATCTGCCCAATCAGAGTGGGCACATGTTCAACAGAAGAAGGCAATCAAGGCTATATGCACCCCGACGGTGACATAGACCTTCAAGCAAAGACACCTACATTCGGGCTCAGACAGGAGCCCCTCCAAGGTAAAACAAGCAAATATGCCTATATCAGGCTCACAAGGAGTCATGCAGGTTCTATGAAGAGTACACCTACATGCGGCTCGGACAGGAGCCTCAACAGGTGCACATGCATCCAAGCCCAACATTCGGCTCAATATGGAGCCTCAAAGGGCACACAAGAAAAGGAATGTGGTGCGACCACATCGGGCTCACGAGGAAGAGCCCCACCATCAAACCTCTTTCTTTCAACCGAGCTTCAACCCTTTATCCAGATCGCAGCGGATCTAAACAAGGGAAAACATGAAGACCCAAGATGAGTGATTCTCAGGTTTGTTTTCGTCGGCCAACGAAGGTAGGTTTGTTAAGAACAAGTCGAAGTTCTTCCAGAACTACACAGATATATGTGAACACTCAGGCTCAATCAAGCGACAAGCTTCAAGCAGATAACAAGGAACAGAAGCGGATCGGCCAATCTTCTTCTCTACGAGTTACCTACTTCAAGTCTTGCCCTCAAGTTTGCAAGACTCACATCCGAATTTTCAGGTTCAAGCGAGTCCTGAAGTATGCCAAAGCTTCAAGGTATCAATGGGATTGACTCTCCAGCAGTCTCAGGAAAACCTTGGTTTGTATGCCAAGGAAGTTATCAGCTAGGCTTCATCTTTTTGGTCAAGGGACGGACCGGTGCTCAATAAGCCTAAAGGTACCTTCTGCAACGTACCTTACTTCATCGAGCAGGTAAGCTCACCTTCGTCGCCATCTAGGAAGGAATCAGCACGAAGTCAGACAAATCAGCTTTCCAGAAGCAGTGGGGATCAATGCGACTTGATTCTCACACAAAAAGACGAGAGCTGCATCGTCAATGCAGCTACAGGCAAAATATCCGGAACAGACAGGTTCCTTGGCATGGATCGCGCAGTCACTTGGTCTATGCCCCCTTATGTATATACACCTTTCATTCAAGCCCCAGCAAAAGTGCCAAGCGGACTTGGTACCCACAACTTTTCTGCATTCAGCAAGCACGGCTGTTTGAGTTAGACACTGCCTCATCGGTAAGACCTCTCATGCAGCCCATTTTGGTTTTCCTAGACGCACGTAGCTCTACACCCTCCAAAGCATTAACCAGGGAGATTCCAGCCCTAACAATGCTACTCTCGGGACGAGAGTTTTCTAAGGGGGGGGTGTATGTTGGGCTCCGGTTGATTCGGAGCTCCCGGGGTGACGGTGGGACGGTGACCACCCGATCTCGGCCAACCGTGGCACGGGCCGCGGGGACGCGCGATGGACCCGGATTGGGGACAACGGACGATGGGACATAGTCCTGACCTATATATTTTCTCCTCACCACACCGTCTGGGTTCCGCGGACGCGTATGGGGGTTGAGAGCGCCCGGTAACGGGAGTGTCCCCCTTCATTTCATCGCATGGAGGTAATCGGGGGAGTCCGCCACGCACGGGGACTCCATGACCCAGTTTCGGGGCCGTCGGCTCATAGTCGGCGGGTCTCTTTCGGCGTGCGTCGGCAAGGCGCCTCATGCGGACAGGTGATCCGTTTTGGACGTTCAAGTACTCCACGCGAAGGTCTTGACTTCCTCTACAAGCTCATCTATGCACATCTACGAACGCGCGCCCGACGCGCTCCTCGTTCGCAGACGAAGGCTGTGGCAGATTCATAGTCGGTTCTTTTCGGCGAGCGTCGGCTCGACGCTACACGCGGATGGTATGTCCGAATTGGACGTTTAGGTGCTCCAAGCGGAGACCTCGACTTCCTCTTCGAGATCAGCCATATACATTCATGAACGCGCGCCCGTGGCGCTCCTCGTTCTCAACCGACGGGCTGCTGGCAGGTTCAACCCACCCCGACCCGAGGCGGTCCGGGGTCCATTTCGGCAATTTCCCAAGATAGCCCAAAGTGGCCTGAGAGAGTTCCAAGGCGACCTCTCAGAAATGCGCTCAAGGCCCGAATGGTCTCGTTCGCTCAACTTGAACCTAAAGACGCTTCCGCACTCAACTAAAACTTCATCTCCGCGCGGTGCCACCAAGGCTCCCGCGCGCGTCAAGCTAGACGTGATCTCGGGTCGTTTTCTGGACGAGCCCATCAACGAGCCACCAAGAAGGGACTCAAGTCAGAGGATGCGAGTCTCCCAGCGAGTGAGCTCTAAGTTACGGGCCCTTGGCCTCTTGGTGAAGGTGTTCATCTTGAGTGTCCCGGGAGTCCCCGTAACATGCCTCAAGGACTCGGACTCTTATACATTGCATCTTGACAAGTCGGATCATGACCAGTGTCTCTCTCTCTCTCTCTCTCTCTCTCTCTCTCTCTCTCTCTCTCTGTGTGTGTGTGTGTGTTTGTGTGCGCGCCCCCGTGTGCATAGAGACTATAGAAAGGGCCCTGGTTTAAGATCTCAAGAGTATCTCTCTTTTGAGTTTTGTCACTCTAACTCACACCACATAGCCAAGCTAACAGGCAACTAGGTGCTCCTAGGTCATAATGCAACATTCAAGTTGAGAGGATAGTAGTCGAGGGAGCATGAAATGTTCAGGTCGAGAAGCCAACATGCTCGGTAGAGTATCATACGGTGCTTCTTCTCGCTCACAAATTCTATCTTTGTTCTGTGTCCTTGCCCAAACATGGGATGTAGAGTCGGGGTGCTCTATGTGGTGGCCCATAAAGAGGAGGCACGACAAGCAAGACGTGGTTGATGGAATTAAAGATTTTTGTCGAGGAATGGAGATTGGGGGCATGAAGAAGAGATGCTGGTGTGTGCATAAGGATACTCAAAGGAATATTTGTAGTGAGCGTTTTTTATAGTAGAGTTTAGATGCTTTTACACCGAAAACATATGTAATTGGGTTTTCAATCAACGATAGCGATTGTTAACAGTTGCATTTTTTGGGTGTTGGTCTTTGCTACGAGTATGTTGAATCTTTGGTAACACTGAGTTTCTATGGCATGTGTGTGTGTGTGAGAGAGAGAGAGAGAGAGAGAGAGAGAGAGCTATATGCATGTATATGGCTAGGTAACATTTTGATAAATAAAGATCAAACTTTGTGAATGTTATGTCCTATGTGTGGACAAAGCTATCAAAAGCCTCAAACCCATTTACATTAAAAAAACCATTTACATTAAAAAAACGTGACATCTTTGTTGGTTATATAAATCTTGTTCAACGTGTCACTCATGCCTAGCTAGCATCATAAGATTTCTTATGACTAATAGCATGTCGCTTTCCATTAGCCAACCAGACAAAAACATGGAACATTTTGAATCTAATCTATTGTTAAAGACCGAATTTCATGAGTCTTGCCCTCCCTTCACATTAGGATATTTTCATAAGAACATACAAAACTTGAAATAATAAATCGGAACCCTCAATGGTATCCCATGTCTTTGTTTTTTGGTAGGGTCCTTTTGAGTGTCCTCATCATTCACAACCCTCAATGGCATCCCATGTCTTTGTCTCTTTCAAAAAGTATCCATAGGCTTTTCTACATATTATTTTGAACTCTTGATCCAACCTTCTTCCCTTGTCAAAGTGCTCAGATAACGTCCAATTGTTAACCAATCACCTTGATATAGGTCCTCTTTAAATGACTCAAGTGCATTTAGCACGCAAATATGATCACTCTTGGCGTGAGAGCTACGATACAACCATGTACCTACATCATCACCCTTGACAAACATTTCTTTGTCATTTTCATACCGTGCTCTAGAAATAATATCTACCGGTGGTTATCTTTACCCGCAATATGCTTAAACTCTAGATTCAAGGACTTTATGTAGTCAATCTATCTCAGCATAGTAATATTCAGAGCTAAGTAGGTTGTGATCATTCCAAGAAGAGGTAAAAAATAGGTCTCCACAGTTGCATTTGCTCCTATCAGGTTCTCTTTATCACATTTCAATGCTATAACCACTCCCCATGATTCCTCTTTTACTTGTGGATAATTGCGTTGATGAGCACTTAGGATCTTTCCTCCAAATCTCACCACATATCTCTTGTCATTGTCATCATCTTGTCGCAAACATCCATCCAATTCATATGTGGCTAGTATCTACTATCACAATCACATGTCTTCCACATCCATAGTTTACTTTTCTCAAATTTAAAGACATAGGCTACAAATTCTTCAATCTCCTCGTGGCATGTGTACGCATTTCTTTCCATTGGAATTTTTGGTTCTTTCTCAAGAGTTGATAGAAAAGTTCTTCTACATTAACATAATGTGGAATCCAAATAACATAAAACACACATGCACCCAAGAACCTTCAAACCTTGATCACATTTATACAGTACTCTTTCATTCAAGGTCAAGGTCTTTTACTATATGGCCCGTATGTCCCACAATAAGAACTTCATTCACACCAAACACTAACTTTTTACTAGACAAGGTAAGGTTCACTTTTTTCAACCTTGACAAGATCTTATCACAATCATTGATATGATTTTCCACATATATACTTGCAGCACCCCCTTGAGTCTAGAGTCACATATATATCACTTGAATGACATACTTTGATTGGCACATCATCAAGAAAGGGCATTGCATTTTGAAGTATGAAGTCACGTAGGACTTTGTTCATACCGTTCATCATATGTGAAACTGAACTCCGTGAGTAAGGTGCACATCCTTACCAAACCCAAAGGTGTTCTCATGCTATTCAAGTCCCTACTTTCCATGTCTTGTTGGAATTGATCATACCATGAGTACAAATCCCCCATAGAATATATCGCCCTTCATGCGAATGCCTCTACAATTGGCGTTGTATCCACATTTCTAATTGTAACCTTGTTCATAGGTTGCATATCCTAGATAAAGCGTAAAGAACCGTTTCTCTTCGGAGTTGTGAACCAATTGTTTGAATATGGAGTACAAGAAGGCTTCAAAACACCCATCTTGATCTTTTCATTGAGTAGCTCAGTGAGTTTAGCAAATGATTCTTTGAAACCAGAATAGGCTGCAAGTTCCAAGGTACATGAGGGATAGTGAATATTACCATATGAGCAACTCTATCTCATGCGTCTCAAATGAAAAAGATTTTCTATGTCTGGCAAGCATGTCTTCAAAGAATATCTTTTTAGCTTCTGTCAAACTATCCTCCAACCAACCTTAACTCCTTCAAAGAATCCTACGTGAACTTGTGCCCAATCTAGCTTGGGTCATGAAGACTAAGTTGGAAAGTATCTTGCTCCATTTTATCTTCACAATATTTTGGAAGAAATTATGCCATTGGTTTCAATTTTTGTGCCATAGATCTATACTTATTATCCACTTGCACATCAATCCCTAGAGAATTTTCAAAATCCTCAACAACTTTGTACATTTCTATGAAGCATACTTTCATAGCCTCATTTCCAACACACAAATTGCAATCCACTAAAGACTCCAAGTGTTGCATGGTATCTACAAATGAACACTCATCAAATTACACACCCGCAATGCATTCCTCATCTTCTATCAAACCATTGGTCCTCAAACATTTTTCTACACTATTTACAAGTTGTTTTTCACCCCACTTCAAGTCCTTGCACTTTGGAAAAGTGATAGATCTGTAGTCTGTTAATCCTAAAAACCCTGTAGAAAACATCTCCTTTGCATATACCTTGTGGGATTTGCCTCTTAGAAATGTAAGTTACCACGTGAGTTCAAATGAATGGGTTTTTTAATTACCAAAATTTCAAAATTTTAATAGGAAAAAGCCCATAAGTTCTTGAAGAAAAAGGGATCATTTTATTACCTTAAGCATGCAGGTAAAGGAGGTTTTTAGTATGCTTTGAACCCACGCTATATGAATAGTTTTGTAAAGGCGCTATCGTACAACTCCGCTCCCATGCTAAGAAAGATGCCAGAAAAATGTACATCAAGCCTATTTGAAGCTTACCTGATTAATGGTCAGTGATTAGGGCTTGTTAACAGGCCAACTTTAATGATTAATGTATGCCAGATGTGGCTTAAAAGGGCCAACACATGCCTTACTGATGCTAAAAACGAGTATGCTTGAAGTGAGCAGAGATGGGAGTTTATGATCTAGAACTGCAGTGCTTGAAGTGCTCTACCGGTCTGACTTTAGGGCTCGTTGATTGGAGCTATGGTGAAGAAGTTATGGCAGTTTGAAGTTTAAGTTGATTGCAGATCCATACCGGATTGGGCAACTGCAGCTGAGGTGACAAAGATGAAGTGGATGCACGGACCTGAAGTGCTCACTTTGTGGAGCACGTCAGTCTTTTGAGATTAGTGATCGGAGTTCTGGTTGCCATGATATTGGCCGTTAAAGATTCACCAGGGGCCGGTTCCGTACCAGTCCGGTCCGCTCGTTAGGTGTGCCATCTCGGAATTTTGGAATGCGGGAGCAGTAATAGCTTGAGGAGTCTCATGTCCGAGATGCCATTTCATGCAGTGCTTGGCCGGCAATAGTCGTGATTGGCAATGCCCGACTAGCAGGAACAAAACTCTGACACTCGTTAACCGAATGTGATGGGAAGGCCTTACTTCAAATGCAATCAATCATACTTGCAATTAGCAGGCTGGTGGCACGATTCAAGACCATTTACGGGCACCAAAATTAATGATGATATTGTTAGTTGATGGCTACTGGAGTAAGTTGTTGAGCTTGGCGATGCCTTGCATGATATGCATGTCAAATGCGGTGCCCTTTCAAAGGCTCACGATGCCCAATGAAGGCCAAAAAGCCTTTGTTGCAATCACCATTGCTTTTGCACCTTAAGTGTCCGCCCACATGAACTATTAAATGGCTGCCCAAGGTTGAAAGGTCATTGCCAATGGCCACCCACCCAAGCTAAATGGCCGCCCTTTAATTCAAGAGGTTATTTAGTGTGTAAGGGAAAGAAAAGGAGATGGTGTGCAGACAACAAGAGGGCGCAGGAACGAAGAAGGAACGAGAGGAAGAAAAGGTAGGGTAATGGGAGAAGAGCTAGGAGAGACCGGGAGGAAATATCGGAAGGAAGGAAGTGCTCTCTGTCGCTCTCGACCTCGGCCACCAAAGCAAGGAACAAAGAGAAATCTCTCTCTCTCTCTCTCTCTCTCTCTCTCTCGCTTGCTCGCTCTTGTCCTTCACTAGCAAAGGCAGGACTCTCTTGTGTTGGACAAGCAAGAGGAATTCTGTTCCTCTCTCTTTTCCGGCACATGAGGTGAAGACGAGGAGGAGGAGGAAGGAAGGGAGGTGAAACGAGAGCAAGATGAGGAGGGTTTTTACGGCATGCAAGAAAGGAGCTTGCTCCCGAGCTTGAACAACAATGAAGCTCCAAGATCTCTTGCTCTCAAGCTTGAACAAGGGCAAGACAAAGGTTATCTCTCTCTCTCTCTCTCTCTCTCTCTCTCTCTCTCTCTCTCTCTCTCTCTCTCTCTCTCTCTCTCTCTCTCTCTCTCTCTCTCTCTCGCTCGGGTTAAAGAAGCAAAGCAAAGCCTCGGCAAAAGGGGAGAGATAAGCAAGGAGTTGAAGGCAGAAGCAAAAGGGTTAGAGCTCATCAATGCAGGAAGTTGCAGGATAATTGATAATAATTGATGCTTAATGATTAAGACAGTGAACAAAATTGAAGCTTGCAGAATCCACGAGGTAGTTGAAGCAGTTAGAGCGGCAGAAGAAAATTTCCATCATCGTCATCGGCTAAATATTGATTAAACATTCGGTTAAGCCCTGGTGTCGTTAACGGCTTGGTTGATTCTGTAAAGCGAGAGCTTAAACTCCTAATTAGCAGATGATTCAAGTGACGGTGCTGTTAACAACCCACCTTGGCTACAAAATTAAGTTGTACTCAAAGTATTATTCAATTAATTGACGATTGCGGTGATTGCTAGAGCTATTAGTGTCTCTTATTCTCTCTCTTGACACCTCTCACAGCCAGAGGCCCAGCGCCTGCCCGGCTCACGTTTCGAACATATATCCCCCAACATCTTTGGTGAACCCAACGTGAAATTAACAAGCCGGGGTGGGAGGTAAAGATGGGGAATTTAGAGCAGATGATGAAGATGATTGCAGAGTTAAGTGCAAACGGTTTTGATGATGATAAGTCAACACTTCAAGATTTTTTCAAGATGCTTCAATTGATTCAAGGATCTTTGCTTAAAATGGAGACCGTAAAGAAGAAAAATCAAATGGATGAAGCTTTGGATGTAGTATATGATGAGAGACGATTTTTTGATGGATACGATCCAGAAGGTTACCTTGAGTGCTATGAGTTGGAAACCAAAGTAAGAGGGATACCAGAAGAGTTAATGATCAGATCTTTGAGCAGTTAGTGAGTTCAAATTTGAAGGAGCAGATTGAAGAGGTTACAAAAGCTTGCAATGACGACTGGGAATATTTTAAAGAAGCTATTGTACAAGTAGGTTATGAGCCTTATGATAGCTATCAAGAACAGAGTCCAAGTCTACCAAACTACGCAGATATTTCAGGACAAGTACGGTCAAAATTAGAAGCTGTGATTGATGAGTGTATTGTACAAGATGCTACCTTCTTACAGGCTAGTGATGAAGATATAATTAAAGCTGTGTATGAGAAGCTAGGTTTAGCAGATGCCTTGCATGTAGTAGAAGTCTTTAAGGATGAGGCCCTACAACCTCAAGATACACAGGGTGAAGTTTGCACATAAAGAACCTATGCATGCAGCACAGGAGAAAAAGAAATCAGGGAACAACAAAGTGGCTAAAGCTCAAGAATAAACTGTGCAGGTGAATGAGTGCAGCCATATTCAAGTAGACATGTAAGAAGATTTGGTTACAACTGATACTTTTGCTACTGACTCAAAGTTAGAGCAAATTTTTTTGGGTACAGATTCTACCATAGAGTTGATTGAAGATACTGGTATAGATTTTTCCAAAGAGTTGATTAATGCGACATATGTTATAGGTCAAAGCAGGGCTGCTATTGAGAGCAGCAGGACCATGGATTTGGGTATACGAGATTTACCAAATTTGGATATACCAGATTTTGAGGACTTGGTTAAGCAAGATATGTGTTTGAGGATCTGCAAAATATTGATTCGTAGGGGGTGCAGACTCCTTCATTGACAAGTTGTTGTGAAGCCAAGCTACCAAAGTGGAAAATTGGTCTTAAACTTGATGATGCTGATTCAGAGGGGGTGCATAGTGAAGTGCAATCTCTTCGTGTTGAATATGATTGGTTCAATTGTGCCTATGATACAGACAGGGCAGTAGATGAAATTTTTAATGTGCATGCTGAACTTTGTGCTACAGAAGTGCAAAGATGTTCGGATGAGGGTGAAAGACTTGAAGAGCAGTTTACAACATATGCATTTAGTATGCATGCATAAATGGAAATCTTAGTTTATTGCAGCAACTTGAGATGTGTAGTATGGAGGAACCTTTTGAAGCAGTGGACCTAGACCTTGCGTGCTTATTGGACGAAGCTTTGGAAGGGTTCTCAAATACAGATTGTAAGGATGTCAATCAATCTAGATTCATGCATGAGAAGTTTTTTTAGATGCAACTAATGATGACCTTATGCAGTTGTTGGATGATGCTTTACTTGATTTTGAGCCTCTGCAAGATAGAGAATTGTTTTTTGATGCATCTTGCCAGCCTAATGAAGAGAGTTTTGCAAGAGACTTGATGTATTCAGATATGCATGATTGGGACTCCAATACTAGTGAGAGTGAAGCTGCACTGCCAATGCTTTTACCTATGATTGATGATCGACAATTGGATGAGCCAGTTGTACAGGGAATATGGCAGTATCTACTGCTACCTAATGCTATATGGGATTTGATGTTACCCTATGATGTAGGGGATTTTGAGCTAGTTTAAAGGAATATTCACAGTGGGGAAAATGATTGGTTTACTGTTTGATCCGGGGGGCTACTAAAGTGCCAGTTGCAAATTTGAAAAGTATTAGTTATCTGTTGTAACAAGTTTCATGGTACAAGGTTTTGGTTTTTAGATTATGCTAAGTCAGAAGAGTTTTTGGTTATGTGTTCAGTAAGATTACATGGCTGGCTTCCAGTTGACTTCTTTGGACAATTGATGAAGTATCTTCACATTTTTTGAGTTGGTTCTACTTCGAGAACTTGAAGTAAAGGACTTGACGGCCATTCCTTCTTCAGACAAAGTAAGGCATGCTTGAGCTTGATAGGGTTCCCCAAAGCGAGCTTAAGTCTTAACTAAAGCACTACAGTCTGGCGGGGTTCACTAAACAGGTTTCCATAATTGCATGCTTTGGAGATACGACAGATATGGTTCATAGATTTTTGATGGGCAGCTACTTAATGAGTATGCTAGAATATTGATGACAAGGTATAAGCCTTATATTCTTCCTCATACGTTTACCAGTTATTACGTGAGTCTGATGATGGCAAAGAGCTTAAGGTACCTATAATAGATGCATATTGAAGTGTAGTTGGCACAGACCGGAGGCTATGCAGGTTCAGAGGGGGCGGATGTCGTGCAGCTCTACTCCCATGCTAAGAAAGATGCCAACAAAATGTACATCAAGCTTATCTGAAGCTTACCTGATTAATGGTCAGTGATTAAGGCTTGTTAACATGCCAACTTTAATGATTAATGTATGCTAGATGTGGCTTAAAAGGGCCAACAAATACCTTAATGATGCTAAAAAAGAGTATGCTTGAACCAGCACATGGGAGTTTATGATTTAGAACTACAGTGCTTGAATTGCTCTACCAGCTTGTCTTTACGGCTCATCAATCGGAGCTATGGTGAAGAAGTTATGGCAGTTTGAAGTTTAAGTCGATTGCAGATCCATACCGGATTGTGCAACTGCGTCTGAGGTGACAGAGATGAAGTGGATGCGCATTGGTCCTTTCAAATCAGTGATCGGAGTTCCGATCGCCAAGATATTGGCTGTTAAAGATTCACCGGGGGCTGGTTCCGCACCAGTCCAGTCCGCTCGATCGGTGTGCCATCTGGGAATTATGGGCTTCAACTAGGGAATTTTGGAATGTAGGAGCAGTGATAGCTTGAGGAGTCTCATGTTCGAGATGCCATTTCATGCAGTGCTTGGCCGACAATAGTCGTGATTGGCAATGCCCGGCTAGCAGGAACAAAACTCTGACACTCTTTGACCGAATGTGATGGGAAGGCCTTACTTCAAATGCAATCACTCATACTTGCATCTAGCAGACTTGTGGCACTATTCAAGACCATTTACGGGCACCAAAATTCATGATGATGTTAGTCGATGGCTACTAGAGGAAGTTGTTGAGCTTGGCGATGCTTTGCATGATATGCATGTCAAATGCGTTTTCATGACAAATACATACTTTCACCAATGAACAATAGCTCCATCAAGGACAAAAGTCTTGTCAAAAGATGTTGAGACTAAAAGTTTAGATCATGGCTCTTTGAAAATGCTTACATTAAACAAAATGGGCGGTCCAAATTGTGTTGAGATAAACACTGAAAAGAGGTTTCTCAATTCTAGGACTTTTTGTTGAGATCTTGCAATGTGACTACCTTGGAATCTACTTACACACCTTTGTATTATTACAACCAAAATCGCTTCAAACAATCGTTGAGGCTCAAACTTGAGGTAGAGCATAATACATGTGCATCTTCAAAGTCTGGATCCAGAACCTCAAAGAAAGATTTGAAGCTCGAACTTGAGGTTGAGCATGATGAAAGCATTGCATCATGATCCAAAGACATTTCTACTCTAAAGGCTAGCAAAAGGATGTGTGCACTCATGAAAAGCGAGACTGTGGCATGCACCATTACTTGAGCTATAGCGTAATGCACACTCTATGTGCATCTTCAGAGTCTCAAAGCATAATGCATACTGTATATGCATCTTCAAAGTCGGAAACCTCAAAGAAATATTGAAGCTCGAACTTGAGGTGGAGCTAGATCAAAGCATTGCATCACGATACAAAGGCATTGCTCTTCTAGAGGCTAGCAAGAGGAAGTGTGTGCTGAGTGGTCAAAGGGTGGTCTCATGAAAAGCGAGTGGCATGGACCATTACTTAGTTAAAGACACAATATCACGTGAACCTCATTAAGAAATGCACTTTAATTTGAAATTTGAAATTCAAAATCAAATCCGTCAGAATCTGACGATGGTTCGCGCCTGCCGTCTATTGTTGCCTGCCATTGCCGTTAGGTGTCGTACTGCACTTTGTTGCTAATGCGTAGCCTGTGTGCATGGTAAAGTTGAAGATGGCAGTTACACAATTTTCTACTGATTCATGCTTGTACCTGTGAGATCCACCACTGATGGGGGCAATGCTCAACCATTAGTAGCACGATGGGGTGACAGTAGACAAGAACAGCTGCAGATCAGCAGACAAGAACCCCTTCAAGGTCTCCCTAAGCGACCAGGAGATGGCGGCTACGCTAGATGCAGAGCGGTGGACAAGAGCCCCGAAAAGCACCCCCTGCAGTGACATTAGGGGCGGACAACATCCGGGGACCGATCGTGTGACGGTGGTGATGGTGGCCGCTACAGAGTGACGGACATTAGCATTACAGTGGAGTAGTGTAGCTCCGACAATAGTGTAGAATGTTTTGATGATTAGGGAATGGATCACTCCTGGCTCAGCAAGCGTAGGTTCGTGTTCTAGTCAGCGATCTTGCAAAATCTCCCAATCATGTGGACACCCGGGGATAAAGACTCAAGCAGCAACCCCATGTCACAGTGCGTGAGGGTGGGCCATCTGTTGTGCCAAGATAATCACACATCCTCTCTCTCTCTCTCTCCCCTTGCTTCTCTCAGAAATCCATGAGGTAACACGGACATGAGATCCACCTACACATTCTTGGCATCGCTGGCCCGCCGTGCATGGTGATCATCAAAGCACCCACAAAAATGGCTATCCGGATGCTTTTAATTTTGCTGCGTGTTCAAACACTCCAGGCATTCCGATGTGGAATAGTCATTGGCCAACACGGCCACGGTGAAGCTTAAGTGATGGGCTGCAAACCCGCAAAATCTGCACTACCTCTATCTCCAGCTCATACATCGTGTGGACAATTGCTCCCACAGCTCTCTTAATTCATCCCCTTCAGTATCTCAAAGAGAAACTCTAGTTGCTGGCGGTCTCTTGCACGAAAGCCATTTGCACGGGACTCCCTACAGTGGCATTAGCGTAGATATTAGAGAATCAATTAATTGGGGATATTAGAGGATCCGAAATAGAAGCGGGGGGAGAAAACTGTAATTGGGGTAGAGTTGAAGGGATGGAGGATCAGGATGGAGCTGCATCAATATGGCGACTACTGTTGCACCATCTCTCAATCTTGCAACCACCTCTAGCTGCAACTCTTGTGATTGGATTTCATAAAAGCCCACACCTTTGTGCTTTGTCCACAAAGGAAGTTGTCTCAAAAACGCTTGTGAAGCATTTTGTCATCATGAATCATGATTTGGCCGCATGCAGCTAGCTATCTGTGAGTGCAATTGGTGCAGATTTTATAGCCAACATGGTGATAGACTCTAGCCTCATGCTCTATATTGACTTGGAAGGAGCCGGAGGCTTAAATTTTCATGTCCTTTACATGCCTAGAGCAAGGCAGCGGCTCGAACTTAAGTTCGAGCTTCACACTCTTACTGACCTTGGATTGCAAGATGGAGGCCCAAATTTTGACCTATAAATTTGGAGCAAGGTGAAGGCTCAAACTTAAGTTCGAGCCTCATGTCCCTTTCATACCTCTAACAAGGTAATTGCTCAAACTCAAGTTGGAGCTTCATGCCCGTCACATACCTAGAGCATGAGCAAGAACTCAAGTTTTGATCCTCATGTCTTTACCCGCTGTGAGTTTGGAATAATGTAGAGCCTTAAACACTTCATGCTCCTTACATACCTAGAGCATAGCCCCAAGAGTTTGAACTTCAACATTGCCTTAGGTATTAAAGTGACATAAGGCTCTAACTTAAGTTTGAGCCTCATGTCCTTTACATACATAGATCAAGGTGGATGCTTGAACTTACCCCTTCAATACCTGGATGAAGACTGAGGATTTTTGAGTCCTAGGGTGCCCCTTATCTACCTAGACCAAGTCAAGGAAGTTCAATGTCCTTGTGTTGCTTATGTACCTAGAACAAGCTTGATCATTGAGTCATGGTCCATACATACTTATAGCAAGGTGGAGGCTCAAATTTTGAGTGTGCTAGTGGAGGCTTACGTTAGGGGACATAGAATGGGGGCACATAAGAGGCATGAGGTTCAAGCACAATGCCTAGCAAGAGGTAGAAGATTATAATAGACATTGACCTTCTTGCATTTTGTTTAATCAAAAAATGGATATCTTAGTTTGAGCTATATTTCCATTATATTCCCAACCATGCTTTGTATCTATTAGTGAGCAACACCACCAAATGCAGATTGAACTTAATTTTGAGTCCCCTGTTCATGTGCTAGTGCCTCATTTTTACATGGCACAAGATGTTTGTACAAACAAGCATGAGGTAAAATCTAATAAAAAATACTCTACTTTAAAAT
Source organism: Adiantum capillus-veneris (assembly GCF_014529385.1). Taxonomy (NCBI): domain Eukaryota; kingdom Viridiplantae; phylum Streptophyta; class Polypodiopsida; order Polypodiales; family Pteridaceae; genus Adiantum; species Adiantum capillus-veneris. The sequence goes on from NC_140932.1 coordinate 42,667,236, forward strand.
CTCATTTTTAAAAATGGGACTTGAATAATTTCCAAAATTCCTAAATATGTCTTATATGCATTTTGTTGTGTTTTGGGTGTGTTTTTCTGTGCCTCTCTCCATCTTTTGGTGCCCCCACGGAGGAGTGCACTGATGCTTTCATTTGAAGTTGAAGTGGTGGTTTTGATGATGCCAATGGTGCAAGAATTGAAGAGAAGGTTCTAATAGAGATGCCGTGGTCTAATTTTCCCATTTTCACTCAGGTCAAGGATGTGGAAACCTGGATGCAAGATTATGGTATGTTCGTGCTCAAGAGTAGCCTAACAAGAGAAGAAGGTGTGGTGCAATGTTTTCCCCTTCTGGTTTGTGGTAAAGAGAAGAGTAGCCTAACAAGAGAAGAAGGCGTGGTACAATGTTTTCCCCTGCTGGTTTGTGGTAAAGCAAAGTGGCGATTTTATGCATGGTCTACCTAAGGAAGAAAAGACGCATTGCAAAGCTTTGGAAGCAGCTTTTTGACACCACTACGTGCCAATGGTGTAGATGCGTGAGGCAAATAGAAAGTTGGATGGTCTAAATCAAAGCCTGGATGGGGATTTTTTAGAATTCGCATGGGAATTCAGAGCCCTTTCGAGAAAGATGATGGAGGTAGCTACTACACAAAGCCTCATTTTTTTAAAATTGAGATTTTTTTTGGATTTCCTACATGAGGAGGTTAGAGACAAAGTTGAGGTGGATGGGCCTCTAACATTGTCATGCATTTTTTGGATGAGAATAAAGACAATAGATCATGCCAAAAAAGCTTGCTAACTAGCCTCATGTATATATGTGTACATAGTGCTTTGTCGAGTCTTGGGAGTGACCATGTAAAAATTCATGTGCAAAGGTTTGGTTTTGTTGGACTTGGGTACTAGTGTTCTAGGTTGTTCAAGTTTCCAAAACATGGTTTTCAATAAGTATTTTCAGCCATGCTTTATAGCTTGTGAATTAAACTTGTACATCATTAGTTACGTGCCTCCGAAGTGGGCGGTCACGACTTAGAAAGTGGTTGCAGATACATGCGACGAAGGCAACTGGGACAACTTGATGATTTGAAATTAGAAATGCTGAGATTTTAAATTTATCGAGATAGCCGAGGTAATGGGCTCCAAGTCGTGCTTTATGACATCACATTTGGTGGCCGAAGCGGTGCACTATGCTCCTGAGAAGTTGGTCTTGAGAAGGGGTCAAGCTGGAAATTTTTTGTGGGGAGAAAAGGAGTTGGAGAAGTGCAAGAGGATGATGCCATGTGGCACTAGGATTATCCCGCATGAGAAGAGGAAAGGGGAAAGTGGGGGGTATAAGGGGAGGATGGGGTGCCCATTAAGGGTGTATCAAAGGTGAGAAGAGCTCTCTCAAGGCTTGGCTATGGGGCCTCATGGGCTTCATGGGGGGGGAAGATAGACAATTTTGGGTTCCCACTACCTGCCCAGGTGCCTGGCTCTTTTTTTTGGTCCCCTGAACACTTGCCACACCGCCTCCCTTGGGTCAAAGGTCACCGACACTCATTTCCTACCCAAAAAGGCAAAAAATGGACCAATTGAAAGAGGCCTACAAGGAGAGGCTTGTCGGCTAAGAAGAGAGAGAAAATCTTTGGGGATAAAAGATAAGAAAGGCCCCCATTTTAATTGTTGCAACACGTGCAAAATTTCCAGAGAGCTCATTTTCTAGCTAGAAAGAGTACACCCCCAGTTTCAAGTGGCCATAACTCTTTCATCTTTCAATTGTTTTTTGCTGTGGATACTCTACGGACATCTCCACGAGACAACCTACATTGTGATGTCCTTGGTTTCTTCTATTTCCAAGTGTGTTTCATGCTTGAAGGGTTCTTCAAAAATCTTTACTGGTGCTTATCACAGGTGGTTTCAATAGTGCAATAGTTATTCCTTCCGGCGGTGTGACTTGTGCAAGGCTAGATATGCACTCATTTTCCTTGTTGTTTACACTCTAACATTTTTTTGGTGCCCCCACTAAGGAGCAAGTGCTGCTACACTCCAATTTTTGTGAAATATGTATATTTTGCAGGTAGAGAATGTAAAGGGGATGTGGGTCTTATGGGGACAACCACCTATGTATCTGCAGATTGTGGAAATCACTAGAGGCGGTCGTGTAATTAGATTGCAACCTTTGGAGGGTCGTGAGGCTTTGTGAAGCCAAGCATTGGGGGCTGGGTTACCCTGTGTGAGGTGGATTAGGTGCTGGAGCGATCCATTGACATCCCTTGAACTTTCGACGTCACATGTAAGTGTTGTTGTGGCAATCAAACATGGCGGATGAGTTTCCACAATTTCATGAATTGCCTAATGAGAATGCACGGAATTTTACTGAGAAATTGGAAGTCAATTGCTTACTGCAAAATATACTAGATCAAGCTATATTGTTGTGGTTGTTGCAATACAGTTTATAGGATGAGGCAAAAGTTTGGTTACAAAATCATGAAGATCTAGTGCATAAGAGGGAGATTACTCACAAAAATTATCAATGAGTCTAGAACAAACTGGGATCAAAAGCTACATTCAGCTTTATGGGCATATTGGGTACCATACAAAAGTTTACAAAACACAACACCTTTCAATTTAGTGTTTGGGATAAATGCTATACTACCTGTAGAGTTCTTGATTCCTACACTACTCATGGTACAAGACTTATGATGGATGGGACATGAGTTCTTTGATAGACTGGAACAACTAATATAGTTGGATTAAATAAGACTCAAGTTGGTTGTAACTATGTATGCACAAAGAAGACAAATGAAACAATTCCATAACCAACATGTAGTAAACAAGGAATTCCAAAAGGGTAACTACGTCTTAGTATACACACTAAAGCAACATTTCAAGAAACTCAAAAAGTGGGGTAACGGTCCATTTGTGATCAATGACATATAACCAAGTGGCACCGTCCAACTTGCAACATTGGGGGGAGAGGTAATGTTGAACTAGATAAATGGATGCAAATTGAAGAAGTATCATCAACCTCTCACTGTTGAGCTATTAGAGAAGATACATTTAGCTAAGGAAAAGCAACATAAGGCTCAAGAAATTAAAGATCAAGCACAAGAGGAATCTTGGTTGCGGATTTTAAAGCACAAGAGACAACATCAATGGATGTTTGAATCAATGTCGAGCTAGCCAAGGACACAATAAAAAGAGCACTTATGGACACTAGAGCACGTGTCAATGCTATGCAGTGTCCAATCTACCTAAAAATATCAGAGTTTATGATTGAAACAACTCAGATTGAACTAAAATCGGCTAGCAGAGAAACCATGGTTAGTTTGGGACAAGTCAATGTCTCAATTAACATAGATGGTAACGATTTCCCACATAGATGGTAACCATTGCCCACATTGGTTCCACATCATGTCTCAATTAACATAGATGGTAACCATTGCCCACATTGGTTCCACATAATGTCAGATAAAAATTTCAATGAGAAAATCATTTTGGGAGTTTCATGGATACATATTTACAAGGCAGTTCTAGATTGGCAAGATGACACACTAAATTACTATCTCCAATATATACGCCCTTCGCATAAACATATCACATATAGGATAAACGAAAACATTCACACGACTCAGACACAAGAGACCAGCTATTTGAATTTTGACAAAAAATTATTTGCGAGCACTCATGGAAAAAGGGTTAAAAGAGTTTGGATATGGAAGTCAATTATGGCATCAAAGTTGCAAAAGGTACGTAATATTTTCCCTCGCCGTAGTCTAGCTTCTTGATTGACAGAACATCAAATCCTAAACCATGCCGCAAAACTTCAACTGACAACTTTATGCTTCAATGGGCTCACCAAAACACAAATGGATTCTCAAAGCTATCTTGGACAAGCCAAAGGAGACAAGAGCAACAACATGGGAATGGAGGCATCAACCATCAAACGGCCAACCCTTGTCACAATCTCCAAAAAACTAGCTTAAAATGGATTCTTAAGTCGAGCCAAATCAACTATTGGACACACAAATGACAATATTCACCAAACCAACCATTCAAGAAAGGGCACTTCATCTTGAACCAAAAACCACAACAAAGATGAAACCTTGCCAACAAAAACCATTGAACACTTGGTTCAATACCCACATCTTGCACAACACTATGTTATCCAATGCATCTCTTCTGTTTTTTCCCATACACATCGCACAAACCTTTGTTTAGGGCAACTTGAAATGGAAAGAGGGGAGTAACCGTAGCCATAGCTACAATAGCTGGAGCCTCATATTGCAAGCTATTAGGTTGCAAGATGTTGAGAGATTACATGCACAATATTGTATAAAGTGTATTTTGTTGCCAAAATTTTACCTTTTTTGTAGACTTTTGATAGAAGTTTGCTCCTATAGCTGATCCATATTGACAAATTTTAATGAGTAAGATGCCTAGAGTGAGAGTATGCACATATGAGTGTGAGGAATAATTTTTGTAAATTTTTTGGCCGTTTAATAATAATTTTCACTAAATTTCTTTCCTTTTTAACCTCATAATGAAAAAAAATTAATAAACAGAGCCAAGAAATTCAAAAAAGATTTTTAAAGCAAATGTCAAATCTACAAAGCAAGAGCTTCGAGCATGTCAAATATGGAAGGATTCGGTAAAGTCAAATTTCAGGACAACTTACAAAGGCCAACTTACAATGGAATATCTCCATTTCAGAAGGAAGTAAAGCCTCTTGCCCAAAACTAGATGGAAGGGAGAGAAACCAATACCAAATTTGATGATAGTCCTGTAAGCCCATAGAGCACAAGGTAGCTCTAAATCCCAAGTCTTTACATTGTTTCTTGTCATCTTTGTAAGCATCCTTATGAGTTCTCCATTAAACATTTCATTCATGCCATTGCATTGGAGATAATATGGAGTAGTAAACCTGCAATGCACATGAATCTTCTCACATAGATAATCCACTAGATCTCCCCTGAAACCTGGATCCTTGTCAGAAAGTAACTCCAATGGCATGCCAAATTTTCAACAAATATCTTCATATATAAATTGGGAAACATCTTTGCTCGTGATGTTCTTAACAGCTTTGGCTTCAGCCCACCTGGGATGAATAGTCAACAGTGGTAAGTATGTAACATTTGCCTCTAGCCGTCATAGGTAGAGGACCTATTGCATCAAAATACCCCACATCTCAAACACATCATAAGCCACAATGGTGCCTCTAATTTTTTATTTGAGAATCCTACTCACCATGCTTTGACAGTCTTTACAGGACTTGCACCAATGATGAACATCACGTTGAATGCTTGGCCACACATACCCCTCTTGCAAGACTTTATGCAAAGTAATCTTTGAAGAAAAGTGACCACCATGAGAACCCTCATGATTCTCCTCTAAAATTTTGTAGATGTCCTCTTTCCAAGGCACTTTTCTCATCCCAAGATCAGCCCCCCTTCATATATAAGGCATCACCAAGTAGCACATACCTTTTGGCACGATGTAGGAAGACATACTTTTTGACTTCTCCAGCTCCGATGGAAGCATACCTATTTGTAGAAACTCTTCCTCCCTCTCTAAAGCTTCTCTTACCAAATAAAGAGGACAATCAACCCTTATCACATACAATTGTCCAATGAAGCTTGTGCTGCACCATGTGCTTATTCATTTTGAGACCTATCCACATGCCTTAAACTCCAAGCTTCAAAATGCTTAATCAAACTCTTCACTTGAGAACACATATTTTTCAGCCTTGGATTCTTACTTTTCCACACCCCAATTACTTGCTTAACCACCAAAAGAGCATCACATCTTACCCTCACACGATGGATACCAAAGCTCAAGGCAAAGGTTGAGGTCTTTCTCCAAAGTAACATACTCGGCTTCATTGTTGCTTTGTGTGGTAAGCTTCAAACTCCTTTTAGTTACCAAAGCACCTTGAGGATCATAAATTAACACACCTCCTGAAGCTTCACCATGCACTTTCTTGTAAGAGCCATAAAAAAACAATAGGTAGGCTTTGTCTATGTCAAGAGCTTCCATGCATTGCTTCTTCACCACGTCCTCCTTAGGAAGAAGAGGGATTTCCTTATAAGTAAGAAAATCAACCAATGTAGCCCTTGTACTCTCCTCAACAAGAAAAGAGATTTGGAATTCCTGTAGCTCCACAATCCACTTCATGAGCCTCTTTGACAAAGTAGAGCTATTCACCAATTGAGGTAGAAGAGTGTAGCTATTGAGGAATGTGAATGGTTTAGGGAGAAGGTAGTGCCTAAACCTTCTACATGCATAAATCACACTCACCATGATGAGATCCGCCTCAATATAGCCTCTTTCCACCTCTAGATTCACTCTGCTACCACAATAGATAGGCTTCATCTAGTGGGAGTTGTTACCTCTTTGAAGAAGCATAGCTCCAATAGCATCTTCCGCTACTGATGGATTCACATAAAACTCCTCATCCCAATTAGGAGCTTGCATAGCACAAAGAGAACCAAGAATCCCTTTGATACCTTGAAACACCTCTTCACATTCATTTGTCCATTGTAGAGGATTCAACCTTGCTACTTGTTGTAGAGGATAAAGAAGTTGAGAGGACAAGGGAATGAACCTTGACATATACTTCACCTTTTGAATGAAAGTAGCAAGTCTCTTTGTATCCTTAGGTGATGGGAGGAGAACCAAAGCCTTCACTTTGTCAGGATCTGCTTCAATCCCATTCCATGAGATCATATGCCCCAAAAACTTCACTCTTGGTTGAGCAAGATGACACTTCTTTGGGTTTGAGTTGACCTCCACTTTCATCATATTTCTTCAATGCCATTCCAAGATTTGCACAATGATCCTTTCTAGAGCTATAAATGCAAAATTCATCAATAAGATCCTTCAGAAACTTGTGAAGAAAGGGAGAGAACACCTTATTGACGCGCTTTTGATACCACACACAATCATTAATAAGAACAAAAGGAAGCACAAAATAACAAAAGCATCCCCATGATGTGATAAATGTTTTCTTATTTTGATCTTCTAAAGACAAGGTGAGCTGCAAATAACGAGAGAATCCATCACATACACTATACCTCTCATGCCCTACAATAGAATCAAGTATGTAATCTATGAAAAGAAGAGGGTACGGATATCTCTTCATGGCTGAGTTTAGAGGATTTAAATCAACACATATCCTCCACTTTCCATTCTTCTTGGGTGTGACAACAACAAGACTCGCCCATTCTACAGTACTCACATGGCATATGAAACCTGCTTCAAGAAGCTTGTCTACTTCTTCCTTTAAAGCATTAAGTTGTACCTGTCCCATTCTCCTTATCTTTTGGTGTAGAGGCTGAGCTCCTTCCTTTATTGGAACGTGAATTTTCTCTCACTTAAAGCCTCTACTTTCCTCATAAGAAGTGATGAATAAATGGGAAAATTGATGTATCATATGTAGGTACTCACCCTTCTCATGACTAGTCAAGTCAGGAGACAACATACCTTGTATTAGCTCTTGTTTGACATTAGGCTGAACTTTTGGTTGCATCAGATCTTCAATTTTCTCATAAGGACTAGAGGTATCCTCATTCTCCATAAGGCCAAGAAATATTTGTTTCTCATCATGCTCTTCTTCAAGAAACAAGGAGAAAACATCTAGATCACTATCACTGCTATCTTTCACTTCACTACCATCATCCCCATTGTCTTCTTCTTCACTTGAGTACTCTTCTTCATCACTTTTCTCATCAAAAGAATCATCGAAAGCTTGATTTCTAGCCATATCAAACCTCTTCTTATCAACCCTTCTATTGTAAAGAGTGATGGTACCATGTCCCCAATCCTGTACAGCTTTGGTTGTTTGTAATCATTGTCTTCCAAGGATGAGAGGGAAAGCACCAATACCTACGGGCATAACATGGCAATTGACCAGCACTTTAAAATCAAATACATCCACCTCCAAGTCCTTTATAACTCCTAAGCACCTCACCCTTGATTGGTTGGCAAGCTTTATGCAAAAACATGAATTATTCACCATGTTGAGTCCCAGCTTTGATACACAAGCTTGAGTAGTAACACATACCAATTCATCAATATAAGCCTCTCCAATACACTTCCTCTTATGCCATGCATCCATAGTAGGAAATATATCAGGTAGCTCATTCAAAGATATGACTCTCACTGACCCCCTTTGAAAGGCATAGGGCACAGGAACATGCTAATCTCCACCCAGACATGCTCTATATAGGCCGTTCGCCTGCTAAACATAGAGACCCCCTTGACTGCATGTCTGTCTTGGCCCTTGGCCCTTCTCGGTCCTACCATTGGCATGAAATTACTCCCCCTTAAAGAAGCATTTTCATCCTTGAAAACAAGAGTGATGTGTCAGGCCAAGCGTAGGACCGTGTAGTAGGCCAAGAGCCAGGGGCTGAGTGGCTTAGTACGGCTAGGAGCCGAGGGCCAAGCATACGTTAAGGGTTCCTATATGCAAGGGCCAAGGTCTATAAGTAGGGAGGTTGGGAGGAGAACATTATGGCAGTCCATCCTTTGACCTTTCATTGGTATCAAAGCACAGGGGAGAAGGGGAGAGGGACAGCTATGAAGGAGGGGAAAGGGAGGGATGCATGAATCTTGCATGTTCTCTCTCTCTCTCATTCTGTCTCTCATGGAAGCTTGCATGGTTTCTCTCTCGTTCTCAGTCGATTCATGGAACACCACCCCTGTAGAGCCAATGAGAGAGGAGCAGCACCGCGGGTAAAATCCCTCGAGAGGGGGAAGCCAGAAGTCAGACTTGTTCCAAACGAAGCGGGCTTGCTGTCTACGGGGTCGTAGGGCTCTGAGAACCAGCGCTTGACACATGCCCGACACATGGTGAGCATCACCTTGCTTCCCTGCTCTCGCTTTCTCTGTCAGCACGAAGGTGACCCTCCATGGCTCATCGTAGAGTTTTTCTTTCATACACGGGTGCCCAACCTTGGGTTTTTTCAATTTAACCCTAAGTAAGGGTGCATGCACACCCCGGGAACACACCCCTCAAGATCAACATCTTGCTTTGCCAAGCTCAAAGATCCAACCGTTGAGATTCCGAGTTTCATGATGCACATGCTAGTAGCATAGGTTGCATTTGATTGTGGCATTCCAAGGCATGGAGTACAATGGGAATGCTCCTATGATGGAATTAACAGATGGAGTGAGGGTATATGACCACAAGCATGCAAGGGCTTGCAAGACTGCCATAATTGTGCCATGAAAGGGCATGTAGGCAAGCATGCATATCATGCAAAGCTATGGAAGCATAATCTCATCAAGCAAAGGCATCATGGAGGGAAAATTGAATTAGCTTGGCATATGATGAACGGCTTCTAACAAAAATGCAAAAGGACACGCCATATGGCCGACATGACAAGTTGCTCGAGGACATTTAGGAGGTAAGAAATATATTTCAATTTTGCTTGTTACTTTCCTCAAGAACATTTGCTCATTTTTGGAAATGCACGAACATATGGCTTATGCATATATGATATGTTGGCACATCATTTGAGACAAGCACGATTTCTGTTAAGCTTTAACAAGGCTTGGAAATATTACAAAAGTATGATATTCTTGTTTTTGACCACACGGTGTGTAATAACCACTCATAGTCAAGCAAGGCTTGAGTGAGAAATACTTTTGTTTACAAGAAAGTATTCTTCCCTGCATTACAAAGGTCATGGCATGGTACTGTTGGAAACTCTCATGACGATTGGCACGACTTGTTGCTAGCCTTGATGAAGGAGGCATAGGTACTCAACAAGGCCGACCCTTAACTGCAATTCCAAGCAGCTATCAAGTAACTTGCTTGGGCTTGACTTCTAGGCCATTTGTCTCTCATTAAAGCAATCAGACAATGACAGGATCAAGACATAAGTGGAGCAAGGCTCCGTCTACGTAAACAAGTCAAGCAGGTAAGAGGCATATCTATTCCAAGTATTTTTTTTTTCCAGCACATTGTACAACTTGACAAGGTCGATTATTTGTGAATGCTCAACACGGTCAACTTTATTTTGCTATGCCGTTGTCAATTGGCAAGAGTATGTTAGCTATGAGCACCAAAACTCCATGAGTACTTATGTGAAGCAAGGCTTCCCTTTTTGTATTTGGCATCGTAGTTTCCAAAGTTTGGAGTATGCTAATAGCATAGGACCTTAGGAATACATGCCAACATGTCTGTAGGTTTTTAAATCACATGAGGGTGTAGCTACCTCCCTCAAGCAGCAAATATGGCTATGAGCCAGATTTAAGCAAGTTTTTATTTTCAAAACTCAAGACAACTCGCCACATCAAGGCAACCATCAAAGTGCTTTGACAACATTTATGCGAAGCACAACTCAGCTACCGAGTGCCAAGATTCTTCCATTGACTTCAACTCCACGACATTGGCACATAGTTCTAGGCATTCGGCAACGTGTGGGTATAAGCTCACAATTTACTTCAGACAACAACAAATTGTGATGTATCCATGCTCAATTGTGCAAGGCACTTCTAGTCTCGGCTCAATCTGTCAGAACATTAATGTGGCCAAGGGCTTACACCTCTGTGTGCATGGCATGCCAATGAGATTGACATAATTGCATCTCATTACTACTGAGGCGGTCCGGGGCGGGCAACAAGAAGAGTGGGCTCTAAGCACTTTTCTAGGCTCCCATGCTGCTCAATTGGGTTGGGGTTGGAAAAAACAGCAAACACACACACAAACCCCCAACCTAACCCTACACAAATTTGGGGCACCACCTAGTTTTGGATGTGAACTAGGACACGTAGAGAGAGAGAGAGAGAGAGAGAGAGAGAGAGAGAGAGAGAGAGAGAGAGAGAGAGAGAGAGAGAGAGAGAGAGAGAGAGAGAGAGAGAGAGAGAGAGAGAGAGAGAGAGAGTGATCGGGCTGCTTTAAAATGTTCAACAGTGATCAAGCAAACACAATTATATATGTAAGAAAAAGAGGGAAGGGGGAGGGGGTGATTGTTGCACTAATACCTTCTTACAAATCTGTCATGACCAATGAAAGTGAGATTGGTATTTGTTCAACATATCTTGAGTAAATTACACCACAACACATCACAAGAAAAGCCACCCCAATCACTGTCTTAAAGCCAGGGGAGTCCTCTCTACCCTGTCGCCCTCTTACAGTATGTGGGATTTATGGCTAAATTGATGACAACACCCAGAGACAAGCTATCAAGAACTTAAAAAAAACACCAAGACACTTACACATCATTGTTGTCCATTATTTTACGTTGGAAGAGAGACACAGTATCCAAGCTTACTCCAAATCCACCCTCCTTGATTCAGCAAATGTTGGGCTTACACTAGTAGGAGAAATGATAGATTTCCTACTCTCAATTGAATGATCACTCTCTCTTACAATGGCATAGAGTTCCCTTGCTAATCACCCCTAATACAACATATGCATATGCATAAGACAATGAGCTTCCACTCAAGAGCTCCTTCTAGATAGGTTGAGCTTGGATTCTCAAGATATAGCATAGTGCTCTTGCTTATGGCTCCCCCCTTTGTGCTAGCTACACCCTCCTTTTATAGAAATTTTGAGGGCTAGGGTTACTCCTCTAACCATGGTTGGGATAGATTATTAGCACTTATCTAATTTCTTTTGCTTGGAATTATCAAGAAGTTGGCGGGGATAGATGAAGAAGAGAGAGAGGAGAAAAGTGGAGGTGATAGGACTTTTCATAGTAGGTTAGTGTTAGTAAATTAGTAGAGTTAGTATTTTTATTGATTTACAAATGGAATTGGATATTTACAATGGGAGTATCCATGTAGGATACAAATAAGGAAGAAAAAACTCTTAATAGGTAAGAAAATATGGATTTCTTACAATGTTGATGCTCCAAGTGTCTTGAGTAGAGTCAATTTTGACGCTTGTTGACGGTCCACTAGCTAATTTGACGGTACGTTTTTTCTCCACTCTTGACCTTCCTTGAGAGACAAGGTGAGTGAACATGAGTAATCAATCACCATGATGCTGTCTTTCAAGAGAAGAGGCTGAATTTTGTGGTTTTTATTGATAGATATGGGTAATATGGATGAGGAAAAATGAGACTAGGTGGTCAATTTTGGAATGGAAGTGTGTGTAGGAGACATGAGTTCACCATGGTTTCTCTTATTCTTCAAGGTTGAGAAGAAGGTGAGTAGGGTGCAGAGAGGAATGGTGAGAGAGGTGGGGATGATGAGTGGAGAGGGGTGTGTGAAAGAGGAAAATGATAAAGTGGAAGAGGGAGTGTGGCTGCATAGCATGGGCAAACTGGGGTCCACGAATAAAATCATAGCTCACAGCTCGTAGCTCAAAAAAAAATGAAAACATTTGAGGTAAAAGTTCAGCCCACGAGATACAACTTTTGTTTGTATCACCTTTTCAAATTCGGGGAGCATGTGATCTTTAAAAATTTAGCAAAACCGACTATTTTTTCCACTGCACAAAGTCCTTGTGAGGTCCTTCTTTGGATGATTCTTTTGAATACCTCCAAGAGTGAGCCCCCCATGGTGCATGCATGCATTCCACATACCCTTGACTTTATTTGGTAGGTCTATAATTGAAGGTATTATTGAGATCATGATATAAGTGAATAGTACAACTAAGAAAATCAAATATTGAGGGGTCTAAAAAAATATGTACATGTCAAATATAAATAATATAGGTGGAAAAAATATAAAGGGGTCAAAATAAATCTCTCTCATTATAAGTCTACCATACAAAGATGAATATTTTTGGTGGTCTAATTTATGAGAGTAATAGAGAATAGATGTAGGAAGGAAAAAATCACAATAGTGAAAAAATATACACATAAATAGAACTAGTTTTTTTGGATTTTTTTTGGGATGGAGTTACACCAAAAATAAGAGAAGCTTGCATGAAATTATTTTTTATATGGAATAAAGAGTATGCAAAATGGTAATAAAAAAAATGGTAATGGTGAGTCAATGTACATAGCATAAATAACACACCATAGGTAGAAATATTTAAATAAATATCAAAATAATTATGAAAAATCTTTTTATTTAGGCCCTATATACAATGAAATATTTACACACAAATGGGCCATAATATATTTTATTTTTTTGATTTATTTATTTTTTTGGCTCAACTAGCATAGTGACTAGCTAGCTGAGGGTTTTTAAGAAAATATGGAGAAAGTCCCTAACTCACACACACCTATATACAGTGAAATGGTAGGGATAGCCACAGTGTTTGGATGATTTTGGTACGGTGGGTTAACTCACTATGGCAATTACGGGGAGAGCCGAAAAACGGCTATCACTACGTACACTTCCGCTATAGCACTAGCTACTCTATCAAGGACAAGATCAGTTGTTGATGTTTATCTTGACATTTTGTTTTTATGTTTATGCACTGGCAATGTGCCATACATCTGCACCTTGATACAATTACGATCACATACAAGGTATGTGGGTCAAGATGTGCTTTTTGGTACCTCTCTCTACAAGGGCGTGGTACAAGTACACAGTTGTACGCTTCTAGGATAAGCTCAGACACAGCCATGGTCTGCATGGGATCATATCCAAGGGGCATCAATACCAATTTACTAAGCGGTTTTCATGAGCCCAACATTCTCTCTCTCTCTCTCTCTCTCTCTCTTCCCAGCATCTATCTAGGAAAAGTGAAACTAGGCATGATTTTCTTGAAAGCTTTCTATGTCAATACGATAACAGGAAGGGCTAAGAGCCATCTATTGCCACCTAGTTTGGAAAGGCTAAGAGCCATCTATTTGTAATCCATAAGTGTTTGCTTACAAGATTGAACAATTCTATCCAGTTGAGTACCCATCGACTTGAATGGACAAGCAAGCATCTTGCCATTCCTGATTTTTTGGGCATTATTTTAGCACTACATATGGTATAGATGGCAATCAAGTTGAGTTTTTGAACGTCTTAAACTCGTCAGGGCTTATCCCTTCTATGATGTATAGGTGAAACCATCTTTTTTGACAGCATGGCTGTTCACAAACAAAGCCAATATTTCAAATAGCACGGCTGCTCACAAAAACCCACGCTTATGGATTTTTCGGTGTAAAATAGCTCTAGTTGTGCATACGACTCCAACTTTAATGGATCTCTTATTTGCACTAAGAGTGCCTATATGAGTACAATTCTGGGGTAAGACCCGGCTCATGATTACTAAATCACTTAGTAAGGGTTGATGGTCAATATCTGGACCTTCACACTTGCATTTTCAAAGAAAGAAGTCCACAGACTTCCACGGGGTAGTGGACAAATTTCAACATCCAAAGAAATGTGATGCCACGGGTAAACCCAAGGGGGGTCACGGGCATAGGCCAAGGGATGACTAGTAGTTGAGCAATTTTCCTGCATACTTTAACCAAGGGGTTTGACAATGTTAATCTTAACCCAAGGTTACAGGTGCAATAGTACTTGCATTTCACTAATTTTCAATTAGTGTGCCTAGGCCTTTGCAGGCGGGAAATTTGGGTAGGATGTGCAGACTATGTTATCCTCCACTTTTTCTCTTACAAGAAATGACAAGGTCATGTAAGAGCCACAAACTTTGGGCTGTAGTGTCCAAAATAAGTTTTTGCATTATGCAGTCATAGACCCACTTGTAGGGTTTATTTGGCACGTGTCACATGGGATGCAACATGGTCTAGGAACTCAAGGAGTTTTGTTTAGCTAGTGTGGAGCAAGGCTAATGAGGGTCCCTCTCACTCTTGTCGTAGAGTGTTTGCACTTACCTCTCCACACAACTACATCTGGTACTTGAAGGATGTTCTTTTTTCAGACACCCTTACATGAGACATATTCCACATGTGGAGAATATGAGTCTCTGGGACTGACGTTGGTGCCCACTATTTCAAGTATGTGTGATGACAAAGTCCCTAGGTGCTAGTCAAATCTATTTTATGGACCGTTTTCAGCACGTGTGTCAGGAACAATTTCAATGGCTAGAAATTGTTGGATAATCAGAAAGACTTGTTAAGGTACAAGTGCTACTAAACAACATTAATGGATGGTTGTTTATGCCTATAGCAGTGCTATGAGTTGTTAACAAAAAAGTTTCATTGTTTGTACTTAGAAGTGATTTATGTTTCATCTTCTATTATAGTTCAAACATTTTAGGAAGGCTTGCAAATGATTGTAGCAAAAAGTATTTAGTTTCTTTTCAAAACTATTTCCACTCCTCTTTAATGTGTACTAGGAGCATCACATTCGCCATAAGTATTGGCAAGAATGATCATGCATATACGGGTTCAGATCTGTTTTTTTCTAATTGCATACACACCAAGTGTTATGGGCCCTAGTGTTTAGCAAAAGCTGATTTGGAGCGGCATCATATTCATCACATTAGTTGCTTATGAAGCATTTTGCACTCTAAGTGCAATATCTCTATGATATTTCTTTTGGGGTCTACCAATCACCAATAGAGGTCATGGATTGGTTTGAGTGCTTGTGGATCTTTCAAGTTAACCATGATGGTTATTCACATGACATTGTTGATTCCTCAATAATGTTGTATGATATTGTGACCCCCGTTTACCAGTCATCTGGGATGACTCCCTGTAAATCGTGGGGGGAAACACACCTCAAGACTGCCAGGTATCCAAGGGGATAGGCATATTACAAAGTGTAATCTTGTGCTAAAGAATATGCAAAGTGCATACATTAGCACTAATCAATCCAATGAATCAACATTTATTGCTCTACTCGGAGTTTTTCTTACCATAAGTTAAAGCATGTTTGCAACTAGATTTAGTCTCTTTATAAGTCAGGTTCTCAACCTTGAACACTAGCTATGGTGGGGTTGTATACTGAGGAAATTTGAGAGCAAGTCAAGGAATTAACTTGGATGATGAGTTATGTCAGCAAGTTACTTTCATGGAAAGTGAAAAGAGGTACTCTTTCGGGTACATCTTAGTTGTGATAACTCGTTTAGCGTGCTTATGTGCGTTCTAAATGGAGTCTACACACTATGATTGGATAAGAACCGGTAACATAAGATAGTTGCAAATGGAAAATAATGTGGAAAAATCAAGATGATGCTCTTGGTTTCATTGAACCTCCTACTAAACCATGTTCCTAGTCAAACAAACAGCTGGATCCATGAAGGATGACACTGTGGAAAACATTAGTGTATCATCACTCTTGTTTTTAAGGACGAAAATGATTCTCCAAGGGGGGAGTAATGTCGAGCCAAGGGTAGGACTGCGCAGCAAACCAAGGGCCAAGGACTGAGTGGCTCAGTGCAGCTAGGAGTCGAGGGCTACGCATAAGTTAAGGGGTCCTACTTGCAAGGGCCAAGGGCTATAAGTAGGGAGGTTGGGAGGAGAACGTTATGCCATTCCATCCTTTGCTTTTCATGATAATACACTAATGTTCTCCATAGTGGCATCCTTCATGGATCCAACTATTTGCTTGACCTGAACACGAGTTACTAGGAGCTTCAATGAAACGAAGAGTAGCATCTTAAAACTTTTTCACATTGTTGTCCCTTTGCCACCATCTTGTGGTACCGGTTCCTATCCAATCATAGTGTACAGAATCCATTTGAACACACATGAGCATGCTGAACGCGTTATCATAACACAGATGTACCCAAAACAATACCTCTTTTCACTTTTCATGAAGGTAACTTGCTGGCATAACTCATCAGCCAAGTTTAAGTCCTTGACCAATGAAAGGCATAGGGGACTGGAACATGCTAATCTACACCCAGCCTTGCTCTATATAGGCCCTTGGTCTGCTAAACATAGAGATCCCCTTGACTTCTTGTCCGTCTTGACCCTTGGCCCTACCCGGTCCTACCCTTGGAATGACATTACTCACTCCTTAGAGAAGCTTTTTTGTCCTAAAAAACAAGAGTGATGATACACTAATGTTTTCCACAGTGGCATCCTTCATGGATCCAGCTGTTTGCTTGACCCGAACGCGAGTTAGTAGGAGGTTCAATGAAACCCAGAGTAACATCTTGATTTTCCACATTGTTGCCCCTTTGCAACCATCTTGTGGTACCGGTTCCTATCCAGTCATAGTTGGTAGACTCCATTTAGAACGCACATCAGCATGCTAAACGAGTTATCATAACAAAGATGTACCCAAAATAGTACCTCTTTTCACTTTCCATGAAAGTAATTTGATGACATAACTCATCAACCAAGTTTAAGTCCTTGACTCGTTGTCAAATTTCATCAGTAAACAACCTAACGAGAACTAGTGTCCAAGGTTGAAAACCTGATTTTTGACACATGAAGAGACTATACCTAGTCGCAAACATGCTTTAACTTATGGTAAGAAAACTCCAAGTAGAGCATTCAACGATAGAGCAAAAAATTCTTATCAATTGGATTGCTTGGTGCTAATGTACACACTTTGCATATCCTTTAGCACAAGATTACACTTTGTAATCTTCCTATCCCCTTGGATAACGGACAATATTAAGGTGTTTGTCCCCACGGTTTACAGATAGTTTTCCCAGATGACTGGTAAACGGGGATCACAATGTCGTACAATATTGCCGAGGAATCAACAATCAAATGCATAACCATCTTGGTTAACTGGAAAGATCCACAGACACCAAAACCAATCCATGACCTCTATTGGTGATTGGTAGATCCAAAATGAATCTCAGAGAGAACTGGACATAGAGTACAAAATGCTTCATAGCATTAATGTGATGAATATGCATGCCACTCCAAATGAGCCTTTGTTAAACACTAGGACCCATAACACCTAGTGTGCATGCATTTAGCAAAAATAGATCCAAACCTGTATATCCATGGTCATAATTTCCAATACTTATGGCGAGTGTGATGCTCCTAGCATACATGAAAGAGAAGTGTAAATAGTTTTGAAAAGAAACTAAATACTTTCTATTGCAATCATTTGCAAGCCTTGCTGAAACGTTTGTTCCATAATAGAAGGTGAAAGAAAGTCACTTCTAGGTACAAACAATGAGACTTTTTCATTAACAACTCATAGCCTTGCTATATGGATAAACACCATCTGTAATTTTTCTTAGCAGCACTTGTACCTTAACAAGTCATTCTAAGTATCCGACAAATTCTGGCCACTGAAATTGCTCCTGATATGTCGTGCTAAAAATGGTCTAAAAAACAGATTTCACTAGCACCTAGGGACATCGTCGTGACACATAATTGAAGTAGCGGCGCCAGTGTCTGTCCCAGAGACTCATATTCTTCACATGTGGAATATGTCACAGGTAAGGATGTCTAAAAAGACATCCTTCAAGTACAAGATGTACTTGGGTGTGGAAGTAACTGTAAACACGCATGCGACGTGCGTGAGAGAGACCCTCATTATCCATGCTCCACACTGGCTAAACTGAACTCCTTGAGTTCCTACACCATGTTGCATCCCATGTGATAACATGTGCCAAATAAACCCTACAAGTAGGTCTATAACTGTATAATGCAGAAACTTATTTTGGACACTACATCCCAAATTTCTTGACTCGTACATGACTTGTCATTTCTCTTAAAAGAAAAAATGGATGACAACATAGTTTGTGCATCCTACGTGGAAAAAGCAAACAAAAAGAAACAAAACTAAATTAGATGCGTACCTGAAAGTTGAACATGATGTTCACTAATCCGTAATGAAAAGGAACTTGCCCAAATTTTCCACCTACAAATGCCTAGGAACACTAATTAAAAATGAGTGAAATGCAAGTAGTATTGCATATGTAACCTTGGGTGTTTTCCTTTGCAATCCAGACCCCTTGGTTAAAATTTGCAAAAAGACTGCTCAGCTCACAGCCGGCCCTTGGCCTAAGTCCGTGACCCCCCATGGGTTTGCCTAAGGCATTACATTCCTTTGGAATTGAAATTTTTCCACTACCCCTTAGCAGTCTGTGGACTTCTTTCGTTGAAAATGCAAGTGTGAAGGTTCCAAGTATTGACCATCAAACCTTACTAAGTGATTTAGTGATCACAAGCCAGGTCTTACCCCAAAAATGTACTCATACAAGAACTCTTATTGCTAATAGGAGCTCCATGGAAGTTGGAGTTGTATTCACAACTAAATCATTGTCACACCCAAAAATCCATAATCTTGCATTTTTGTGAACAGTCGTGCTGTCTGAAATGCTAACTTCATCCATACACCTTGGTAGAGATAAGCCCTTACGAGTTTAATATGTTCAGAAACTCAATTTGACTTTCACACTTAAAGTGTGGAGTGCTAAATTAATGCCCAAAAACTCACTAATGGCAAGACTCTTGCTTGTCCATTATAATCGATGGGTGCTCAGCTGGATAGAAGTGTTCGATCTCAAAATCAATCACTGATGGACTACAAACAGATGGCTCTTAGCCGTGCCAACGCTCTTAGCCATGCCAAAATAGGTGGTAATAGATGGCTCTTAGCCCTTCCTGTTGGCTCGTAACCCTTCCTGTCATCGTATTGACATAGAAAGATTTCAATAAAATCATGCCTAGTTTCACCTTTTTGGCATATAAGTTGGGGGGGAGAGAGAGAGAGAGAGAGAGAGAGAGAGAGAGAGAGAGAGAGAGAGAGAGAGAGAGAGAGAGAGAGAGAGAGAGAGAGAGAATGCTGGGCTGAGTTCAAATGTGTTGTATGCCCCTTGCATATGATCCCGTGCAGACCATGTCTGTGTCTTAGCTTATCCTATAAGTGTACAACTGTGTACTTGTACACGCCCTCGTAGAGAGAGGTACCATAAGTCACATCTTGACCCACTAACCTTGTATGGGAGCATGATTGTACCAGGGTAACTTTAAATACGGCACTTTGCCTGTGAATAACATAAAAGATGTTTTAAGATATCAGCTAGTTACCTTGTCCTTGATAGAGTATTTAGTGTTATAACAGAAGCGTATACAATGATGGAGTGTCATACATCTAGTGGACTATTACGCCATGCATACATAGCAAAAAGTAGAATAATAAGCCCGTAGCTTGAATGAGAGTCTCAACCATGTGAGCCATTGATATACATGCTGTGCACGATTACTTTGACATGGATACATCACAATGCACCGTTACGTACTATGAGCTTATATCCACATAGTGCCAAAGATGTGTGCCATCATCATTGATCTCAAATCAATGGATAATACCTTGGCACATAAGAGAAGTCATACTTTACATGAAGACAGGAAAATCACTTTGCTTTGTACAGTGGCTACTTATGGAGTCTTCCCAAGCATGTTGCTATGCACAACAGAGAGATCTTTTCCAAAATGAAAAGTAAAACATAGACAAAAACAAACATAACTTGAAATTGACTAACCTTGTCGCCCTGTTGTGGTGATTTGTCTATTATTTTCAAAATAAAAACTCACTTAAATCTAGCTTATAACCATATTTGCTGCTTGAGTGAGGTAGTTACGCCCTCGTGTGATTTAAAAACCTGTAGACATCTTGGCAAGTTTCCCTAAGTTCGTATCCTATTCCCAACTTTGGAAACCGCCATGCCAAATGTCAAAAGGGAAGCCGTGCTTCACAGAAGGTATGGAGCTGTGCCCCGCTATTGGAGGATCATAATCAAGGTTGACTAAATTGATGGCAGACAACGGGCCTAGGAGTTCTCTTCTAGCATTGCTTGCCAACACTGTGAAAGAATAACTAGTGATGGGCCTAGCCGAGTACCTTAACCTCACAAATCACAGGCCATGCATGACTTGCTTTTACATGCCGAAGGGTTGAATAAACCCTCGTTGTGTAGCCCAGCCAGATGATGTTGGATACACAAGATTTCCATACGAGCACCCTATATGAAACCTTGCTCCCTCACAATACAAATGATAGGTCATCACTCGTCGCTCTTCCTGAATTCCTATTCCCTACAAGTCACAGGCCTTGCCTGTACATGCTTACATAACCAATGTACCTTAAGCATATGGAGCTTGCTCCAATCTAATGTCTGATGCATTGCTGATATACCCATATACAACCATGTGTTCATGTTCATGGTCGAAACAAAATTTGAAGAAACTTAACCGCGTCGATCCACCACCTTGTCAATTAGGATGCCATATTGAAACCTTATAATTTTAACAATCCATATCTAGTGCAATCATATAAACAAAGCGGACCTAGATTGAAACCATTAACAGTGCCAACCTGGTATCGAGCAATTTGTCATCTCTTTGTCTTGAAGAGTGCCAATCTTGTATCTGGCAATTTGTCATCACATTGGCTTGGAGCTCCTATCTACATAATGCTCTTGCACTTTGCACTATGATCGACATCATGTGAGAGATTAAGATCCCTTGTTTCAATCAAACTCTCCAAATATACTTTTAAAAACAAGAAAATTTTCCATTTTGTTTGCAAAATTCATTAATGAGCAACTACTTTCCATCACTGGATTGAGATCCCAATGTTACGTAGTCCCCGATAGTCCATCCTTTGCCAAATCTGTTGCTATGCAGATTTTGGCTGCATATGGCACCTTGCCAAATTTAACCAGGTCACAACACCTCTTCGCGATGCGTTTGTGATGTTTGTGGGTGGCCGTGCTGTAAGCGGGTGGGAAGGACCCCTTGAAAGGGGATGCCCAATTTACCCAAGCCCCAACGATGGCCAAAATTGAATATGCCAAGGAAAGCCATGGTGTCGACGAAGGCAGGGTGCAACGAGGAGGACAAAAAACACAGGGGTCCGTCTCTTGCAACCCAAGGCTCGGCCCTGTGTCAAAAACCACTGGTTGGGTCCTCACGACCCTAACAAGCCCGACCTCATCTATTTTCGTGCACCTCGACCATGCCCGCCTCCTCGACACTAGCAACTCTGCACACGGCCTTCGACTCTGTGATCATCTTTGCTTAGCCACCTTGCACACCACGCCCTGCATGATCATGCAAGACCATGCATGTCCTCCTCTTGCAAAGTAGATAGAGAGAGAGAGACAGAAAACCCTGTCGAAAGGGAGGCCATGCCTCATGCTGATATCGAGAGAGAAACTGAGAGAGTCCTTTCCCCTTCCATGGCTTATCTCCCCTAAGCTTTGATACTAGTGAAAGGCATAGGGGACTGGAACATGCTAATCTCCACCCAGCCTTGCTCTATATAGGCCCTTGGCCTACTAAACATAGAGACCCCCTTGAGTGCATGTCAATCCTTGCCCTTGGCCTTGCCCCGCCCTACCCTTGGCATGACACCCTTGTAGGCTCCTTCTTCATGGGGTTGACTACATGCTTCCATTGCCTCTTTAACTCAGGAAATAGCTCTATGAGTTTCCCAAAGGTATCATCAGCCTTTCTACCCACCAAATCAGCCCTCAAACTATATTTTGGTTGCCCTTCTCCTAAAGGAAAGTGGATGCATTGTAATGTTGCTTGGGTTTTCTCTTCTTCTTCTCTTTACTAGTACATGGTGCGACCTGTTTTCCTCTTTTATGGCTGGGACTTGCATCACTCGTGTCATGATCTCTTGTAACCCTCTTACCTACAGGCATGACAATAGCTCCCAAATAATCCCCCTTCTTCTCCAAATGGATTATGATTAACACCTTTGTTTTTCCCTTCTCTTCAACGGTCAAACCACTTGGCCCTGCTTCCCCTTTAATCTGAATACATAATCTTGAGCTTGAGAAGGAATTTGTGAAGGAAGCAGAAACTTGTCACCACCCATTATGACCCCATTCACCACAATTGTAACATTGAAATATATCCCCTCTTCTAGCCATGCCTCTTCCTCTACCACCTGTAAGCCCCTCATTGCTTCCATATCCACGTCCATATCCATAGCTTTGACCTCTTCCACCTCCCATCATATGCACACTAAGATTCTTCATAAGACCTACAACCTCTTGCATCTCCTTGCAAAAAGCATCCACATCATTAGAAGCTTGTTGATCATAACCCTTGGTTTATGATAAGGACCCTTGGTTGGTATACATCTTTCACTTTAAAAACTGGCTCGACATTGATTCCAAGTTGATGAAGATGCTCTGCTTTCCACTCTTTATTCTTTGCAATTTCAACTACCTCTTGAAAGGTCCTTGGCTGGTTAAGCTCTACCTTCAAGCGTAGACTACTCCTCAGGCTTGCAAGAAATCTATCCTTCTTCAACATGGCTGGAGGAATTTCATCCCTTAAAGATGTACACCACTTTTTCCATAACGCATTGAATGCCCTCACAAAATCTTCCATGGTGTGTCCTTCACCCTGTACCAAGCCTTGAATAGACTGCCATACCTTTTGTGGGTCTTTCACCTGGTTAAAGTGTGTAAGGAAATCATGTCTTACCATCTCATAAGTCATAACTTGAGGAGGTTGGGCTGATTGTAGCTCCTTTTCTTACCCTTCCAACCATTCCCTAGCATCTCCCTTCAAACAGAAGTAGACGATTTGTAGCACCAACGCTGAGTCTTGTTGTAAGCAAGAAGGAAAGCAAAATCCATTATCTGAATGAAACCTTTGGAAATTTTATTTGATTTCCCACTAAAATCCGGAAAACTAAAACACCATGTCTTGCAAAACCTGTAAATTGAAGGTAACTTGAAGCGATTCCTCGGTGGTGGACACCAAAACACTGTTGGGAAACAAGCAAATTGGAACACCTCTATAGTGATGTCACCCAAGAGCGTTGAAAGAGAATTACAAGAACACCAAAATCTTTGTGAAACCCCTTTGAAACACCACAAATCCAAGAAGAGTAGTCCCCTTGGGAATTTACTGGCTGTCGCCCACCCAAGAGACTATGTCACATAGGAGAAAAACCCTGTCAAAGCACGGATTTATAGCCCACACGGACCAATGCATATCAAGACAAGGGCCTCCCCTTTCACAATTTAACATCACAAACCCACAACTTCAACATCAATTTCACAATTCATAGATACATGCCCTCCCAATCTATCTGCAAACAATTTGCCACTAGGCTGCCATAGCCATAACCGTGCAGAGAACTAGTCGTAACCTGATGAGCAGAACTTCAATTGGGGCACTTTAAAGCTTGACAGAAAGCTTAAAAAATGACTGGCAAGAAAGTTGAAGATGAAAAAAATTGAATTGTTTTAGGGCAAAACTACTCCCCTGTTCATACTCACGAGCACGACACAGACAACATACTTATCATCCGATGACACGACTAACCCGTAGGTGCACGTAGGCAATCTCGTTAGCTTGTCAAGCTGAGACCAATCTACACATACGCACTTTTATGATGCATCAATCACTAACCCTGATAGATTGCAACCCACTCTATCCCTTAATGCTCACAACACAGTTTACACGTCCAATGAACTCGGAATCGCATCAAACTTACTAGGCACCATCCTCTCACTAGGACATATTTACCTATAATTCTAATCTCACCAGATTAGAACCCTAGCTATCTCGAATACTGTTGCGATAGACCAACAGGTCATAATCCAAAATTGGGCGAAACTTAAGTTTATCAGTATCTATGTGTAGCTAATCTCTTTCTCATTCCATGGAGCACTTGATTATTGAAAACAGACACCCTTTGTGCTACTTACAAGCAAAACAAGCTCGAGGAAGAATCGATCGCGATCAACTCGAAACGGCGAATGTGTGGCGTGGGTGCGCAGCTCTCGGAGAGACTACCGCGATGGTGTGGTCGCGTCGTGAATCCGGTGAGGGAGAAGCTCGTAGCAAAGAGGATAAGACACACTCACTCTCTCGCTCTCTTTCTCAGACTCATACGACACAGGATTAATTCAAAAAAATATTATTTCAAAATGGTTCTAAGGTGACTTTTATACTTTAGTCACCTTAGGTAAAAAATGTACATGGGGTTCTCTTGCTCATGATTACAAATTGGGAATAAATTTGAGTCCTAACTAATTGACTAATATTTACATAATCCAGACGAATGAATCAAAATGATAAAACGTCTTTGACATAAAAAATGGAATTTGATATGCTTTACAAGATGGGCTTATTACAACAGTTGGACAAATGGGGCTCCAACACTCCCCCCCTCCTAATTCATGTCTACCACGACATGATCGTCTTTGTCTTCATTGTCGTTGTCGTCTTTCGTGGTTGATTTGATATAGAAATGCATCATAGCGCATAGACTCACTTGCCATTAATGGGCCAGATTTTTTTGACTTGTACATGAAGAAGCCCGTGTAAAATGCTTCTTCAAAGGTTTGGAGATGGTAGCTTGGTAGAAACGTCAGCCGTTTGAAATAGGCATACAATACTGGCTCTGTCGGTGGCCCACTTAAATCGTATGACAACTCTAAGATGATCCTTTCAGTATTCATATACTCTGATGTCCAGCTTTCTGAGAAGACTGTGAGACAGGCCAAAAATGTTCAAGCTATCTTACATAGCATCTTGCAGGAGGTCAGGAGAGCCTCCGAATTCTGCTATGGTGCCCTGCAGGGTTTTCACCATGTAAGAACCGGATATTCTCTCTCCCTCTGCTGACCCTGGCATTACTGGATAATTCAGCCATGTCGGATTTCTACTCTGTAGTGCTTTATGTTGGCTGTAGGTGTATGTTCAGGGAGTTGGGCAAAACGTTCTGTCATTCCTCAGTTCAGGCGGTGCGTTGACTAAGTGGATTAGGTTATTAGGATGATCCAATAGCCATTGACGCCTCCACTTTGGCTGGCTGTCCACTATTCTGTTTTGCTGTTCCCTATCTTGTACTTCTCCTTCAAATATTGACACTTGTTCTTCTTTTTCGAGCTGCCGTTGATGTGTTAGAGTCTCATACTTTAGCAGAGCATAGGGTAACATAGGTGCATTCCATTCCTGCCACTTTGCAAGTTCCATCTTCTTGGATAGTCTCTATTAGATGTTGTACCCTCTTGAAATCTATCCCTACTGGTGGTAGTGATACGAAGTTCCACAAGCCGAATTTTTTGAGCCATGACCTTTGCGGTGATCTTTTCAAGTAATTCTCTGCCTCCTTGGGAATCATCACTGTATCCACTAAGTTTCTTTTGTCATCCACATATGAACCTTGATATATCTGAAAGGCCGCTGCCTGTTGCACATCTGTAGGTATCCAGGTGGCTGCTGGCTTTAAAGAATTGGGTAGAAGTGCATAGGGTACTGCACCTTCCGTTGTCATGTTCTTGCCTTTTCTTTTTCCCGGAGAAGCCTCCATTGATCCTGTCATCACAATTATCAGTTAATGCACAAACATAGTACTACTCTCCTAAATTGATTACCACTTAATCATGCATCTAGATGAGCCTTCTTAATCCCAGGATTAGTTAAGATAAAATGTTAGCAGATAGACAAGCTCTTCCATTGTGCGACTTTGGCGGCTTCAAATTGATGTTGTTGGTGAAGGAGAACAAGTCCAAATGCCTTGAAATTTTGTGTGGTGTATGCTTTCATGGCATGTAAGGTCACTCCATAAGCCAAAGCTCAAAATCTGTCCATTTACTACTTTTTCTCAGTCTATCGTGATTGACTGGCATTTTTTGGATCTGGGTCCTTTTTTGCAGTTGTGACTCCACCAATTGGTTGCCCATACCTTGCACATGATCTGACCCCATATCTACCTCAAATGAATGTCAAGTGACCCCTTTTTGGATCAAGTCCCAATTTTCAAGATTCCCTTCAAGGAGATGTTGGTCTATCTCCTTCATTTTGTGTTGTTTGTAAGGTCCCCACCCTAAAAGATCGAGGCGACTTGGAAGATAGCCTTCTTTATCCTCTAAATCCCTTGACGACACCCTACTCCGATAAGGCGAAGCAAGGATACGAGCAACGAAAGAGAAGAAGGCTTCCACCTATTGTGTTCGTAGTTGCAAGACCCTACGCCACAAGCGAGGTCGATGAGTTAAAGATTCTATGGACTCTAGATCCTACATTATAAGAGAAGAAATCCCTTTCACATATTAGGGATCCAAAAACAACGCCTTTTTCCCTGCGTTTAAGAGGCACGGCCGCCATCCTTGATTCTGAAATATGACAAGAGATAAATCTCTAACTAACTAAGACAAAGTGAAAAGTACTCGACTAATCGAGTCCACCCATCCTTGACTGGCAACCTGAGCCAGTCCCCACTTTCCACCCCACACGCACACTTCTTCCACACTGTTTTACATATACAAACAGTGTTCCTTAATTAATTCCAAACACAGGTTCTTTTATACAGCCCTTCAAACAATACCAAAACAATTCAAACAATGCTAATGAAGGCAACCCTACTATTCAACAAAACAACTTTTCCAATTTCTCATCATTTTGCCGCTACCCGCGGACTTTCTCTGTCTAACCAACAGAGCCTTTGAAAAGGATTTATTCGCTAACCGCGAATTGCGAAACCTTCCCATCTTGCTAACCGCGAGGCATCTTGCTAACCGCGAGGCATCTCGCTAACCGCGAGGCATCTTGATAACTGCCAGGCATCCCGCTACCCGCGAGGCATCTCGCTAACCGCGAGGAACAAAGAGAGCCGATAACCTCAGCTTTAATCTCCGCTATCCGGGGAATCATCTCGCTACCCACGAGAACAAAATATATTCTTTCAACAATTCATCTCATTAATGATTCATCAAACATGTCAACCAATTCTTCATATCAATCAGAGACCGCTTATCAAACAATAACAATTGATTAAACAATAACAATCCAACAAACAGTAACAATTTAGCAAACAGTCCTTTCACTAGTCTATGAAAACATATGTGTGTTTTATGTGATAGAATCACATTTTTCGGACGGTTTAAGGGTTTCCCTATGCTTAGCTTCCCAAGTCAACATGAATAGCAATGCATAATTATAAATTTGTCTTACCGGATTTGGAGCGCGTGCGGCTAACTCCTATACTAGTGATTGGACGGCTTCGACTTCTTCTTCGATTGATGCTTCCGCATGAGCTACGTTTGGAGTTGACACCTTTCTTCCCACCTTCCTTGGTGGTGCAACGGCATGGGCGTCCTTGGAACTTCGCGTTACACGCTTCGGAGCCATAGCTTCGGAATGGAGAAAAGAAAAGCGTGTTGATGGAGAGAGAGAGAGAGAGAGAGAGAGAGAGAGAGAGAGAGAGAGAGAGAGAGAGAGAGAGAGAGAGTGTTCACAAATCAGGTGAAGGCACGTCGAAGATTGGAGATGGAGATGATTTGAAGGTGAGAGGTTAAGGGAGAGAGGCTTCCTCCGGCGTGTCGTTGCGAGAGAGCATCCGCTTCTGAAGATGTGTGTGTTCAAAGTGAGAGGAGAAGGGTCCTTTATATAGGCCCTAGGGGGTGCTAAAAATACACAGAGGTTTCAAGAATAGGAAGAGGAAAAAGCTCGCACGTCATCTCGGCTCTTTAAAAACAAAACTTTTTATTTCTTATTTTTTTTTGGATACGCGAATCCTATGCGCGATTGTTAAAAGCTCTATACTTACAAGTTCCCATTCTATTTTGAAAGAGATAAGAAAGAAGTATCCTAATTTTTACTCACCTCTCTTTCTTTCTTCAAAATATTATCTCTAAGCTTTTTCTTCACACATAGATTAGGTTCCCACATAAACCTATGGTTCCACATAAAGAAGATCATAAATAAATGGATTCTGAACCTGATTTTCAATTCGATTTCTCTGATAAACTCACGATGACTCACAAAATTGAGAATCTCAATTACTTTGCAAAATAGCTGAAATGACTTATATGGATAAATGTTGGGTACATTACAGTTGTTTTGGGCTCAAACTTAGTGGGTGGTCATCTTGCATCATGTTGAAGACAACTGCTAAGTCAAATTTTTGATAAGATGGTCCAATATCCCTCTGCTTGGTCTATCGCGATAGACTGGGACTTAGTGCCAGTTTGTCATTTTTTGGCTTTGTGACCATCTGTCTGCCTTCTCCCAGTTGATGCAAGGTTTCTTGACCCCTCACATGTAAATTTTACCAGTTTGCCCTTGAGATGTCTTGCTCTGACTCTGAGTTGTCTGCCTGTCTTTCTCAGCTTGCCATATGAGTCCATCTTGGCACCAAATTTGGTGTACTGCCTTCATTTGCTTCTCCGAGTCTAGCTTGTAAAAATTTGAAAAGTCCTTCCCCCCAATAATTGTTGTAGCAAGTCTATCGCGATAGACTGAGTTTTTGGCCAAAAAAGATTTTTCTTGCACACTGACTTGATATTGGCGGTTAACATTCCTTGTTAGCATTCCTCATGAAGCCAAAGTCAAAGTTTCCCTTGTCTAAGTGTAAGTTCAAGTCTATCGCGATAGACTGGACACTTTGTCATTTTTACCAATTTTTTGATGTTAGTTGACATTCATGGTGTTAATAGGCCCTCCTAGACACACACATCAAGTTTTAATCAATTTAGCAGAATGTACTCCCTGTTTGCAGCAGTTAGCTGGTCCTGAAGTCGAAGTAGACCACTTAGGTGATGGTCACGGTTCCTTTTGGTCTTTGTATGATTCCGGCTGTCTTTTACTTCCTTTTGACCTTGCATCCAAGCAGTCAGTTGTTCTTTTGGTGTTTGAAACACCAAGAACGACCATTTGGACGTCTTTCTGGCCTGTTGCCGGCATTTGCCCTAGTGGAAGAGCTTTTTTCCTGAGTGGACACATTCCATCTCGTAGTTGACCTCCTTTGGATGTTCCTTTTTGAATTTGGTGTAATTTTGTCACTTGGTCGGCCTGTTAGAATATCGTGACGCTTTGTGCGGTTTTTGTCAGATAGGGACTTTAGGCTCCGTTTTAACGAAATTTTTCATAGCCTAACCCTTCAGTCGGTTTGTCGAGGTTATTGGCTTGCTGTCTATGAATTTTGGCTCATTTCCGATCACCTTGGTTTTGTCACCCTTTTGCAGGTCCTGCTAAATTAGGGTTTTCTGAGCGGCTTTCTTCATGCTTTCCGAGGTCATAGGATCGATCCCTAAGCTATAGGCATTGTGCCTTTCAATCTTGGTTCCATTCGGTGGCCTCTAGGTCTCCCTAACAACCATTCTACCGTATGTGTGCACAGGTTGTGATTGTGATGCCGGCGAGGTTTTGCGACTAACTGAAGTAAACAACACTTAGAGTCAGTGTTGACGAACATACCTCTCATATCTGATTTTGATCTGGCGACCGTGCGCGATGGATGAGCTCTTGGAAGTCTCAACTGCTGTAGGGAGCTCTCTCTCTCTCTCACTATGGAAAATGACTCAAATGAGGGATTTCTAGCCCAGCCTCTCTATAGGTAATCGAGACTCCGACACCAAATTTTCCCATCTTTTACCTGTGGCCATAACTTTTTGTGAGATGTGGTTTAGGCTCGCAAATTTCCTGATTTGGACTTCGGTTGCTTCAGTTTTACCAGTTTTGTAGATTTCTCCTGTTGGAGGTCCCTTCATGACGGTGGTCATTTTGCTCTGTCACCTTTGCAGTCCTTATTTTTTTTGTGTCTTCTTTACCTTGCTCTGATCAGGCGTCTCTTCTTTTGTGTTTCCATCTGGATTACGGATTTTTTTCTATAATTTTTGCTAGAAAATGGCTAAAATAAAGCAAATAAATCCCAAAATAACCTGAAAATAGCAATTCTAACCTAGAAAAATACCGATGAAAAGAAAAATACTTTGTAGCTCACTTTTCTTTCGGTTATGTACAATCTCGCTCATTACCGTCAACCTTGGCCTATTTTTTGCTGTTTTTAGACAGATTTTGGCCAAAATTGACTCTCTTTATAGTGTATACACATCCCTAGGGGCTCATGAATGATGATTTGGTCCCCAATTCTGATTAATTATGAGGGCATATTCTTTTTCCAAAAATCACACAATAAAACGCAAAAATGGTTGAAAAATTGCTCACAAACATTGCCCTCTAATATATGACATGATGAGTCCGCATTGGAATGCCTCCCTCCCTCCTAGTTGGAGTCCTCCCGGACGACAGGGTATCGTCAAGGGTATGTGTTGTGCTTGGGTTTGAACTCGTGCTAATGCAGGCCTTGTAATGTAGCCCTATATGCATGTACAGTCAATGCATGTAGAAAGAATTTATGCGGTGCAGGAGGAAGGTATAAGCGATGCGCTTATTGGCATTTGTCGTTGAGGTTTCCCGATGGTATCTTGAATTGGCTGACAGATTTTCTTTGCAAGGAGTAGTTGTAACTCTGCCGCTCGTTGTTTCATTGTTTTCCACTGGTTTTGAATTGGCGTTTGTGATTTCTTTGAAGTTGATATTGTCGTATCTGGTGAAACATTCTTTCTTTCTACCTTGATGACTTGTGTCTGATACATCCTGGTAGTTTTTTTTGTTGATTCTGTTTGTTTCCTCGTGCTGTTTGCATTATGTTGATTGACCTTGACAGTTGTAGATAGCTGCACGATTTTCATCTTTGTCTGCCCTTCTTGTGTTGTTGGCTCGTTTTGAATTGGCAATTTTGGCCTCCATACCAATATAGACCGTTGCGTATTTGACAAATTGACTATGTTTCTTTGAAGTTTTGCTGGCTTTCGGTGTTTTGTCTTTTCTTCAGACTCCTTTTTTATAGGTATTAGGTTGTTGCGCCTTATCCACACTTTCTATTTCCGCTTTTGATGTAATTGTGCCTCGATCAGCTCTGTACACCGTACCCAAACTTGCCTGGTTCCCTGCATGGTTGCTGATTTTTGATAAGACGTTGCTGGACTTGTAAACTTTGTTTGTTGTTGGGCAGATTTTTGCGGTGGTATTGACTTTTGTTTCCTCCTTGACATGAATTGGTTATATGATAAGAAGGGTTCTGAAAAGTTTTCCTTTCTGAACAGTGCCTCATTCGTATCCAAATCAATGAATACCCTGTTAGCTTTCATCCATGACACTGCTAAGATACACGGCGTGGCTGATTTGCTTTGTGGCAGTACATGGAATTTTGTAGTGTACGGGTGTGCCTGCACTGTGATTGGTATTATAATAGACCACAACGTGGTCACCTCATCACCTGATGCTAGTTTCAACCTGTGTGTCTCTGGGATCGTCTTCACTGGTCCAAGTTTGTGAAAGAGCTCAAAGCTGATGACACTCATTTTTGCTCCAGTGTCAAGTAATGCATAGATTTCAACTTGTTTGGTGCCTGCATAAGCTTTTATGTAAGGAATACACCATGTATCTTCCAAGTCGTCGATGATGTTATCGTCCTGAGCCCTAAGGTCTGTCATGGTCTTTTCTAATTCATCGCTTTGTATATCCGCTTCGATTGTTTGGGATGTTGAAAGAGGATATTCATCAGTCATCATTGGGGTGACCATGTTTATTGTCCTGAGAAACTGCTTTCGTTTAGCAATCCGTTCCTTTGCTTCTTGTTGTGCCTGGTCTTGAATTCTTTGTTGTTCCTGTCTATAGGTTTTTTCATAATGCAGTTGAAACAACATTTCCGGTGTTAAAGGTAGATGATATTTTTTTTAAACGACACCCACTAATCCAGTTCGGCATTTCTTTTCCATCTAGTGTCGACAGTTTAACTGCTCCGCTGGACGATATTTCTTGGATCAAATAAGGCCCCATGCCCCTTTTCTTTAGCTTTTTGGCATGCTGTTTAAGGGTGTATACTAAAACATAGTCGCCCGTTTTAAAGTCCTTGTTCTTGACATGTTTGTCAAAAAACTCTTTCTGTTGTCTTTTTTTTGCATAGGTGGCCGCTACAGCATAGAGTCGCAACTCATCTAATTTTTCAAGGTCCTCTAACCGTTCTGAAAGTTCATGCCCCGTCCAGTCCAATTGTTTGGCTACCCTTAGTGTGGGGATCAAAAAGTCAATAGGCAATATTGCATTTAACCCATATACCATATTAAATGGTGTAGCATTGAGTGTTGTTTTATATGCAACTCAATAAGTCCACAATGCCGAATAGAGCATCTGATCCCAATCTGTTCTTGTTTCACTAACCAATTTCGTAAGAACCGTGCACAATACTTTGTTGGTCGCTTCCGCTTGGCCATTGGCTTGTGGATGATAGGGTGCAAATTTGCGATGAATTACCATAAACTCATTTAAGAGATTTTGGATAACTTCATTTACAAAGTGTGTCCCTCTATCACTCACCAGCTCGATTGGAAGGCCATAACTTGTAAACACATATTCATATAAGAATTGTGCCGTGGTTCTAGCGTCTGCTTTCGTTGTGGCTTTTGCTTCCACCCATTTGGTCATGTAGTCCGTGGCCACTATGATATATTGTGCTTGTGAACGATACGCCGATGGAGTGATAGGACCAACAAAGTCCAATCCCCATTTAGCGAAAGCTTGAGCACTCATCATTGGTCTTAAAGGAATTTCGTCTCTTTTAATTGGTACCTTAGTTCGTTGACATTCATCACACCTTTTCACGAATTCTGCTGCATCTTGAATCATGGTCGGCCACCATATACCTGCAACCATAATGATTTTTACGGTTTTCTCTGCTGAAAAATGACCACCTGCTATGCCTGCATGAGCCTGTTCCAATAATGGAAAGTAGTCATTTTCATGAGGGGCTAACCTCAACTGGTCATCAGTTCCTCTTTTGTACAATTGTTCACTAATGAGGGTATACCTATTCGCTTCGATTTGTAAAGCCTTTTGTCTGGCTTTAGACCAATCTCCTGGAAGCTCCTTATTAGTCAAATAATCCACAATAGCATGACTCCATGCGGGTGCTACTGTCACTTGGTATAATGTGGCATAATCCACAGTGGTATTGGATGTGCAAAAGTTGCATTTCTTGATGTAATGTTCTACATCGCCTGCCATTCCTGGCCAATACACTCCAAGTCTTCTTAATTGTGCATACATCATTTGATTTCCTCTATGGAATCCCCCTATTTGTGTGTGGGCCCCCTCTAGATACGCTTCGTACTCCTCTAGGACTATACACAATCTTAGAATCCCATACTTTCCATGATGGTACATTCTTCTCGCAAGCATTGTGTAATTTCGTGCTTGTCTAATGTCTTCCACCGTGTGTTTGTCGTCAAGATTCATTCCATATGTCAGCAACGGAATAATTTGCTCTGACCATTTCGGTATCATCTCTATATTAAACAGGTATGCGTCTGGGAGATCATCATCTACTCCGGTAGCTTTTTCGCCATGTAGTAATCGAGAAAGGTGGTTTGCTCTTTGATGAGTTTTTGCTTTCTTAACTACTACTGTAAAATCAAACTCCAGCAACACAATGAACCATCTTACAATTCGTCCCGTGTTGCAAGGTTTGTTTACTAAGTACAAGAGTGCCTGATGATCCACAAAGAATGTGAATTTGTTTGCGAGTAAGTAGTGCCGAAATTTCTTTACAGCATATATCATACCCAATCCTTCTCTTTTAGTGGTAGTATAATTCTTCTCTGCACTGTTGAGTTGTCTACTAGCATAACTGATTGGAAAATCCGTCTTTCCCTCATCTGGTTGTGCTAATATACAGCCTATTGCAAATGCCGAAGCATATACATGTACATGGAAGATCTTTGACCAATCTGGTGCTTTTAGAATTGGTGCAGATACCAATGCATCTTTTAATTTCTGGAATGACTCCTCACATTCATTTGTCCAAATGAAGAGCGTGATTAGACTATACAAGGGTTTTGCTATTACAACGTACATGTAGATAAAACGTCGGTAGTATCCACAATGTCCCATAAATGATTGTACCTCTCATACAGTGTTTGGTCTTGGCAATGCTATCATCACTTTCACCTTGTCTTCATCAATGGTAATTCCATTAGCCGACACTATGTGGCCTAAGATTTTACCTTGTCGTACCATGAATATGCATTTTTTTGGGTTGAGGCAAATCCTATACGTTCTGCATTTTTCGAATACCTTTCTCAGATGATCTATATGGTCTTCTCTCAATAGAGAATAGACACACAAGTCGTCCATGTAAATATCCAAGATATTTTCGCAAGTATTCTTTAAAAGCATGTGTCATTAATCTCTGAAATGTGGCTGGAGCATTGGTCAAGCCAAATGGCATTACATTAAACGTATATATACCCCATTCTGTTGCAAATGCTGTTTTGTATTGATCTTCTAGTTTGACCCCCAATTGGTTATAACCCGAGAATCTGTCCATAAAGCTATAGGCTTGCTTGCCCGCCACTCGTTCCAGGACGTGTTCAGTGATAGGAAGAGGGTAGTTGTCTCTTATTGTTGCTGCGTTTACCTTCTTGAGATTTACACACTCTCGTAATTTCCCGTTTTTCTTAGGTACCACCACTATCGGGGACACCCAGTCCGTGTGTTCTATCTCATAAATAAATTCAGCCTCCGTAAGTTTGTCTATCTCCTCTTTTATCCTTTTGGAGAATGTCTCATTATACGTGTATGGACGTTGTTTGCTTGGCTTTGCATCAGACTTCAAAGGGATTGAGTGTTCACAAATGTTAGGATCCACCCCCTTCAAATCTTTGTACGACCATGCAAATACATCTCGAAATTCCTTAAGTGTTTTGATCAGTAAGTCCTCTTCTTCTCGACCTAGATCTGTGGCAATGTAAGCAGGTCGAGGATTTTCTCCTGGCTCTGCTAAGTCTATTTTCTTGGCGTTCTCTGGCCCATCGTAGGACTTGTTTGATTTAGGCTCCCTCATTGGCTGCTGAACCACCAATCTTCTTTCCTGAATGGTGTACTTACAATAGTGAGGAGGTACATCTATCTTTTTACTCCCATCACTAGCGTTCTTTCCATCACTACTTTCCATTTCAGTTGTCCATACATTTTTTATCTTTTGTTTCAACTCATTGTATCTCGTTTTCCGTTCAATTTTCGTTATAATTGGACTACCACAGACATTCAGTTTTTCTGTTGCAACTCCTTTTTTTGGTTTGCTGGTTTTCTTAGGTTTCAACAGTTTGGACTTAAATCCTGAGTCTTCAGCCACCTTAAGAAATCTTCATGACACCTTATCCTTAGCACAATCAACAGCATGAATGTTCATAAGGAAATGTGTCTTACCCTCAAACTCCGGCATGGGTCGCAACCTGGTTGGTGTATTGATGTGGTGTCGTTTACCCTTGCATCTTTTTTGTCGTCTCTCCCTTTGGTTTGGGAAATTGTAGAAGACGTCATTGTCTTGATCTTGATTGTCATCTCCCTTTGTATTTTCTGACTTCTCGTCATGTGCGTTATTCCTATTTTCACTTTGATCAGAAGAATCATAAAATTGTTCTCCTTCCTGCTTGATTTCTTTAGTGGGGATGTCCACATAGCCCACTATCTTAATCTCAAGTTTCGTTTCTGTTTTATGGATCCTCATATTCTCAGTATCTACCTCGTCCTCGTCCTCCTCCACAATTTTGCTCAACATGTAGTATGGTATGATATCGTAGCCATTCTCATCACAAAATTTGGTGGGAGTGACTTCATTGACGCATACATCCAATGTAGCCAAAATTTGAGACCATTCTAGGGGTTCGAGCTTCTC
Source organism: Adiantum capillus-veneris (assembly GCF_014529385.1). NCBI lineage: Eukaryota > Viridiplantae > Streptophyta > Polypodiopsida > Polypodiales > Pteridaceae > Adiantum > Adiantum capillus-veneris. The sequence continues at coordinate 42,703,487 of NC_140932.1, forward strand.
TTCAGGAAAAGGTTCTCGTATATAGGCATCGTCTTCCAAGACCCTCTCTAGTGTCCTTTCATCGTGGTCAGATTCACTACATTGAGATGCCCCACACATCCATATCTCTTTTTTCTTACAAAGCCATGCTGGGGCTTCTGATCCACTAATGGTGGCTGAGTCCCCGGGGGATTCACTCTATATACAAAACGGGACGCCACCTGCAAGCGGACAACTTTGATAAAACCCCTATATATCAGGGAATATGAACCCCCCTTTCTACGCTTATACGACAATTAATGAAGAAAATTCTCATACCCCTATATTACATATAAAATTTAGGTCTCACATGATCTAACTGAGTAAAGCTAATCAAAGAGTGACTGGCAACGTGCCTTCCCCAAAATTCATCCGAGTTTTGGTGTACATCGGTGACCAATCGTTACAAGTAATCAACACGGGGCAATCTCCCCCCCCCCCCCCCCCCCCCCCCCCCCTCCCCCTTCCCCATAAATATGATACCCCCCTCCCTTATTTTTAAGCTTGGGATATAAATTATTGGGGGCCTTCCCCTAGCTTATTCGCTTATGTAACTTGTTAAAAACCCCCCCTCCCTTGCACTTACGTGGTGTGCTAAGTTTTTCATGGTGAATACCCCAAGGGCTGAGTCAAATTCTTCCACCGGGGTTCTCGTGACATCATGGTAGCTATGATTTTTCATGTTTACACGTGTAGTAGTTTCAGCATATCTTAGATACAAATAATCATATCCCTAGTCCTGTACCATTTTGAGTTGCCTCATGAACGGCCTACCAAGGATAATTTCATAGTTGTTCTTCTTGCCAAAATCTACTATGGCAAAGGTGTGTTCGTACTCTATGCCACAGGAAGATACCAAAATTGCCTCAAGCAATCCTATAGGCCTTTCTATGTGCCCATGCGCCAGTTGCAATTTCATTCTAGTTGTTCGTATTGCTGGTTTTCCCCATTTTTCCCATAGCAATTTGGTTGCAATGGCAATGCCAGCTTCATTATCAACTATTGCCTTAGTCTCTATGCCATTATACTCAACTGGTAGGGTTGTGTTGCCGTCTTCACCCTCACAATACTCTCCTAACTTGTTGAGTGGCACTGGTCTAGTGTTGACTTTCTTCGGTTCTGTGTCATTAAGCTCGGTTTTGAAGAACTTAAGAGGCGTCCTTATGCCAAATTTTTCAAGACATTTTTCCACTTACGTCCACATGCTTGGCCTAATTTTTAACAATTCTGCCAATGTGATTGTACACTTGACCGGAGTGGTCAACAAGTCTGTCAGGATTTTAGTGTCCAATTGATTTGAACCGCCTATTCTCTGAGAAGGTACTCTTCGAATTTCTGAACTTGCCTCATAGTCTCCCATATATGATGGCAAAGTTCTGAGAGATTGTGGTCTACTATCTTCGGATGCAACTGAACCATTATCCCCTTGAAATGATTTAACGTCCAGATCCCATGGAGTCTTATTCAAGTTCAGCTTTGAGAAAGGCGCTGACTCAACTGTTTTTGTCTCATATTTTTCTTGAGCTTTTCGCACCGTTTCCCATAGCTCTTCAGGCCAATTTTCTTCCACAATAGGGGAATATGGTGGAAAACCTTTCAGTGATTCATCAGTGCTATTAGGTACGTCTTTTGCATCCTCTACATCCGGCAAGGATGTAATGTTTTCTATCTTGTCGAGTATCCTTTGTTCGGTTTTGTGAGGTGTTTCATTGTTTGGTGGTTTGATTACTCTATCTCCTGCTTCCATAGGTGGAGGCTCCAGTAAAGATTGTGCAGTTTCAATCAGCTGTTTGCACATCTCTAGTCTCTATTTCTCTATCTCTGGATATGGATATGTCATCCACTTTTGCTCTAGGGTCTGTCTGTTCTTCAATCTTGCTTCATATGCTTGCAAGATTGCATCTAAGGGTTCATTGATCTTATCTACCAATACCGACCCTCCTGAGCTTGCACTCTTTGGTCCTTCCGTTGATTTTAGAGAGTCGGACTCTCTTTGCTGTTTAAATTGCTCTAGAGCTATCGTCAGCTCAACTTCTACATCTTTTTGTTTTCGCTCATGTCTAGCTTTCATTTTCGCTCTTCGTTCTTTCCAAGGATTATCACGACTAATACTAGACTTGTCAGTCTTGATTTCTTCTTGATTTTCATCGTTATTCTTGGGCTGATTGTCATTTTTCCTTGCTTTGGCTCTCGTCAAGACCTTAACAGGAATCGGAGTTTCGTTTTCTGACCCTCCACTGGACGGTAGCGCTCCCAGCATATTCAAGGTAGTTTTTTCTCCTTTGCTCGGGTTTTTAGGGCAATCAGGGATTAAGTGAGTAATTCCACACTCCGTGCAATATGCGTTGACCCTAATGATTTTTTCATGAGGGCAGTCCCTCAGCCAATGGTCTCCTCCACACTTGTAGCATGGTCCTTTAGGCTGTTGAGGTGCTCCTGGAGCTCCTCTTTGTTGGTGTGCAATTCTTTGCCCGCTCATGCCTCCGTTGGCTATGAACAACAATGTTCTTTCATCCAGGCTATATCGTCCTTCTCCCGCTTCCTGTGCAGCAGTTGGTGGTCCTGTATTTCCTATCATGCTCCATGGTTCTGGTGTAGAGGGTTCGTCCAGTGGATAATAGACAGAGTTCGTCGCATATCCATTGGGCTCGTCGTAGTATGCATGCATAGGTACCAAAGCCTTCTCGTCCGACTCAGTTACTGTGGGTGTGTATCTTATGCCGACTGGTTGTAATCCTGGTAGGGGTGGTTGTTATCCCAACACTGGTTGTGGTCTTTCTACGCCTACAGGTCCTGGTAGGTTGCCTGTTTGATATCTAGGCATCGGTGGGACTTGAGGGGATGTCGTCTGAGCTTGCAGAGTATATGGTCGTTCTCTCACATATCCCTTGTTATAATAACACTCCTCTGTCCCATGGTTTGTCCATTTTTGTTCAATCGCACACCATTTTGGTTGTTTAGCTTGTGGTTTGGAATACAAGTTAATCTTTTTAAGCACTTTCTCTACAAGCTACTCTTGGCTTACCGCTACTTCCCCCTTCAGTGTTGTCTTAGCAGACTTGCCTCCGCTTTGTTGTGAGGAAGGATCATCGTCAAGATCCTTGAACTCACCCTCTTTGTAGACCGCACAATTGTCCACAAGGTATAGAGCTTCCTTGGTTAAATCATTCAACGTAGTGCTCCTTTTAATATGTAAGTCCTTTTGAAGATCTGCATTCCTTAGTCCTTGGATAAATATAAGCATAAGTCTGGACTGAGTTGGCAGTTCTTCCACGGGACAGAACTTAACATATCTCTTTAATCGGAGGGCGGCCTTTCGCAGGGATTCTCCATCTTTCTGTTTGAATTTATGGATTTGTGAGACTGTATTATGAGCTATCCCCCTTTGTGAGAATTCCTCGATAAACTCGTCAAACACTTCCTCCATAGACTCAAGGTCTCTTCGCTCCAGCGAGTCAAACCATGTAGCCGCATCATCCTGCAAATTGGGTAGGAAAGTCTAGCACCTCTTCAGCTCTAATTACACGCACAAAGGCTGCTACATGATCTCTTGGATCCTTGCTTCCCGTATAATTCTTGTTTACCCATTTTTACACTTGAGAAGGTCTAATTCTACGATGGTCTCCAAATCTCATCATGGGATCTCCCCGTCCTAGTCGATATACCTCCTCTGGTCTTCTGTAGTGGCTAGGTTCTTCTCCCAATGGTGCTCCTAATCCATAATTCCTAACAGTTCTCGTGAGAGATGGTTCATCTCTCCGAAATCGTTCTCGGGGTGTTCTTCCAAGCTCAGTTGACCCCTGAGTCTTTGGCTTACTCTCTGCTTGATACCGTGCATAGAGTGGTGGTTCTTGTAAATCCCTTAACCCTCGTGCGATTTGATAACCCTCTCGGGTTCGGTCTTGTTCTAATGTAGCACTATGTCGAAGCCATGCCTGCAGTGATGGCTGAGTAGCTGGTTGGTCCTGGTAGTTGGACGTCGGTGGTTCGGTAGAATGTGAGGTAGCGTCATACTTGCTAGGGGTGTAGGTGGCTCTTGGTACCTTGTCGGGGCGATAGGTCGATGCTCCTGGAACTGTTGCCTTTTCAACCTCTTCTGGGAGAATACGTTTGTATTCTCGCCCGTATCTGTCAACAAAAACAATATCCTTCCCCATAGCAGTTTCATAAGAAAATAAGTAAAGAACCTTGTCTTTGCTTAATTCATTTGGGTAGGGTTCCTTGCATCAAAAGTAAGAGAATATTCCCTCGCTTTCATGCTTGTAAATCCCTACATTCTCATTATAGGTTGGGACCCTGGTTGCTTTCTTATCAAACATAAAAAATGCTCCAGGTCGATCAATGTGAGGAGGCGGTTCTTGGGTTTCTGAAATCATTTTCCCTTTTGCCACGTTATCCCCATATCTGTTGTAATCCTCAGGGTTACTCACTATCAGATAGTGGTTTCCCTTTTCGTCTCTAAATCTGTCTCCATCATCGTAGACTCGAATTATCTGTAGTCTCTGAGCCGGTCTTTCTTCAATACAAATACACTTGCGTCCCCGATAGTCAGAATAGACTAGGGCTCCCCTCGAGTTAGTTCCTTCCAAGAAGATTATAGTGAACTGGGTTTCGTTTAAAGGATGTAGGGAGGTGCTCCCTCCTAGCATTGCTCCTTCACCGATGAAACCTCCTGGCTGTTGACTTCCCATCATGAAGAAGGACGTTTCCGACGAAGTGTTAGTATCACTACCCTCTTCAATGATTGGTGCCAATGGGTCTAGTCTCGTCTGTGTTACACTCTCTTCTGTGGACATGGTGCTAATTTCACTTTTGACACTTTTAGCTCCCGACTTAACAAAGGCTCCTGACCTTAAATACATAAGAATGAAAGTTTTGTTGCAAACTTAAAGCTTATCTGGACTCCTTCTTCCTATATAGCTTTGCGATGACCTCCTTCCGGGATCTACACAAGGATGGTTAGTCTGTTCACAAGTGTTTTCCCTGAATTACCAAAAATATTTCAAGTATATACAGCAACCACTTAGTCAGTCTTCAGGTGGTCCAATTTCAATTATGAAATGATGGCTGGGATCTATATAGAGTGTATGTCCTAGCAGTATAGTCACAAATTGCAAAAAGTGTCTGATTCACAACTTCCTTAGTCTATCGCGATAGACTGACATTTTGGTCTGCACAAGTCAATTCAAAATTGTGACTTTACCCTTGAGTTCCAGTCACCCTCTAAAGCCTATCCCCCAAGTTTTGTGAAGTTTGGACACTTGGGTTGGGTTTTGGTCCCATTTTAGTATTTCAGTCGGAGCTTGATTCTCTATCTGACCCTCAGCTTGACCTTCAGTGATCTAAATGCCTTGAATTTTGGTGTGTCTGCTATTTAGGCCCTGATAAAGCTCTCCCTCGGGGAAATTTGAAAGAAAATTTCCCCAACAGAAAGTTCCTTGGTCTATCGCGATAGACTGGGCACTTTCTCCATTTTCAGTTTTTTTCCAAATTTTTCTCCACAGTTGGTTTAGCCTCCCCTTGTGTAGTGCATGGACCAATTTTGGCACTGTTTGGACATTTGGTCAAAGACTTCTTGCCCTTGTCTCTGAATTCAGACTCCAAACACCAGTGTTGAAGTTTTGGGGTCAAAATTGGTGTTCAAATTCACTCAATTTTTGTGAGTACTCTTGTATTGATGTGTTAAGCTTGTGGTATAAGGGTTTTTTGCTTGTTGCTAGACAAACACCACCTTCACCAGTCAATCGCGATAGACCAGGCAGTGAGAAATGGGGACGTAATTTTTTGTCTGTTTTTGCATAGTCTTGTTCCCTATGTCCATATAAGTCTATCCCCCAAGTTTTGTGAAGTTTGGACTTATTTTGACCTCAAACTCAAGCACTTCACAAATTTCACTTTCTTTGACAATTCACACTCCATTGCACTTGAAGTGAAGCAAATTTGATGACATTGCATCTTAAACTTGTGCACATCAGTCATACCTCATGACACAGTCAGTTTACCCTAATGGTTATATCTCATCTTGGCCCCTTTAGGTTCACTTAGTGTTTCCTTATGACAATCACCTGTTTCTTTTTTCTTTTTTTTGTTGGTTTTGGTCGCAGTTTTTATGTTTTCTCGAGTGTTGGATCATAAATTTCAATGTTGACTCTTTTCACCCCTTTCAAGGGTATATGGGGTGAGTTTTGCTTTCAAGGCAAGCAAACAGCCTTATTGTTTCTTCTTTTTGTTTGTTTTTTGAGGTTTTACAACGTTTTTCTACTCTCTTTCTTCACAAGTATAACAAGCACTAAAAACCACAAACCATAACTCCACATTATCCTACCTAACTAAATCTAACTAGTCGCAGACCCTCGGCAAGACATAGGCTTCCTGGCTATCCACTAGACCTTAGGATACTCTATCCTAGATCTTGTTCAAAAAGTTTAAGCTCTCTCTAGTCAAAACTAAAGCAAGCTAACCATCACACGAGTGACGTAGATCTCCCTAAACGTCTTGTGTCCCCGGTAACGACACCAATGTTTTAGGGCAAAACTACTCCCCTATTCATACTCACGAGCACGACATAGACAACATACTTATCATCCGATGACACGACTAACCCATAGGTGCACGTAGGCAATCTCGTTAGTTTGTCAGGCTAACACCAATCTACACATATGCACTTTTATGATGCATCAATCACTAACCTTGATAGATTGCAACTCACTCTATCCCTTAACGCTCACAACACGGTTTACATGTCCAATGAACTCAGAATCGCATCAAACTTACTAGGCACCATCCTCTCACTAGGACATATTTACCTATAAGTCTAATCTCACCAAATTAGTACCCTAGCTATCTCGAATATTGTCGCGATAGACCAACAGGTCATAATCCAAAAGTGGGCGAAACTTAAGTTTATCAGTATCTATGTGTAGCTAATCTCTTTCTCATTCCATGAAGCACTTGATTATTGAAAACAGACACCGTTTGTGCTACTTACAAGCAAAAAAAGCTTGAGGAAGAATCGATCGCGATCAACTCGAAACGGCGAATGCGTGGCGTGGGTACGTAGCTCTCGGAGAGACTACCGCGATGGTGTGTTCACGTCGTGAATCCGGTGAGGGAGAAGCGCGTAGCGAAGAGGATAAGACACACTCACTCTCTCTCTCTCTCTCTCAGACTCGTACGACACAAGATTAATTCAAAAAAATGTTATTCCAAAATGGTTCTAAGGTGACTTTTATACGTTAGTCACCTTAGCTCAAAAATGTACATGGGGTTCTCTTGCTCATGATTACAAAGTGGGAATAAATCTGAGTCCTGACTAACTGACTAATATTTACATAATCGAGACGAATGGATCAAAATGATAAAACTTCTTTGACATAAAAAATGGAATTTGATATGCTTTACAAGATGGGCTCATTACAACAATTGGACCAATGGGGCTCCAACATGAATCTACATGCTTCTATCTGAAAAATTGATGCGAACAAGGAGCTGTCCCAACACGACTACACGTAGAGTAGGCAAGGCGAGGGCAAAAACTGCAACAGAAACCATCAAGAAGACACAATGAGCTCAAACCTGAAATTTTCAGGAGTTTGGATGAACGTTTTTAAGTTTGTACATGAGTTTAAGTTATATACAAGTCTCCCTTCAAAAAACTCACTCACGAGCACTTACATCAGTCCACAACAGCTGGAGCTATACTAGTGACTTGCACTGCATGTACATGTTCTTGCTAAAGCAAGCTAAAAACCCCACAAAAAAAAATCCCACACACACTTTTGACATTGGGCGTCATGTCCATATATACAAATTTACAAAAAACAAGGTGTCAAAAATGCGCCCAACAACGTCTCTTGCTCTCACTTCTCTTCGTGGAGAAAATCCTGGTGGAATCCTCTCTCATATATCCTCTAGCATCATTTTTAGTTGATTAATTAGAGATTGGAGTACCCATGTATGTATACCTGTCTAGGTCGATTGGAATTGGATCAACAAGTTTGTACTCTCGTCTATACTTGTCTAGCATGATAACTTGCACTCCTTGGGCATCTGTATATGTGAATGCATAGAGGTTCTTATGGTCTATCAACTCCCCATCATTGGGTTATACACACTTGTAGATGGTATGTTGATCCCCGTTAGTGAATATATACAAGCCCTCATGAGTATAATCCATCAAAACTCTCATGGATTCATTGGTTTTGATGGATCTCACATTGGGTGTGTTGATCAAAGGATGTTTTTTCTCTAGATGCATATCTCTAAGATGAGTAGAAAACCCTGGACGTGGTGGATGATTTGTCATTCTTAAGGCTCACTCAAAACTCTTAAGGTATCCTCTGACAAGCCCACTGGCTTTGTGCAACATATACCTTTTTCCCTAGGTCAGGTCTCTCAAAAATTAAAGTCTTAGTCACCTCTTGGTCTATGGAAGTTGGCTTTGGGTACCCTAAATTTTTGGGTGTGTCCCATTGCTTGCAATATTTCTTCCTAGCTTTACCTTACTCAATTTGAAGTTGTCAATCAGAAGTTAGAGCAATTTTGGTGAACAACACTCGAAACAGTCTCAAGACCAAGTCATGGGAACTTTGATTTGTATCTTGGTCTCCAAAAGGTATTTTTAGCTCAAACTTAAGATTTGAGATGTACTCAAGTATGTCTTCAAGCTCATCAAGTCAAATACCCCCACAATGAAGAGGTACATGGATCGCGATCCATGTTTCTCTGTCAAATTCTGACTCCAAATTTTGACAGTAGCTAGACAAGGTCATACACAAGTTATGTATCAAATTTTATTAAATTTTGAGCTATAAAGTCAAATCTTTTTGACTTTGGACTTGTTTTGATAGGTCAAAGGCCGAACACTAGGTTTGCACTACAATTTTTCAAGATATCTTCTATTTTGTTGCCTGTTGACCCAATTTTGCTCAATTTTCTCCAAAAATAAACTTGGTGATATGTTTCCTTGTGTATGCACTACAAATCTAGAAAATTTCAAGTCAAGCTATCACCATGGCTATTGGATTGCGATCCATGTTTGGATGCCAAATTGACTTGTCTTGGTACCATTAGAATCAGCATGACCAGTAGATGCTATGGCATCTAGAAATTTGGGTTTGGACCTCTAGATTGAAAGTTAGGTCAATTTTGCACTATCTCAAAATACATGCACAATCTATGGCTTTTGACTTGGGTTTTGATGTCCAAATGAGATGAAACTTTGGGGTTAGGCTAGAAATAGCATATATAACACAGTGGCTGAGTTTTTCTTTCAAAATTTGAAAAAGGTACATAGACTGTGATCCATGTTTGGAGAGCTTTTGACCCCAAATTTTAACCATTCATAGATGAAGTTATTTCTAGGCTATCCTTAAAATCGTTTTAGATTTGGACAAGTTTTGATTAGCCAAAAGGGAAACCCTGCATTTGTCTCAGTGTTTTTCACTTTGAACTTTTTTTGCCCTTTTGATGATTTTTTTGGACTTTTTTGATAATCTTTATTTTGGAAGTATTGCTCATAATATTCTCTACTATAGGCTGGTATAGTTTCTGTCCCAAATTGCAAATGAGATACATGGATCGTGATCCACGTTTGATCACTTTTGGACTTGAAATTTGGTGAGTTGATAGCTTATGATGTTTGTAGCCTGCTCTCAAAACCTTTTTGAATTTGGATCAATTTTTGCCAATCAAAAGTGAATTCGTGGGTCTGTTGTGACAGTTTTTCACAATCTTCTATTTTTAGCTCTTTTGACCACTTTTTTCAACTTTTTTGCCAATGAGTCTTGTGGGAAAAGTGTTCTCTATGTCTTAGCTACCTACTAATCAAATCTCAGCCAAAAATCATGATGAGGTCCATGGATCGCGATCCATATTTGACCTCCTTTTGCCATGAAACTTGGTAAGCTTGTAGTCCTTGCTATTTTGAATCTATTCTCCAACTTTTTTTTAATTTGGATCACTTTTTTCAAATCAAGTGTGGAGTTTTGTGATTGCTTTGTGATTTTAGTTTCTTCTAATGTCTGGCTGTTTTCACCAACTTTTTGTAATTTTCTGCTATTATGCCTTTTGGAAAAATTATTGCAAACGGTATTAGCTACCTACTACTCAAATCTCAGCCCTAAATGATGAAAAGGTGCATGGTTCACGATCCATGTTTGACTACATTTTGGCATGAAACTTGGCCAAGTGGTTGCCTATAGATGCCAATGCCTAATGTTTTTTCTAATTTCGATCACTAAATCTCAAGATGTTTCCAATTTTGTGTCTAAAACCCTTGTTTCTATTGTTTTTGTCCTATCACAAACAATTTTGTTGTGTATTTTGAAGTTTTCTCGCAAACAAACTTTATCAAAGCAATTTATTACTGATGCACAATGTCACTGATCACTTTTCTAAAAAAAATTCATGTGAGGTACATGGATGGCAATCCATGCTCTTCCATAGATCCTGCTCAAACTTTTCACATTGTTTCTATTGAGTATTCTAAGCCCTTGGTCAACAACTTTTAGGTCTCTACCATCAAATCTTGAGAATTTCAAAGTTTTGGTTGTTTTTGCCAAAATATGGTTTTGAGCCATTTTTTCCCTGATCTTTGTAGCCCAATTTGATGGTGTTGGTTTATACTTACCCTACTCCTATGTATTGGAACTAGTCTTGCTTGGTGGGCCTTGCTAAAACATATTATAGCAGTGAATAATTAAACTAACATGATTTGACAGGCTGTATGGAGCCAAGTTCATGTGTAATGGATGTGATATATGTTGTCGTCTTGGTGGATCAGCCAATGTTTCCAAAATCAAGAAACTAGTTTCGTTTTGGGCTTGATCCATCAAGTCAAAGGATTGTAGCTGTGAATGTCAACGGGTCATGTCGCTTGGAACCTGTTCAGACAATATGCAAAATCCTATTCTTTTGTATGGTCGTTTGGCTAGGATTGTTCTTGATGTTGAAAGCAAGGACATCTGAAATGGTTGAGCTGGATAGTTCATGAGTTCTAGAGTGTAGACTAGCATTATTTTACCAAGACATCAGTGGGTTATCTAGCAATGATCTTCACTCTAGTGTCTGTAATTAATATGTACAGATGCTGATCGGCATTGAGCATATATTTTTAAAGACAACATACATGTAAACCAAACTAAAGGAAGCGTTGTGCAAAATTCTAAAACAAGAAAGTGGTAAAGCATCAATGAATTGCAATAAGAAATAAAATGCTTTACCGACCTGTAATGATGTATAGGTGCGTTTTGATTGTCCAATTTGCAGGCCAAAATTTTAGTCAAGCTGTAAGGTCTCCGACCCCGAGCTAAAAGAGCACCATGGTACCATGAAATGAATATAATGAAAAAAGTTACTATATTTAGCAGTTTTTCGAATTCTGTCAGTGCCATGATGTTTAGAATGTTTTAAAACTTCGAAATGTGAATTAAAATATTTTTTGTAAAAAAATTCCAAAAATAGTAAGTTTTTGATCACCTGACCTGTCTAGTTTTGACCGTCTCGAAAAACTGCACCCGTATCCCGAATTTGAAAAAATGTAATTTTCGGACGCCGGGGGATGCTAAATATGGTAGGTACTCGGGATTATGCACCTTAGTTCTAGATTAGCATAGCAAGTTTCGGCATCAAAATCTGATTAGAATTGTCCGTCTAGGATTTAAAAAAAAACAATTTTTCCTAAGGTTGTGCGGAGAGGCACCGGGGCTCGGGTATTGTGCGGGAACTGACTCCAGGGCACTGCAGACCCAATCTGGAAGCTAGGGGGCGCCCTCTCTCACAAGTACAGCTCGTGGGGGCTTATCTATGCAAGGGAGAGAGTGAGTGAGTGAGTTCTGGAGCAGGTTGGACACTTGTTAAGTGTATAACTGAAGCTGCCTTGCATGAAATGAGTGCTCTCCAGATGCATATAACAACACAATTCGAATTTCAGCTTGGAGGAGCCTATTTAAAGGTGTGCTCACACACACACACACACACACACACACACACACATGCTCACACACACCCAGTACACACACACACACACACACACACACACACACACACACACACACACACACACACACACACCTACACACACCTTGGGGAGGTGCTGCCGGCACACACACAGTTTTTGAAGGAGAAGCAAGGAGGAAGGTAATGCCGAAATTCTCATCTTGAGGAATCATTTGGATCAGAAAATCAAGAGGATTCTCAGCCCCTAATGACGGTAATCATGGTTTAATTCCTACTCTTCTTAATTCTGTTCATTATTCTCCAAATTCCTCGTCTACTATGCTTAAGCCTAGCTATAATTCCCAATAGATGCTCTCTAATTGTACATAGCTATACTCCATTACATAATCATCATTCAATTAGCTAATTTATGTAGCCATTCATCACTTTTAATCAATGATTAGGAAAGATTTCTCTCTCTAGGCAGCATAGTAATTAATTGTCCAACTGGTAATAATGTAGATTTTATGAAATTCAATCTTTTACCACTCAATAGTAATGTAATTAAGTTAGATTCAATTTTTCTCACACATTAAGATGTGATTAAGGAAAAAATTAATCCGTCATTAGGCCACTAAGAAGAGAATTTTCTCTCACCTATGCATGCGGTAACTCTGCATCTTTTTAATTGCTTTAGGAAAGTGATTGAGCTTGTTTACTTCATCTCTCTTGTAAATTAATTAGTAAAATTCTGAAATTCTTAATAATCTAAGCCAAGTGATTAACTTTAGAGCTGGTTCCCATAGGACAAGTAAAGTATTACCCATAAAATTACTAGGTCTCGAAGGAAAAATCTAACCCTCTTGCATAAGGAGGATTGTTCAATGATTCTAATCTGCCATTTGGATTGTTATGATGCTGTAGGAATTTAGCTCTTTTCTTCAAGTTTATCATTTAAAGTAGTGAGTATAAAATGGCCCCGGTTAAGAGAACTTTCTTCGGTGGTGCCCACGACCGCGAGGCGGGAACGAGCAATGTGGATGGGAAAGGAAAAGCTCCCATGAACGAGCAAGCACCGGCCATCTCACGGGCCATTGACGAAGGAATGGAAGAGGTAGGTCACAATTTTATTCAAGTTGTTTAATTTAACATTGCACACGTTGTTGGGCGCATTTTTGACACCCCGTTTTTTGTAAATTTGTACATACGGACATGATGCCCGATGTCAAAAGGGCGTGTGGGCTTTCTTTTTGTGGGTTTTTTAGCTTACTTTAGCAAGCACATGTACATGCACTGCAAGTCGCTAGTCTAGTGACAGCTGTCGGGCTACTGTAAGTGCCCGTGAGTGAGTTTTTTGAAGTGAGCTTTGTATATAACTTAAACTCATGTACAAACTAAAAAAAGTTCATCCAAACATCAGAAATTTGCAGTTTTTAGCTCGTTCTGTCTCCTTGGTGCTCTTGGATGCAGTTTTTTGCCCCGACTAGCCTTCTCTACGTGTAGTCGTGCTGGGACAGCTCTCTGTTCGCGTCAATTTTGCTCATGGGGGCGTATGGAATCAATTTTAGTCATCTTCAGATTTCGCGCCAAACATTTTTCAAGATTTCTCTCAAGCTTTAAAGTGCCCCAATTGGAGTTGTGCTCATCAGGTTACGACTAGTTCTCTGCAGGGTTATGGCTATGGCAGCCTAGTGGCAAATTGTGTGTAGACAGATTCGGAGGGCATGTATCTATGAATTGTGGAATTTATGTTGAACTTGTGGGTTTGTGATGTTTGATTGTGAAAGGAGAGGCTCTTGTCTTCATATGCATTGGTCGGCGTGTGCTGTAAATCCATGCTTTGGCAGGGTTTTGCTCCTATGTGACATAGTCTCTTAGGTGGGCGACGGCTAGTAAATTCCCAAGGGTCTACTCCTATTGGACTTGTGGTGTTTCAGAAGGATTAGGAAAAGTTTTTTACGTCTTGTAGTTCTCTTTCAACTCTCTTGGGTGACATCACTGTAGAGGTGTTTTAGTTTGCTTGTTTCCCAACAGTGTTTTGGTGCCCGCCACCGAGGAATCGCTTCAAGTTACCTTCAATTTACAGGTTTTGAAGACATGGCGTTTAATTTTCCGGAGTTTAGTGGGAAATCAAATGAAAGTTCCAAAGCTTTCATTGAGAGAATGGAGTTTGCTTGCCTTCTTGCTGACAAGCAAGACCCAGCGTTGGTGCTGCGAATCTTCTACTTCTGTTTGAAGGGAGATGCTAGGGAATGGTTGGAAGGCTAGGAAAAGGATCTACCATCAGACCAACCTCCGCAAGTTATGAATTATAAAATGGTAAGGCATGCTTTTCTTACACACTTTCAACAGGTGGAAGACCCACAAAAGGTATGGCAATCTATTCAAGGCTTAGTACAAGATGAAGGCCAAACCATAGAAGACTTTGTCAAGGCATTCAATGCGTTATGGTCAAAGTGGTGTACATCTTTGGGAGTTGAAATTCCTCCAGCCATGTTGAAGAAGGACAGGTTTCTTGCAAGCTTGAGGAGTAACCTACGCTTGAAGGTAGAGCTTAAGCAGCCAAGGACCTTTGAGGAGGAAGTTGAAATTGCAAAGAATAAAGAGTGGAAAGCAGAGCGTCTTCATCAACTTGGAATCAATGTCGAGCCAAAGCTTGAAGTGAAAGCGGTAGAGCAACCAAGGGTCCTCATCAGGGAGCCAAGTTATGATCAACAAGCTTCTCATGATGTGAATGCTTTTCGCAAGGAGATGCAAGAGGTTGTAGGTCTTATGAAGAATCTTAGTGTTCATATGATGGGAGGTGGAAGAGGTCAAAGTTATCGATATGGACGTAGTTATGGAAGCAATGAGGGTTATATAGGTGGAAGAGGAAGAGGCATGGCTGGAAGAGGGGATATGTTTCAATGCTACAATTGTGGTGAATGGGGTCATAAAAGCCCTCAATGTGACAAGCCAAAGAGAATGGGTGGCGACATGTTTCCTCTTCCTCCACAAATTCCTTCTCGAGCTCAAGATTATGGTATTGAGATTAAAGGGGAAGCAGGACCAAGTGGATTGACAGTAGAAGAGAAGGGCAAAACAAAAGTGGTAAGCATAATCCGTTTGGAGAAGAAAGAGGATGATTTGGGAGCTATGGTCATGCCTGTAGGTAAGAGGGTTACAAGAGATCATGACATGAGTGATGCAAGTCCCAGCCATAAAAGAGGGAAACAGGTTGAAACAGGTACAGGTAAAGAGAAGAAGAAGAGAAAGCCCAGGAAACATTACAATGCATCTGACTTTCCTTTGGGAGAAGGGCAACCAAATTATAGTTTAAGGGCTGATTTGGTGGGTAGAAAGGCTGATGTTACCTTTGGGCAACTCATGGAGATGTGTCCCAAGTTAAAGAGGCAATGGAAGCACGTAGTCAATCCCATCAAGAAGGAGCCTACAAGGGGGTCAATGAGAGTCCTATCTTTGAATGAGCTACCTGATATATGCCCTACTATGGATGCATGGCATAAGAGGAAGTGCATTGGAGAGGCTTATATTGATGGAGGTGCACAAGTATGTGTTATTACTCAAGCTTGTGTATCAAAGTTGGGACTCAACATGGTGAAGAATTCAGGTTTTCGCATAAAGCTTTCCAACCAATCAAGGGTGAGGTGCTTGGGAGTTGTAAAGGACTTGGAGGTGGATGTATTTGATGTTAAAGTGCTCGTCAATTGCCATGTTATGCCCGCGGGTATTGGTGCTTTCCCTCTCATCCTTGGAAGACCATGGTTACAGGCAACCAAAGCTATATAGGATTGGGGACATGGTACCATCACTCTCTACAATAGAAGGGATGATAAGAAGAGGTTTGACATGGCTAGAAAGCAATCTTTGGATGCTGATTTTGATGAGAAAAGTGATGAAGAAGAGTACTCAAGTGAAGAAGAAGACAATGGGGATGAGGGCAGTGAAGTGGAAGATAGCAGCGATAGTGATCTAGATGTTTCCTCCTTGTTTCTTGAAGAAGAGCATGATGAGAAACAAAGATTTCTTGGCCTTATGGAGAATGAGGATATCTCTGGTCCTTATGAGAAAATTGAAGAGCTGATGCAACCCAATGTTCAACATAATGTCAAACAGGAGCTGATACAAGGTATGTTGTCTCCCGACTTGACTAGTCATGAGAAGAGTGAGTACCTATATATGATACAACAATTTCCCCATTTATTCATCACTTCTTATGAGGAAATTAGAGGCTTTAAGGGAGAGTAAATCCAAATTCCAATCAAGGAAGGAGCTCAGCCCGTACGCCAAAATCTAAGGAGAATGGGACAGGTACAAGTTAATGCTTTAAAGGAAGAGGTAGACAAGGTTCTTGAAGCATGTTTCAGGATCCTATGAGCACTGCAGAATGGGTGAGTCATGTTGTTGTCACACCCAAGAAGGATGGAAAGTGGAGGATATGTCTTGATTTTAAGCCTCTAAACGTAGCCATGAAGAGGGATCCATACCCTCTTCCTTTCATAGATGACATACTTGATTCTATTGCAGGGCACGAGAGGTATAGCGTATGTGATGGATTCTCTGGATATTTTCAGCTCACCTTGGCTTTGGAAGATCGAAAGAAGACCACATTTATCACGCTGTCAGGAGTTTTTTGGAGCAAGGGATTGCGCATATGTACATATACATGCATGGTGCATCAAATAAAGGATTGCCCAATTTCCATAGCGAGGTGGTTACGTGGGGCCCACGTGTGTACAGGTAGGACAAGGTGTACATAGTGTTGCGATTTTCACTATCACCAGTACCAGTATGTTTTTTCTACAATAATGAGGAGTTTATAGCGCCTAAAACTTCTCGAGGAAGCTATCCGCAGGCCGACGACATGAGGTTAGCAGGTGCGTCAGATGGCATCTAGTGGCGTCAGGAGGGCGAACGGGGTCAATATTTGCACGTGGATGAATACGGACACAAAGTGATGTTTTCTTGTGAGAGTTATGCAGAAAGGTCATCATTAGGACCAATTTTTGGGGCCACTTCACGTGGTGGCGAGATGCATTATTGGAAAAAAGCTGAGTGCCAGGTGTGCAAATGATGCAAAAAGGTGACAACTATGCACTGCGAGGTCAGTTTTTGGCCTGTTCGAGGTCCGTTTGAGATCATCTAAAAGGCCAAGGGTGCCCAACTAATAAAGCTAAGTGTGGGAACTGAAAAAACTGAGAGAAGACCAGAAAAAACGTGGAGAAGAGAGGAGGAACAGCCGCAGGTGTGTTTTTTGGGGTTTTGGAGCCTGTTTTGGCCGTAAACTGCTCATCCGAGGTCGGATTTGAGCACTTTGACATTGTAGACTGGGGTTTTGGGCCGTTCCGGACGCGATGGCGCTGTCCATTTTGCCAAATTCCTCACTCTTTTCCTGCTGTTTTTCTGTGTAAGTTTCTCCTATGATCGAAGTTTCTGCTCTAGTTTGTGATTGTATCTGACTTATTTTACCCATATTGTGTGAGCTATTTGCCCCATTGGTGTTGGCCCAAGCTCAATTGTATCTAAACATCAGAAATTATCCTCTTTTGAGCTGAGTTTTTTGGGTGTGTGTGTGTGTGTGTCTCTGTGTGGAGTGGGCAAGTGGATAGTCTCTCTCCTCTCACTCCAGAGGTGTGTTCCCTGTCTCGGCCAGGTGTGTTGTGTAAGCCGAGTGGTGCCCCCTAGTGTGTGTGTGTATCTTCCCAAGAGTGTGTGTCGGGTCGTTATAGAGGCGTTGTGTGTGTTTTCATCATGCTCACATTCTTTTGGCGCCCCCACGGAGGATCTTCTTCGAGTACCTTCTGCTTCGAGCTTCAAGCTTCGAGATTCGGGATTACAGGTTGCAGATTACAGGTTACAGGTTACAGGGACAGGTACAGGTACAGGTACAGGTGATTCACACAGTTACAGGTAGCTGGAGTACAGTGATATATTAGCAGTGGTGTCACTTGCAGTGGTTGTGGGTATGCATCACTTGGCGCCTGTTTGAGCACATTGTCTGTTGGATTGTACGTTACTTGTGGAAACTGCCATGGTACGCCTTTGTGGAGCCATATATGGTTTTATTTGGCAGTCCCAGCCATTTCTGAGACTTGGTCTGGAAGATAGTCATTTCTGAGACTTGACTATACGCGATTTGCATTAGCCTTCGTGTGAGGGTCGATAGCGTGAGGTTTTTATTGAGCTGGGGGATTCTCAAATGTAGAGATCCTTTCGGTGATACAGGTAGCTGGAGCACCCTTTTTGTGACCTCGCCATAGGCTATATACTAGTGATTCCTAATTGATGCTCGGGTTCTATTGTTGGTAGTTTATGCATACATAGACAGCCTATATTTTGGGTTCCTATTGCTCTACTTCTGGGGAAACTCTGTCGAAATTTTCCCAAGTTATGATGGCTGGTTTTTTGGTATTTTGAGCCATTTATGCTGTTATGCTGCTGAAATTTTGGCAAAATCAGAGGTTGAGTCAGGTGTGCCTTCTTGGGAGCTTCATGGTTGGCTTTAATGGATGATCAAAATGGCCCTTAGTTCACTCCTTTTCATTTAACTCAAAGAATTCAGATTAATGTTCATGTGTCCAGGAAGATCTTTTTCCAGCAGCGCATAGTCTTTATGTTTCGGCCAAGAAGATTGAGAGAGATCCTGGAATGTCCTTTGCCTGTTGTCATTTCGATGATTAACTATGAAAACTCATTTGATGTGCATGTGTTTGTCCTTATCTAAAGTTGAGCTCCATTGAAGTTTCTGGGGATTGGGTAGTGAAAAGTTTTGGGTTCTTGCACGTGTGTTCGAAGGGGTTCTCAAAGCATCATAATTTGGGTAGCCATGGCTTTCTCTTATCCGGAGTTTCATGGAAGAAGTGATGAAGATGTGGAAGAATTTTTGGAAAAGATGGAGGTTGCCTGCATTAGCAACCAGATTCATGACCCTACGCAAATGTTACGCCTTCTCCAAATTTGTTTGAAGAGTGATGCACGAGTTTGGTCTAAAGCATTTGAAGAGGAGTTGCGTGTGGCTGATCCACCTGTAAGGTTGAGTTGGGACAATCTACGACATGGGTTGGAAGTGGAGTTTGTGAAGATAGAAGATCCTGACAAAGTGTGGCAAGAAGTACAGACTTTGGTGCAAAAGGAAGGTGAGCCAGTAGATGCGTACATACGTAAGTTTTCATTGGCATGGGAGCGAATGTGCAAGGCTTTAGCACCACAGGTACCCCCGCCTGACATGATGAAGAAGGACAGGTTCTTGGCTGGTCTTTGGGAGAATATACGTTGGAGAGTGGAGCTAAAGAAGCCTAGGACATATGAAGATGCACTAGAGGTATCAAGGAACAAAGAGTGGAAGTTGAGGAAAATGAGCCAGTTAGGGGTGGAGTCTTTGCCCATGAGGTCTGAATTTCAGCCTATAGAGTCTTTACAAGGTCGTATGTCAGGGGTTCATCATGAACCAGTGGTTCCTGTTACTACTCAGGTTATGCCAGCAGTGGTCACTACAGCAGTGCAAGATGATGGGCTAAGGCAAGACATGAGGCAAATGGTAGATTTGATGAAGAATCTCAGCCTAAACATGCTAGGTCAAGTGGGAAATAATCGAGGTCGAGGGAGGTTTGCAAATCAGCCAGGAGGTGAAGAAAGGCCTAGGAATGGTGTTGGACAAAGCAATGGTAGGTTTTGGAGGCAGACGCCCACCTGTTACAATTGTGGAGAGTTGGGTCACATCAGCCCGCAAGGTGATAAGCCACCAAGGATGGGGGGAGACATGAATCCATTGCCAAGACAGGTGCTAACTAGGTCAAATGATTATGGCATCGAAATTAAGGGAGACGAAGGAACCAGTGGACTGACCCAGGAGGAAAAGGGAAAGACAAAAGTGCTAAGTGTAGTCACCTTGGAGAAGGCATCAAAGCTAGAGGATACATTAGTGATGCCTATTGGGAAGAGGACCATAGAGGATAAGGAAGGAAGAAGTGCCCCAGGTCCTAGTAAGAAGAAAGGAAAGAGCCATGAAGGCGAGGATGTCAAGGTCAAGAGGAAAAGGAGAGCTCGTCGAAAGTTTCATGTTTCATATTTTCCACTAGGGGATGGGCAATTAAGCTATGACTTGAATTAGGATCTGACGAGCAGGAAGGCGATGTTACTTTTGGGCAGCTTATAGAGATGGTGCCTAAGCTAAAGCGACAGTGGAAGAGGATGGTTAACCCAATGGAGAAAGAGCCAGAGAGAGGTTCAGTGAAGGTGTTGGCAATGGACGAGCTACCAGACATTTGTCCAATAGTAGATGTGTGGCATAAAAGGAAAAATTTGGGACAAGGTTATGTGGATGGCGGAGCCCAAATATGCGTCATAACACACTCATGCATTGAGAAGATGGGTCTCACAGTGGCTGGGGTGTCAGGTTTTCGGATCAGATTGGCAAACCATCAAAAAGTAAAATGCTTAGGTGTTGTAAAGAGCTTAGAAGTGGAGGCATATGATGCAAAGGCAGTGGTTGATTTTCATGTGATGCCAGCAGGGTTGGGAGCATATCCTATTATACTGGGCAGACCATGGTTATGTGCAGTGGGAGCTGTTCAAGATTGGCGACATGGTACGATTAGCCTCTATGGAAAGACACGTACCAAGAAGCTTTATAACATGGACACAAGGAAACGATTAGAGGAGCTTTATGAAGATGAGGATGAGTCTAGTGATGAAGACTCTTCCATGGTGACAAATGAGGACAGTGATAGCACTACCAGCAGTGATGAGGATGCTGATGTTGCATTTCTTTTGATGGACAAAGAAATACAGGAGTTTGGTTTAGTTGCATTTGCGAATGAGGTTGAAGAGGAAAGTGAAGGGCCTTATGAAGTGATTGAAAAGCTGATGCAAACCAAGGTTGAGTTGTCAAAGAAGCAGGAATTAATGACGCAAATGATTAGTGGAGACCTCTCAGCTATGGAGAAGGATATATTTTTGCATATGCTGGCTAGTTTTCCTGATTTGTTCATTACTTCATATGAAGAGATCAGAGGGTTCAAGGGTGAAGAGATGCATATAGAGCTGAAAGAAGGTGCTAAGCCAGTGCGGCAAAGGCTAAGAAGGATGGGTCAAGAGCAAATGGAAGCCTTGCGGGTAGAGGTGGACAAGTTATTGAAGGCAGGGTTCATAGTCCCTATGGAGACCACAGAATGGGTGAGTCCAGTTGTAGTCAGTCCAAAGAAGGATGGGAAGTGGAGAATTTGTGTGGATTTTAAACCCTTAAACACAGCTACTAAGAAGAACCCATATCCTCTTCCATTCATCGATCAGATCTTGGATTCAGTGGCAGGTTATGAGAGGTACAGTGTGTGTGATGGTTTTTCAGGCTATTTTCAATTGAAGATTGCTCTTAAAGACCGCACAAAGACAACTTTTATTACGCCATGGGGCTGCTATTGCTACACAGTATTGCCATTTAGGTTGTCAAATGGACCTTTCTTCTATCAAGAGAGAGCGAATTGGGTGTTGGAACCATTCATTGGTAGTTGTGTTAAAGCTTTTATGGATGACTTCTGTGTCTATAGCAGTAGGGCTGATCACCATGAGAAGCTGCAGATGGTATTGGCTCGATATGATGAACGTGGAGGACAACTAAATCCAAAGAAATTTCATCTAGCATAGCCAAGGGTGAAGTTATTGGGCCACATGGTGTCAGAAAATGGCATTGAGGCTGATCCAGACAAGGTTAAGTCTATTATTCTTCTTCCATCACCTATGAGTACGAAGCAATTGGAAACCTTTATACACAAAGTGAAGTACATGGCACGTTTTATTCCATTGTCTTCGCAACTTCTTTATCCATTACAGCAAGTGGCAAAGCAGGATCCATTGCAATGGGATGACAAGTGTGAAGAAGTGTTTCAAGAGGTGAAAGAGGTGTTAGGGGGGTTGTCAGCCATGCAGGCTCTTGATTGGGAGAAAGTTTTTTATGTAAATCCATCAGTAGGGGATGATGCCATTGGGGCCATTCTATTGCAAAAGGGGAAGGGCAGCCATTATATGAGGCCAATGTATTGTGCAAGCCGAGTGAAGTTGGTAGCGGAGAGAAAGTTATCGGAAGTAGAGCTAGTGATGGCCAGTGTAATATTTCCTTGTCGACGATTTCGTCATTACTTGCTACCACGGCCTTTTGTTTTCTTGACGAGTTATGCCTTTTTGCCACAGTTAATTAATGGTACTAACATGTCAAATGTGGTGAAGAAATGGGTAATTGAGCTGCAAGAGTTTGAGTTCTCTTTTCTAGTGGAAGATAGTACAAGGGCTACCCTAGCTGATTTGTTGACCTACAAGGAGAATCCCCTTATTGTTAAGGAAGAGGTGGTGGGAAAGGTAGTTGAAGAAGTGCCACAGATCAGCAATGCACATGTGTTGTTCTTTGATGGTTCATACAGAAAGAGCCATGATGCAGCTTCAGGGGGTATAGCACTTTATGATCCAGAGGGGAAGCTAGTATGCAAGAGAGGGTTCAAATTGGATGCGCATAGTAACAATGAGGCTGAATATGCTACATTGGAAGCCGGATTACACATTTGTTTGAATCATGGGGTTCGAAGGTTGAGCATAAAAGGTGATGCCTTGTTAGTGGTGAAGCAAGTGTTGGGTGTGTGGAAGAGCAAGAACACCTCATTGAAGGAAATGTGCTTTAGAATTAAAGGCCTGTTAAAAAAGTTTGAAGCATGGAGCATCAGACACATTGAACGTGCTCTAAATGGAGAGGCACATGAAGCAGCTCAAGGCATGATTGGGGAGCTATTCGTGTTGAGGACCAATTTACCTCTTTATCATGGCCGGGAAAGTTTGGCTCAAGAAGAGGAGTTTTTGCTAACAGGAATCATTCCAAAGGAGATTCAGAATTCTAAGAAGTATGGCTTTGTGCGTAGAGCATACAGGTACAAATTGATTGGTGATGTCTTATACATGAAAGGGGCTGATCTCGTGTTGAGACGTGTACCTTGGCGGGAGGAGCTTTACAGAGTGTTGGAAGAGAATCATGAAGGTGCATGTGGTGGCCATTTTGCTCTAAAGATCACCTTGCATAAGATTTTGCAAGAGGGGTATGTATGGCCTAGTTTGCACAAGGATGTTCACCATTGCTGTAGGTCTTGCAATAGGTGTCAAGCATTTGGAAAGAGAGTGTTGAAGCCAAAGCTACGAAAAACCATTATGGCGTTTGATGTGTTTGAAAAGTGGGGGATTGATGCAATAGGCCCGTTACCTATCACAAGCAGGGGCAAAAGCTATATCTTGACGGCAGTGGACTATCTCTCTAGATGGGCAGAGGCTATAGCAGTAAAACAGATCACTGCAAAGGATGTGGCAAAATTTGTGTATGATGAAATATGTTGCAAGTTTGGGGTGCCATTAGAGCTACTTTTAGATAAGGGGCCAGGATTTAGAGCTAAACTGCTAGACTTCTTATGCACAAAGATGAAGATTAGGCACCAGCATACCACTCCTTATTACCCACAGTGTAATGGCTTAAATGAAAGATTCAATGGTGAGTTGGTACAAATTCTTTCTAAAGTGACAGAGCACC
The DNA here is from genome assembly GCF_014529385.1 of Adiantum capillus-veneris. Classification (NCBI taxonomy): domain Eukaryota; kingdom Viridiplantae; phylum Streptophyta; class Polypodiopsida; order Polypodiales; family Pteridaceae; genus Adiantum; species Adiantum capillus-veneris. Next base: position 42,726,999 of record NC_140932.1, read on the forward strand.
AAGGAAAGAATTGGGATTTGGAATTGCCTAGTGCATTATGGGCTTACCGTACTTCGGTGAAGACAGGTACTGGGTTTACTCCATTTCATTTGGTGTATGGAAAGGAAGCACTATTGCATGTGGAGGTAGAGTTGCCTGCGGTCAAGATGTTAGAGAAGTTGCTTGGGCCGCCTAGTGATGCATTCAAAGAGAGGCTCTTGCAGTTACAAGAGGTCCAGTTGGATAGGATGAGCGCATTGGAGCATTATGGGCAGATGCAGGATAAGGCTTTGACAAAGATAAATGAAAAGGTCAAAAGTAAGGGTATCAAGAAACATGACTTGGTTTTGCGCTACAACAGTAAGCTGGACAACACCTTCCAAAAGAAGTTTCAAATTAAGTGGGAAGGCCCTTTCAAGGTAGTAGAGTGTTTTCCAAATGGCACATATCAGCTGGCTAACCTGGATGGTGTTCTACATAAGTCAAGGGTAAATGGATTGCGTCTTAAATTGTATCATGCTAGATTGATGATGGTGGAGCAAGATGAGCTGTCTGTGGAACAAGCAAAGTTGGTGAAGGATGAGGAGACCTGTGATGCGGCGAGTCTCATATCTCTCTTTGCTGCTGCTGATCATGAATGATCTAGCAGGCTAGGGGATGGGCAAATTATGTCAGGAGTTTTTTGGAGCAAGGGATTGCGCATATGTACATATACATGCATGGTGCATCAAATAAAGGATTGTCCAATTTCCATAGCTAGGTGGTTACGTGGGGCCCACGTGTGTACAGGTAGGACAAGGTGTACATAGTGCAGCGATTTTCACTATCACCAGTACCAGTATGTTTTTTCTACAATAATGAGGAGTTTATAGTGCCTGAAACTTCTCGAGGAAGCTATCCGCGGGCCGACGACATGAGGTCAGCAGGTGCGTCAGATGGCATCTAGTGGCGTCAGGAGGGCGAACGGGGTCAATATTTGCACGTGGATGAATACGGACACAAAGTGATGTTTTCTTGTGAGAGTTATGTAGAAAGGTCATCATTAGGATCACTTTTTGGGGCCACTTCACATGGTGGTGAGATGCATTATTGGAAAAAAGCTGAGTGCCAGGTGTGCAAATGATGCAAAAAGGTGACAACTATGCACTGCGAGGTCAGTTTTTGGCCTGTTCGGGGTCAGTTTGAGGTCATCTAAAAGGCCAAGGGTGCCCAACTAATAAAGCTATGTGTGGGAACTGAAAAAACTGAGAGAAGACCAGGAGAAACGTGGAGAAGAGAGGAGGAACAGCCGCAGGTGTGTTTTTTGGGTTTTTGGAGCCTGTTTTGGCCGTAAACTGCTCATCCGAGGTCGGATTTGAGCACTTTGACATTGTAGACTGGGGTTTTGGGCCGTTCCGGACGCGATGGCGCTATCCAGTTTTCCAAATTCCTCACTCTTTTCCTGCTGTTTTTCTGTGTAAGTTTCTCCTATGAGCGAAGTTTCTGCTCTAGTTTGTGATTGTATCTGACTTATTTTACCCATATTGTGTGAGCTATTTGCCCCATTGGTGTTGGCCCAAGCTCAATTGTATCTAAACATCAAAAATTCTCCTCTTTTGAGCTGAGTTTTTTGGGTGTGTGTGTGTGTGTTTCTGTGTGGAGTGGGCAAGTGGATAGTCTCTCTCCTCTCACTCCAGAGGTGTGCTCCCTGTCTCGGCCAGGTGTGTTGTGTAAGACGAGTGGTGCCCCCTAGTGTGTGTGTGTATCTTCCCAAGAGTGTGTGTTGGGTCGTTATAGAGGCACTGTGTGTGTTTTCATCCCGCTCACATTCTTTTGAGCAGGATGAAAACACACACAACGCCATGGGGATGCTTTTGTTATTGTGTACTTCCTTTTGGTCTTATGAATGGCTGTGCGTGGTATCAAAAGCACGTCCACAAGGTGTTCTCTCCCTTTCTTGGCAAGTTTGTGAAGGATCTTATTGATGACTTTTGTGTTTATAGCTCTAGAAAGGATCATGGTGCAAAGCTTGGGATGGCATTGAAGCAATATGATGAAAGTGGAGGTCAACTCAACCCAAAGAAATGTCATCTTTCTCAACCAAGAGTGATGTTTTTGGGGCATATGATCTCAGAGAATGGGATTGAAGCGGATCCTGAAAAAGTGAAGGCTTTGGTGCTCCTCCCATCACCTAAAGATACAAAGCAACTTTCTACTTTTATTCAATAGGTGAAGTATATGGAAAGGTTCATTTCTTTGTCCTCTCAACTTCTTTATCCTCAACAACAAGTAGCAAGGTTGGATCCTCTACAATGAACAAATGAATGTGAAGAGGTTTTTCAAGGTATCAAAGAGGTTCTTGGTTCTCTTCCTGCTATGCAAGCTCCTAATTGGGATAAGGAGTTTTATGCGAATCCATCAGTAGGTGAGGATGCTATTGGAGCTATGCTTCTTCAACGAGGTAACAATTCCCACTACATGAAGCCTATCTATTGTGCTAGCAGGGTGAAGCTAGAGGTGGAGCTCATTATGGTGAGTGTGATTTATGCATGTAGAAGGTTTAGGAAAACCTTCTCCCTAAACCATTCACATTCCTCACTAGCTACACTCTTCTACCTCAATTGGTGAATAGCCCTACTTTGTCAAAGAGGCTCATGAAGTGGATTGTGGAGCTACAAGAATTCCAATTCTCTTTTCTTGTTGAGGAGAGTACAAGGGCTACATTGGCTGATTTACTTACCTATAAGGAAAGCCCTCTTCTTCTTAAGGAGGATGCAGTGAAGAAGCAACACATGGAAGCTCTTGACATAGACAATGCCTATCTATTGTTTTTTGATGGCTCTTACAAGAAAGCACATGGTGAAGCTTCAGGAGGTGTGGTAGTTTATGATCCTCAAGGTGCTTTTGTAACTAAAAGGAGTTTGAAGCTTACAGCACAAAGCAACAATGAAGCTGAGTATGCTACTTTGGAGAAAGGTCTCAACCTTTGCCTTGAGCTTGGCATCCGTCGTGTGAGGGTAAGAGGTGATGCTCTTTTGGTGGTGAAGCAAGTACTTGGGGTGTGGCAAAGTAAGAATCCAAGGCTGAAAAATATGTTTTTTCAAGTGAAGAATCTGCTTAAGCATTTTGAAGCTTGGAGTTTAAAGCATGTGGACAGGTCTCAAAATGAAGAAGCACATGGCGCAACGCAAGCTTCAATTGGGCAATTGTATGTGATAAGGGCTGATTCTCCTCTTTATTTGGGAAGGGAAGCTTTAGAGAGGGAGGAAGAGTTTCTACAAACAGGTATGCTTCCATCAGAGTTGGAAAAGCCAAAAAAGTATGCCTTCCTACGTCGTGCCAAAAGGTATGTGCTACTTGGTGATGCCTTGTATATGAAGGAGGCTGATCTTGTGATGAGGAAGTGCCTTGGAAAGAGGAAATTTACAAAATTTTAGAGGAGAATCATGAGGGTTCTTGTCGTGGTCACTTTGCTGCAAAGATCACTTTGCATAAAGTCTTGCAGGAGGGTTATGTGTGGCCAAGTGTTCAATGTGATGTTCATCATTGGTGCAAGTCTTGTAAAGAGTGTCAAAGCATGGCAAATAGAGTTCTCAAATCAGAAATTAGAGGCACCATTGTGGCTTATGATGTGTTTGAGAAGTGGGGTATTGATGCAATAGGTCCTCTACCTATGACAGCTAGAGGCAAATGTTACATACTTACTGCTGTTGACTATCTATCTAGGTGGGCCGAAGCCAAAGCTGTTAAGCAAATCACAAGTAAAGATGTTTCCTTATTTATATATGAAGATATTTTCTGCAAATTTGGCATGCCATTGGAGTTACTTTCTGACAAGGGTCCAGGTTTCAGGGGAGAGTTGGTGGATTATCTATGTGAAAAGCTTCATGTGCATCGCAGGTTTACTACTCCATATTATCCCCAATGCAATGGCATGAATGAAAGGTTTAATGGAGAGCTCATAAGGATGCTTACAAAGATGACAAGAAACAATGTGAAGACTTGGGATTTAGAGCTACCTTGTGCTCTATGGGCTTATAGGACTGCCATCAAATCAGGTACTGGTTTTTCTCCCTTCCATCTAGTTTTTGGCAAAGAGGCTTTACTTCCTATTGAGGTGGAGATACCATCCTTGAAGATGATGCTAAATCTTGAAGAAGAGCCCAAGGATGCATTCAAGGAAATACTTTTATATTTGCAATGTGTACAATTGGATAGGGTGTCAGCTTTTGAGCATTATGAGCAGGTCTTGAAGAAGAATCACGCAAAGGCAAATGAGAAGGTAAAGAACAAGGACTTCAAGAAGGGTGACATGGTGCTTCGTTACAATAGTAAGCTTGATAGAAATTTTCAAAAGAAATTTCAAATCAAGTGGCAAGGTCCTTTCTTGGTCTTAAACAGGTTTCCAAATGGCACATATCAGCTTGCTGACTTGGATGGTACCTCGCATAAAGCACGTGTGAATGGCTACAGGTTGAAGAAGTATATTGCAAGGTTGATGACTGTGATTGAGGATGAGCCTTCTTTTGAAGAATTTTCTGATCATGTGGTTAATAATGAAGATGAGTTGAAGACTCCCTCATGTGGTTTACAGGATCTCTTTTGTGCTGCTGATCATGAATGATCTAGCAGCCTTGGGTGTGGCAAACTATGTTGGGCGCATTTTTGACACCCCGTTTTTTGTAAATTTGTACATACGGACATGATGCCCGATGTCAAAAGGGTGTGTGGGCTTTCTTTTTGTGGGTTTTTTAGCTTGCTTTAGCAAGCACATGTACATGCACTGCAAGTCGCTAGTCTAGTGACAGCTGTCGGGCTACTGTAAGTGCTCGTGAGTGATTTTTTTGAAGTGAGCCTTGTATATAACTTAAACTCATGTACAAACTAAAAACAGTTCATCCAAACATCAGAAATTTGCAGGTTTTAGCTCGTTCTGTCTCCTTGGTTCTCTTGGATGCAGTTTTTTGCCCCGACTAGCCTTCTCTACGTGTAGTCGTGCTGGGACAGCTCTCTGTTCGCGTCAATTTTGCTCATGGGGGTGTATGGAATCAGTTTTAGTCATCTTCAGCTTTCTCGCCAGTAATTTTTCAAGCTTTATCTCAAGCTTTAAAGTGCCCCAATTGGAGTTGTGCTCATCAGGTTACGACTAGTTCTCTGCAGGGTTATGGCTATGGCAGCCTAGTGGCAAATTGTGTGTAGACAGATTCGGAGGGCATGTATCTATGAATTGTGGAATTGATGTTGAAGTTGTGGGAGTGTGATGTTTGATTGTGAAAGGAGAGGCTCTTGTCTTCATATGCATTGGTTGGCGTGTGCTGTAAATCCATGCTTTGGCAGGGTTTTGCTCCTATGTGACATAGTCTCTTGGGTGGGCGACGGCTAGTAAATTCCCAAGGGTCTACTCCTATTGGACTTGTGGTGTTTCAGAAGGATTTGTCAATGTTTTTTACGTCTTGTAGTTCTCTTTCAACGCTCTTGGGTGACATCACTATAGAGGTGTTTCAGTTTGCTTGTTTCCCAACAACGTTTAGCTAGGAAAGAACATATCCCCCAACATGTTGGAGAAATCTGACGAAAACCTCGGCATTTGAATTCAATTGTATATTAAATTCTAAGTAGGAAATAATGATTGATGGATATACTGTTTGAAATAGGAAAGAATGTTTGCTAGGGAAAATTTAGCTCGGCATGTTCATTTCTATTTCCAATGTTGATACTAGTCGGAGCCCCCTCCTGATCACAGGGGGCAGAGTTCCTGGTTAAGGGCTCTTAAATCCACGACTGCTCATTAAGCGGTGGATACCCACTTCTTGCTTTCTATGCAGTGGGAATGTCCATGTCGTGCTTTCTATGCGGTGGACATACCTAGTTGTATGGGCAACTAGGCAACAACGGGAGGAGTAAACTCTCACTGGAAGGGGGATGTTGTACCTCCAGAACATTGGAGTTTTAATTAAAAAGTTTGAGTAGAATTTTTTTTATAATTACTGTCTTGGTGCTGCTTTGCAATAATGAATGAAGGGCTGTCTTAACGAACCTTGTGAATCGGAACCTAATCAAGGAACTTATATGTTGAACAACCATTGTGGTAGTAATTAGGACACACAAAGAAGTGTGAGTGTGGGGTGGAAAGTGGGGGCTTGGCTCAGGTTTCCAATGCCTATGAGAAGGGTGGTCTCGATTGGTCAAGAACTCTCTGTCCCCATAGTGTTTAAATCGATACTAGTAATACTCATTGCCCCTAGAGCGGCGAAGTCTCAAGTGTACGTGCCTCTGAAACATGGGGAAAAAGGCACTCGAGGTTTCTCTCCTCTTGGAAGGTGGGTTTTAGGATCGCTAGATAGGATAAGTACGCTTCCGCTATGAGGTGGATCTAGATCTCCTTGCTAGCAGGCTCGAACTCGACTCACTTTGTGATTAGAGATCGTCCGCTAGTTGAACCCTGAACCACTTTGTTTGCTTCCGCTATAGATCTAGTGGCCACCAGGTTCACCATCAGATCCGCAGTTGGATACGGCGGGGTGGGGACCTCACACAAGCTACAAAAAAGTAATGTGAATAGTTAAACATTTCACCTTCCAATGAAGGGTCACAGATGGAAAATACGAAGTATATGATGCATGTCATGCAGAGGTGCCATACAAAAATATGGTGGAGAGTTGGCACTGTGGTCTCTCCAAAAATTATAAGAAACAGAAACCGTGCCCTGCCCCATAGCATTTATGTGTTGCGCCAAGTAAATGCATAGCCATGGGCAATTGGATGCAGATAATGAACCTTGAAGTGTTGTTGAATTGGAGACTTGCTTGTGCAATCAAAACGTCCAATGTTGTGAATATATGTCCTCTCTTAGACACAAAACATGCATTTAGACAAATACAAAAGATGCAGCATATTGATTAAACCTAAAGATAACCAGATCTGTGTTCTATGTCAAGGATCCACTACATAAAGAGTTGCGTTTCAAATCAATAGTCATACGATTAGTTGGATTCCTGACAAGAGAATGAAGATAAGAAAAGTAAAATGGTGGCTAGCTAACAAAGAATATCCTATTTTGGCATCTTCTTGGCTCAAAAAGGCATGACTTAAAATTTATTATTTAACATTTTTATTTTCTCTCTCTAAGTTGAAGTGGAACTTCTTAAAGGATAAAAGATTGAGTCCAAATTTCTTCTAATGACACCGGAGGGCCCACAAGGAGAGGCGCTTATATTTTTCCAGTATTAGCCATGAAACATGGTCGAGAAAGGTCCAATACCATTGGGCAACAGCCACACATAGGCATCACCATGGACACCTGATTGATGCACCACATGTACTGAGAACAAAGGATAGAGTAAGAAGCTGCCAGCAATAAGCTACAACCGTAAGCACAACGTGTCTCTCTAGAGGGGACCCAATAGGGAGCCCACAGCCTGTAGGTTGAGAAGACAAAGCCTTATGAGTAGACCAACTCTTTTCGGACCCTAGGCTAGCATCTTTACTAGTTTTCTATAGAGCTAGTTCATGTGTCAAAGGGATTGCTAGATGCTTACTCTCATGAAAGCTGCCACATCCAAATTTGACTACTCTCCTCTGCAGCTTTAGGCAAGGGCACCAGTGCTTATCCGCTGCTTATACATTGCAATGATCACTTTCTGCACTTTAAGAGATGGTGATTAATGGGGGTTGTTTTGATGTTGAAATAGACAAGGTGTCACAAAGAGATACATCACATATCCATACATTTTGCTAGAAGACCATGCAAGGTTTACTACACAAAACCAAAAACGGGCAGGGATTCCACTCACAAGCTTCTTGGCACATGGAAGATGGTATTGCATCATGAAGATCCTAGTGCCGCAATTGTCCTCATCGTGTCACTTGAAGGCTTGTGCCAACGATAGAGATTTGTGTAAATGCCACGAATTGCGCAAAGAAATCATGACTGGTGGGTTTCTTGAAAAGAATGTATATGTTGGCAATGCCCTTGTCAGTGTGTGTGCCAAATGCGGTGCATTGAGAAAGAAAAAGTAGTGTTTGATGAGCTCTCCTTCAAGAATGAAGCTTCATGGAATGCCATATAGGGAAGCAGGGAAGGGCTTTTCTCCCAATTTGGATACACAAAAATTTCTTGGAATTTGTGTGCATCCACTGACTATACAATATCTTTAGGAATCAACAACCATTACCTGGTGCTATCATAATGACATATGTGCAACTAAAAGAGGTTAAATAGTATGGACCATTAGTGTCAGTCAATTATGTCATAATTACATCATCATGAAATAGGATTCAGATGGAACTTAGCTACATCATAAGAAAAATTCAGTAATTGACCATCATACCTTGCTTCAAGTTCATCCGGGTGCATCTTCCCATCTTGGACATTTCAACATCAACCCTTCATGAAAAGCATTGCCAGTAAGTGGGATTCTCTCATTAAGCAGAGATACCTTGTCCTAGTGGCCACATGCCCAAAACGTTTGACCATATCGTTGTAGTCATCTACTGTCGGGTTAAAAACACAATATTTGCTTATTCCTAGCTGCGGTTTAGAAGATCACTGCGATGATATGAATCTAAAACAATTGCAAAAGTGACCATATCTTACTGTAGGCCTTGTTCCACCATCTTGTCAAAGAGAGACAGAGAGAGAGAATAAATTTGTCGCTCTCAAGCCAGGCATACCTGACCATGCTTATTGAAAGCATGTAGCAGTTTACCAGAGGAAGAAAAGGGCCATGAATTCATGCTCATATTTGTAGAGAGCATTTTTCGGAGAAACATATCAAAATTGGGAATGATTTTGTAGATATGTATGCAAAATGTGATGCATTGGAAAAAGCATAGGCTGTGCTCTATGCTCTCCATGGGCATGGTGAAGAAGCCTTAAGCTGCTTTGAGCAGATGCAACCACTAGCTTCTTTGCACAAGTGTGAGCCACTTGGCACATAAATAGCCCTTGATAAAAAATACCTTTGATCAAATCTACTGCATCATGTTTGTGCCAACTTTCTCTAATTTATCACGCAGAGATGACGCTTTATTTATCACGCAACGACAATGCAATTTAACATTAATTTGAATCAAGTGTTTTTCCTCCATTGAAAACCTCCCACTGTAGTAGCATATAATTTCATTCTTAATTTTGTGGTTAAGAATGAAAAACTGTAGATAGTTGGTGGAATTAGGGATGGCAGGTTTAAGCTCATTTGCCATCCTAAACATCACAGGCTTTTGAGAGTTTCCAAGGCTGGAGTGCTATGACTAAAATGATCCTTATGATTTCGTGTAGCATGTGAAGAGGCTTATTTTGAAAACACGTTTAGGTAATGTCACAAATAAGCAGTAGGAACAGGATAGATCTATCGTACCTAGATACTTGGGCAGCTCCATCTTCGATATATTGCTCCATGGCATGTGGAAAATTCAAATGCTTAATTATGTCCTAGATTTTGTGTATAAGGCATGTAGCTTGGATCTTGCAAAACACATGAAAGGATTGTGGATGTTTCGATTGGAGGGAGCAAGTGCTAGAAATTTAGAGGACATGGATGGGTGCACCTGGCCACATTTGCAGGAGCTTCATGTGGGGGAATACTTCCTGGAAGGGATTAGGCTTGGTTCTGGAAAAAATTGTGCTTCGATAGTCAAGAGTACTACTAGAGAGAGAGAAAGAGAGGTGCCGCACAGCTAGACAACTGCTGGTCGAGGGCAAAGTCTTACTGATGGGATGCCCAGCCCTATAGGACATGGGTGTGACAAGTGGCCTTTTTTAAAGACATTGAAGTAATGAAGCCAACTTGGAGGGGCTTACGGGTTCTAAGACTAAGTTTTGTCATCTTTTCCATGGAGCTTGGAGATGCAATTGCATCCTTAGCACGCTCACTCGAGCATTTGCAGATCTGGTGTTGTGACAAGATTTAGAGGTGAATGTCTTTATTGGGCAGCTTCTGAGGCTCACGTGCCTCACCATCGGCCAGTGTCAAGGGGGTCAAGTTGGGTTGGAGGCCCTTCCGTTCTTGACAAGCTTGAAAGTTTGTGATGTGTCCAGGATGTGTGCTTGAGGAAGTGAGATTGCTAGAGGATTTAGAAGTAGATTGTTGTTCAATGCTGCATACCAACACTTGTACTCTCACTGGTTTGGTTTGCTTGGGAGATCTCAGTACATGTATGCCAAACGTGGTTGTTCTTAGGATATGAAAAGCAAGGACATCGCTCAAGATGGAATCACCTATGATTTCATCTTTAAGGATGCAAGAAGATGATAGGGGCAAAAAAATTCAGGAGAATATTATTAATCAGGGACTGTTGACAAAAGGAGTTGTGTTGGCATTACCTGGGTCAACATTTTATACAAGAAGTTGTGGATGGTTTTCAGCTGATGCAAAGCAAGCACATCGCTCCAGATGCAATGATCTATGCTTACATCTCAAAGGAATGTGGTTTAAAATCATGTGCAATAATAGGAGCTACAAACAAAGGGCAAGAATTACATGTCCCTCAATATTGGATTTGATGTAAAACTCCCCAGCTTTATAGGAAGATTGCAACAGAGGGCCTGAGGCGATATACCAAAAACCCTCCATCCACGAGTGCAAGTGTCTCCAAGATCATTATGGTAGCAGTAGCGGTACCAGTCTCAACACCAGCCCAACATTCACCAACGTTAGGGCATTTTCTCTCTTTACAGACTGTGTGATTGATCCTACTAAGCTTTTTTGCCCTCATGTCCACTTTGACATTTACTCTTTCCATTTCATCTGCCTGCTGTCTGCATTGCCAATAGCATGATAGCATCAACAAAAAAATATGATGAACGGTCCTGCGAAGGCAATGAGTTTTGGTGATTCAACTTCATATTAGGCCAACTGATCATCCATTGAAATATGAAATCTTCTGTTTCAGTAGCACTAGAAAAGACCTCTGGCATGGGTTGATCGTACAAAAGAGATCTTTGTTTGAGAGTTCTCATCACGTCAGCAAGCATTTAAAGTACCCTCCAACTTTGACATTTACTCTTTCCATTTCATCGACGTCTTTCGTATGCATTGCCAACAACTTGATAGCATCAGCAGAAAAATATATTGAACGGTCCTGCGAAGGCAATGAGTTGGTGATTCAACTTGATATTAGGCCAACTGATCATCGATTGAAATGTGATATCTTTTGTTCCAGTAGCACTAGAACAGACTCTGCCATGGGTTGATTGTACAAAATAGATATTGGAGAGTGCTCATCATGTCGGTAGCATCCAAAGTACCATCCAACTTAATGATCTGTAGAATATAACCAGGGATTGAAAGGTCTTCAATACTCCTTTCTGGTTCTATGCGGCTTGCTGCTGCACGGGCAAACTACGTGGAAAAGAGTTTAATCCCCACCTGCTCATGGCCCTCGGACCATGCTGCACCACGTTTCCCTGAGCACTTGAGGATCTCTTGATCGATTTAAATTGCTCCATCATTTGCTTTTCTACAAATGACCTAGATTTCAATTACCGGATGGTTGACCTTGAGCCAAGTGGCTCACTCCATGATCCTGAAACTGAAAAAAGCTATTAGGCTCGCCAAGTAAAGAAACTAGGAACAAAAATGAACAAAACAATGCAAATTAAAAGTGGAACAAAAAATCATACAACACTTTGAAATTAATGAGAAAATCTAAGAATAAAATGATTTTGGCTATCTCACTTATAACGCTCTGTACTTCTCGAGAATAGATCTAGCAAGTCCCTCACTTCTAGAATCTATCAAGCGCTAAATTCCATGTCTAGTTGCTTCATTGCTAGGGTGAATGGAATGCAAAGAAAAATATTTGGAAAAGAACGCTCTAAATATGCACTAGGTCACTCACTATCTAAGGATCACTCCCTAGCAACGGCGCCAATGTTAGAGGGTCACCGTGAACGGACGTCTGTAGCATAGCTATCCGGGACTAACATAATGTCAATACTAAGGGAAGTGACTCGGATGGGTCATGGAGACTCTTTGAGTTTGTCAGTCCTCAAGAAGTGAACCTAACAAGCAAAATCACAACTCAGTTAAGCAAACCACCACTCAATGATCGAGAAATCTGCGTATGTCCTTTCTCACCGCCCTAGGTCACCACGCCATTTTGGCACTCGAACGGACTTGAAATGCAATGAAACTCTAGGAAGAGTTCTAAGAGGTCTAGGGGCACTATCTTACCAAGTATGGTTGTAATCTGACAAGGTACCAAAATCACAATTCATCATGAGAAAGGTCCTAAAAACTACAATAGAACTATCCAAAAAGGTCTTCCTATGGTCTAGGAGCATTCTCTTATCATCAAAACTTAAAAAAATAGTGATTTAAGCACTCAAATTTGAACATTAAGCTCACTAACGCATAGTCCCGAACCACAATAGAACTGTTAATGCTTACACTTGACACCAAGTGGATGCTCGTATACTTTATCCACCAATAAGGGGATTCTCCAATTGTTCAACAAGGTTGTAGCAAAGGATATATCTATACTGGTGAGACGTGAGAGATGACGTGTGCAAACTCTCACTTTGGAGGACCTTGACATGATCATGCAGAGACCGATGAAGACATATTTAGGAGTTTTTGGGATTATTCAAGTCCCATATTTTATAATGTTATTAAAAAACTTAGTGTTTTTGTGCAGTTTGAGCTATCATCTATTTGCGGTTACACTGTATGTCCCATTAAAATATATCCAATTTCTAGGAAGTTAAGGAGACTTGAATTCAAAAGACATGAGATGTTGGCTCCACATTTGAGTTCAAAGGAGGAGTCTACAAGGATAGACAGAGGTTTTATGCAAAGTCATGGTGGACATGTGGACAAAGGTACACATGAAAAATTAGACTTGTAAGATATTTCAAGAGCTTGGTGACATGTGTGCAGCTTCTACACTTTTCCACATAACCCTAGCCCAAATTTCACTCTCTCTCCTCATTTTTTAACCATATTTTTCTCTCTCTCATCTCTTACACATCAAAAAAATACCCAAGAACCAATGACCATGACCTCGGAGGGGCCTTATTTGGGCCTCTATAGGGCCTTGAAATGCATTTACACACTTCCAAATATCTCATTCTTTTTTCATATTTTTTTTCTTACACACTCTCTTCATACACACACACCCTTGTTAGAAGCATCGGGCAAATCTAGTATGGAGAAGATCATTAAAATCAACCATGGTTGCCATTGTATATACCTTCATATTTTTGCAACTCTCTACCATTAGTCATCTTTTTTCCTTTTCTCCTTCTCATATTCTAATTTATTCCACCTATAATAAAGCAGACAAGAGGTTGAAATTAGCAGGATATTTGATTCATTCAGTTTCTCTGATTGTTTTTGTGCACATTTGACCATACATGATTGTTCATGCATTGATAATAAGCATATCTATGAAATCTGCTGTGGTATAAGTGTCTCAAGTGGCTGTAGCAAGAAAAAGTCTGGCAGGGAGCTCTAAGACAAAAAGCTCTCTCTCTCTCTCTCTCTCTCTCTCTCTCTCTCTCTCTCTCAAAGTGTTTGATTGCAAATGAGGTCTAATTTGCCTATTTTTTCCTATATGTTTTTGACTTACCCCGAGTACAATGTGCATACTTACCTTACTTGCCCACATTTTTCATGTCATATCACGTGCATCTTGGAGGGCTCATTATTTGGACACCTGGTCATTAATTTCCGTTGATTTTGCAGGGTTATGGCTATGGCAACCTAGTGACAAATTGTGTGCAGACAGTTGGGAGGGCATGTATCTATGAATTGTGGAATTGATGTTGAGGTTGTGGGTTTGTGATGTTCAATTGTAAAAGAGTAGGCCCTTGTCTTCATATGCATTGGTCGGCGTGTGCTGAAATCCACGCTTTCACAGGGTTTTGCTCCTATGTGACATGGTCTCTTGGGTGGGTGACGACCAGTAAACTCCCAAGGGGACTAACTTGTTGGATTTGTGGTGTTTTAAAGGGATTTCCCAAAGCTTTTAGCATTTTTGTAGTGATCTTTCAACGCTCTTGTGTGACATCGCTATAGAGGTGTTCGAGTTTGCTTGTTTTCCAACAACGTCTCTAGAAGAGACCTCGAACTGGTCAAATTGGTGACTGAATCAAAATAAATGAGACCATTTCAAGTGTCCAAATGTATTGAGACAAAGTACATTGGATCAATGGATCCATACGCTCATGTCTCACTATTCAAACAAGTTTTTGAGAGTTGAACAAATTGTTGATTTCCACACACAATATGAGGGATTTGGGCTGGCATTGGAAGGAACGGCCTTGCTATGGTTCCAACCACTAAACAAAGATGATTTTCCAAACATAGCACAACTATTGTACAAATTTATAGAGTATTCTCAAAAAGGGGGGTCAAGCACAACACGGTGTCACAGATCTATGCTTTCAGCTAGAAAGAGAACAAAGATTTGCTTTGCTTCAAACAATACATAGAGATATGTTATTATGAGAGAGTTACCACAAGATGAGAGGTTAACTATTCTCTTCATTGGCTTGAGGAACAAGACTTTTACAAAGGACCTACATTTGAAAGCATGTACGACATTCAAGCAAATCACTAGAGAAGCTTTCTATCTAGTTGACAATTGTAAGGCCTACAAAGAGGTGATTGAAGATGCAAAAAATTTGATGAGAAGTGCCTCTTCTATGATGAGAAAATCCAAAACAAAGTTGGATGTTCAAACTCCAACCATGCCAAGCATTGATCAAGTAGTCAAAGAAGTAGCGATAAAAATAAACCAAGGCTACAAACATAACCTGATTGAATGATAACAACCCATGAGAAGGTGTGAGACTTTATGGAGGGGATCATCCCACCCCATGGTGTAACACTCAGTCGCGAGGGACTGCAATATATGGTACGGTAAAAATCACATCTTCTAAATGATGGTACAATAGTATTCAACTACAATTAACATATGACCATTCTACGAGTGTGGAGGCAATCATTGGCCAAGAAATTTTCCTCATGATCAAGGAACATAAGGCTGAAATCATGCAATGGTGGTACAAAAAAAGGACCTGTTTGTTTGTACCTAGTTGGTACTTCTGCAAAAGCAAGAGGTTGTTCTAGAGGGAACCGTTTTTGGCCTCTAAAATTAAATGTTGTAGGAGGGAAGCTAGTAAAAATCAAAAATCCAGTGACCACTCCGTTTGAAGAGACATCGCGGGTGGGGACAATGATGGATTGGAGTTTTTGCACGTTTGAACTCGTGTGACGTAATGTGTGTGTCCTACGTAGTACCAGTGGCTTTTTGTAGTGGTTCTCGATTGCGCAACACTGTCACAAAGGTCTCATGCATCACCTTCAGGAATCCCCTATGCAGCTCCTACGCCACAATGGGGATGCCCGCGAGGAAGTCTGCTGTTGCCAAGGGTTCACCTGACAAAGGCAAGAAGGTCAGGACAATGGATGCAACCTCCCCCCTCAAAGGCACAAAGTCTCCTCGAAGCATCAACACATCAAACACAAGGGCTAGCAAGGGGAGAATTTTTGTGGAGAAATCAGGAAAGTCTGCAGCACCTTTTGACGAGGACGAGAATCTGTCTTCAACTAAAACAAGAGGTTGGTGTTTCTACGCTGTCATGTCCTATTACAGGATTTGATTTTGTTTAATGAGAGGTAGCTATGTCAAAGGTTGTAAGGTCATTGCATGCAAGTTTATGTACTGTTTTTTGCTCAAGAGCCTTGTATTATGCATTCATGAAAGCATATGTGCCTTGAACCGAACACAATTTCATGAAAAATTTCAACACTTGCACGAGTGTATTGTTTCATCTATGCATTGCATGTAAGTCAATGTTTTTCTTGCTTAGGAGCTTTGCATTTCTATCCTCTTTTTTGTATTGCATGTATTCATGATTCAAGCATATGTGCCTGTTAACCCTCATGGCTCACGGATACCCTATTACCTACCACGGACATTGTATTATTTACTTGGTAGAGTCAGGTACCGGGCTTGTCGGTCCAATAGGAAAAGGGTAAGAGTGATCGCCGATGAGAGGCGCACTCTAACTGGAACATTCAAGGGATTAGTTGGCTAAGCATGGGTGCCCAAGTGTGAATGGGGTGAGCTCATATAAAAGTCAACTAAACCTAAAATTCACTAATTCTCTCATTTGTGCAATTGAAGAGTGCTCTTGCTCCATCTCCATCTTCTTCTTCTTCATCTCCTTGTGTGTGTGTGTATGCAAGCGAGAGAGAGAGAGAGAGAGAGAGAGAGAGAGCGATGGAGCATTGCGACGTCACCGACGGCGGTGAGGCGATTGAGCGCGGCGTAGCAGCATCTCCCTCTTCTTCGTGGCGAGGAATCCTCCACGAAGCAAGCGTAGAGCGGTGAGTGACACACCATCGTCATCTTTGAGCTTACTAGTTTAGGCTCGTTGTGTGCTTGGAGCCATTTGTGGCTCGCACGTGGTGTATCGGCAACTTCCTTGCATTGACCGTGCAACATACACGCACATTTTTGGCGCCGTTGTCGGGGAATGCCATACACTAAGCTTGAATGACACTCTATGCTTCTTTTGTGGTGCAATTTCAATTGTAGGAAAGGTAAGGAAGGAGGGTGTGTGTGTTGAGAAGAACGATTTTGTGTTATACTGTGTATTTTTTTTGTTAAAGGAGTTTTCAAAGGTACTGTGTTTATTCTCTGTGTATTAAGGTTGTTAGTTTTCTTTATTAATGGAGTTTTCAAAGGTACTATGTTTATTCTCTGTGTATTAAGGTTGTTAGTTTTCTGTGTACAGTAAGTAGGAAGTAGATCTGTGAGAGCTAATAGAGTGTGTTAGTGTGTAACAGTAGGTGTATTAGTTAGAAGTAGGTAGACAGAGTGTGTGTGCGCTCTCGCGCAGGCTGTGAAGACCTTATCCTTTAAATAAATAAATAATCATATTTTTAAAAAAAATATTATTTTTAAAAATTTTAAAGGTAGGACCGGGATCGGGAATATCTTCCAGACCCAAGCCCAAGCTCATGCTTAGGCCTAGGCCTTAGTCGCCTTTTAAAATTACAAATTTTAGCTTCACTCGTAGCTAAAAATCGATTTTTTGAGGACCAACGGAACTTCAAATGCCCGAAAATTGTGCTGTAAAGCACACAGCGACCCTCTAAGTGGTACGCTCATTTTGATCTATCACACACTTTAATAAAAAAAATCAAACATTAAAAACGTAAAAAACACGAGTGAAAACGGACGCTTAAAAAAGGTAAGCGGTTAACCTTCAAGGTTATTCGCCAACGCTTGTAGGGTGCCAAAGGCATATGCATTTGCACTCTGGTCGTGTGCTAGAGATGGAGCAACTAGAGAGAATTTTGACTTGCACGAGTTCTCAATATCCACCTACTTTAGGTTCCGGGCCCTCGACGGGGACCCAAGGTAGTACAAACCAAGATGCGAACATAGCGGCTAGTGACTCTTCCTCTGACTACGACATCATGGAGGGTTTCCCAATGCCTAATCACGATAGCTCAAGCCAAGACATGCATGCCATGGTCCCGCGGTCTGGGCCGAGCGTGCTTAGCCGCCTGAAGGAAACCTTTAGTAGAGCCACTCGCTCCGAACATGGAGGTAATGATGTAAATGAGGGGAGTGGGGAAGTAAATTCTCCATTCATGACCAACATAGACCCTATACCGTTAGAGAATGTGCAGGTGAATACTTCATTCACTGCACCTCCTGACTCTTCAGAGCTATTTCCCTCCGAGGTCATATTACCCGATGGTAGAAGCCTTGCCGAAGTGCAAGAGGTTGAGCGATATATCCTTGCAACGAGGGAAAAAGAAGTCGAGAGCTTACGTAAGGCGGAGCAATGAAGAGAGTTAAAAGCGAAAGCCCCTATGCCAATATCCTTTCTAAGAGAGCAATCGAGTGCTCCTAACTTAGCAACTGCTAAGGGCCAACCCCTAGAAAGCAACATTGCATCTAGCTCAAAGGAGACCCCTAGCACCTCAATCCTAGATGGATTGTTCTTAAATGAGAACTGGGAGTACGAACTACAAACAAAAACTATGACCGACCTATACACATGTCACACCTATCACGTGGTTTGGTTAGATGTCCTACAATCCACAATGGGCGCTACTAGTGTGGAGGATCAACAACAAAGAGTTTGTGAGGTCATCCATAGGGTCATTGAGTTAGAGAGATAGAACAAGGGGATCAACATGCCTTCAACGGGTCTCATGAGATTCTTGGATACAGAAAAGGCTAAAAAACCGACCTTATCGCAAATGGAGACTCCCTCAGTAACTCCGATGGATCCTCCATATGTTGTTTTGCCAGGGGTCGTAGTGCAATCTGATCCCACAAGTGATAGCTTCACCTTTCCAAGTCTAGCTCATCTTTCCCTTGATGACACCACGGCTAACATGCCTACCCCAATGATGGGCATGCCGAGAAACACGCCATGGACCTCATTTGTTAGTAAAGCACTGCTACATGGTAGCTCAATACCTACAATAGTACCTACAAGTGTGTACCAATCGTATACACCCATGGGTCCTCGTACTCATGTAGTCCCTACCCCTCCCATTGTTGCAACTGCCTATGCTCCACAACCACAACACCCAAGTTCTTATTTCCATGGGACTATACCGGCTAGCATTAGCATGTCACATCCGGCGTCTGCTATGCCTAGGGCCACACATATGAACTTTGGACCACCACATGGCACAACATCATACCCAACGTGGAGCCCAAGGGCTTTCTATGCGCCAAGCCCAATGCCAATACCTACTCCACATGTAGTCTCTGGAGCGCCTTCACCCATGGTGCCTGCTCACTTAGGTGACTTTGCAACATTTGCTCAAGCTATTGGTCAATCTATTGCTGAGAATATGCGTAACACGCCTGATAGAGAGCCTAGAATTAAGGTAGTACAAATAGCCAAGCTTACACAACAATTTAGTGGAGATGGGATGTGAGAAAGCATATCGAAGTGTTTGAACAAATATGCGATTCTCTAGGAGAACACAATGACCTACATAAGAGCAATGCTTTAAGCCTAACCTTAAGTGGAAAGGCTCGGGATTGGTATAGAACCCTAAGGGTGGAAGAAAAAACGATTTACCCTACTCTTAGGAGACTGTTCTTAAAAGAATACATACGAGAGGGAGTACTTTGGGGTGTAGCCTTTCAGCTCCAGAAAGCCCAACGAGAGGAAGGAGAGTTGGTGAGAGACTTTATTAGTTGCTTGAAGCATTTGAATTCTCGTTGTAATCCAAATGAGCGCTTCAACAATAACCAATTGCTCGATAGATTCATTCAGGGATTACGCCATGAGGATATCTACAATGGCCTAGTCATTAGAGGTATCACCACTTGGGAAGCAGTCACCACCAATGCGATCCAATTGGAGGATAATTTGATGATTCAAGGAGAAAGAGTGTCTGTTGAGTCTAAATCTATTAGTTCACAAGCATCGGGGCATCAACCAATGACCCTAAAGCCTAGTGCTAAGGAGCCAAAGATATCTGAGATGACTTTAGTAGATCTCACCAAGGCTATTCAAGAGAGTCTTAGAGACAATCGTGCTTCGCAAAGCAATCATATGTATCCAAGAAGGGAGAAACAATGGTGCTCAGTATGCTATTGACCGCATAGTACTGGTGAATGCCCTACTTTTAGAGTAAAATTCAATGGGAATTGCAATGCATGTGGAAGGTATGGTCATCAAGCTAAGGATTGCATAGTATTTAAGCGCGCGATGGCCAATATACCAACCTTAGCACGGAAAGACACACCTCGAGTGCCTGCATTGATGCCGGCCCCACCTCTTGAACAAACATCACAACACATGGTGCCTAGGGCCCAAAATGTTGTTCAAAAAACACCTTTACCACCTCCAGTGCTAGGACCGCAACCACCACATCCGAGAATCACTTCTGTTAATCAAGTGGGTTGTGAGTCATCTATTTCTTGTTTGGAAGACTGTGAGGAAGATATAGATCCTAATATTGCCTATGGGATGGATATGCTTGAAGAAAGTCCACAATACTACATGAAGGACTATTGGGGACAAGTCAAACCTGTATATCAAGTAGCTTCTCTTGTGGCAAGAGGCCAAAATATCAATTACTTTGCTAAGAGACCACCTCTTCAATGCTATGAGTGTGGAGGTCCACATCATGTAGCCAAGTGTCCTATTAGGCTACAAAATAACGCCACACTAATGCAAACCAATCAAGCGAGCACGTCTACAATGCCGCTACTCATGTGTAATCGATGTGGCATAGATCATTTGATTGCCCAATGTCCAAATAATCCAAATGCACCGAGGATCACGCCATTAAACTTGATTGAAGTTACCGAGGAGCCATCACCAAGTACACCTGTGGTATCAGTAAACGTACTGACATGATTGATGCTCCAAAAACAAAATTATATTCTTGAGGAAAGATACACGGCATCAATTGCCCAATCTCAAAAAAAGAAGAAAACATGAAGAAAGAGATTGTAAAAAGCAGCGAAGTCAGACCCCTGTTCAAAGACCAACATAGGGACTAGTGACGACCCCGTATATATGAATGACGCTGAAGAGGATTTTGATTCAGGAGAAACCATGGAGACCAAAATGAACACTAAGATAGAAACCAACAAGGAAGATCTTCATGAGCCACAATGGCCAGGATCCAAGAAGAAGATAGGAACTTATCCAAACCCTACAGAGGAGATTGAGCGAGTCAAGCAATTAAGGAGTTTGGTAGAAGATACCCAAAGGGATCTAGAACCAGCACCTAGGAAGATCCAGATTACAGACACCGTGTTGCCTATGTAATAACAATCTCACCAAGACCATAGACCCTTAGCCATACCTAATAGTGTCATCCAAGAAGAAAGTGACTTAAAGTCATGGGAAAGTGGGCGTACTCACTTCTTGATGGAAAGAATGTTTACAAAGGGACTACTTGATCCTATCGAAGAAATTGAGATCCCATCTTCCCCACGTCAAGGGACTCAAGGCCAAAAGGTGCCATTAAACATTTCCAAATTGATGGATTTCATGTCTTCATAAGTTAGAACCACCATCATATCCAAACTATACAAAGACCCTGAGCTAGTCTCAGCTCTTCGAGCCTTCCTCAATGGAGAACTAAAGTTTGGGCTACCACAATTTGCACTGATGGATGGAGCTGGGGAGATGCCAATAGAGGAGGAACACTTAGATCCACAGCCCAACCTAGATGAGAACCTTGTTATAGAAATACATGTTAACAAGTTGGGACAATACTTTGAGGATGATGAATCCAATGCGACCATACCAATCACTACTAAGGGATTAACTATGAAAGGAATCCTTGATGGTGGCGCTGGGGTTAGCATTGTGACTAAAAATTGCTGGGAAGCTATGGGAAGACCTCACCTTGCGACCACAACCATAGTAGTGAAGATGGCCAATGGGTCTATTGTTAAACCTGTTGGGATGCTAGAAGATCTCAAGATCAAGGTCTTTGGACATAAAATAAGGATTACCTTCATTGTTATGGATTTCTCCAAACACACTATGGCGTTGGAGATGATCTTAGGATGTCCTTTCATGAGGGAAGCAAAAATGGTCCAAGATTCTGTCATTCGAGTGGATCTTGTGACGGGTCGAGCACATCCTCTAGGAAACATGTTTATAATTAACCATAGATCTGACATCACAGTTCACTCGGCCCCATTGCAGTATCGTTACACGTGTAAAGCGGACACTGATGTTGGGGAAGATTCTCCTTATATGGATGTACTACCTGGGATGACCGAGTCGAACAATGTGGATTGGGTCCACCTGGCAGCAACCATAGACACTTGGGGAAATAGGGGGACAACCTGGGTAACACCTAAGGGGGATGAAATCCCACCACTCGTACCCTTAAATATGCTACAAGCAATGCATATAGATTCTGACAAGACTTATCCTAAGAAAACATACAAGTGGGTCCCTAAATCTTCTTTAGAGACCATAGCTAGTGCTAAAAAACAGAAGCCTCATAAGAAACGTCCCACTTGCTCCAAGAAAAGTAAGAAAACGTGGCGTTGGATTCCTTAACAACTATTGAAAGCCCAAGGCTACTATGAAGGAAATGATCAAATCTGGGTGCCAAAACATAAATTGTGCTCTTACTTGTCACCTGACCTATGTGAGTCCAATCCCGTAGCTCCAACACGAATCAACGATCGTGAAAAGAAAAAAATCACAGAATGCTACACACCCGCTCCAGAGCTAGTTTGGGTACCAAAGAAAGAACAATTTGTTCCTCGTAGCTCAGGAAGGGGGGAGTCCCATGAAGCTTCTAGCTCCTCATGTAATGCATCCATAGAGGTAAAAGCTTCTCCACATCCTCCACCTACAATAGTGGACCTCCATGAAGCTACAAAGGAATCCACACCTCCCAATGTTCAAGAATTACCTGATGAACCACTTCAAGTTCGATCCTGGGAGAGTACCTTACCACCCTTACAACTTGACGAGGCACCTAAGGTAATAGAGAACTACTGGCAAAAATCCCCACCTATTACCAACTGGAACAATTGGTTTCAAAGGGTGACAAGCTCATTTCAAATGGTATGATCTACCCAAGGAAGGGGGGAGTGTTTGCTGACAGTCATCATTCACTTGCTTCCCTCTCAACCTTCCTCCCTGACCTCTCGATATCACAATCTTAGGGAATGTACATATAAAGCCTTATACTCGCAAAAAACAAATATAATAAAGAGCAAGAGCAATTAGCAAACGAGTATGCACAATAAAAGTCAAAACATTGACCCAGACCTACACATTCACATCCGGTACATTGAAACAGAAAAACACCTTTGATCCTCATCACTCAAGTGATGGAGGGTAGGTAGAATTAGTACGATAGGAGTGTTCTTGTTTTAAAGTTGAGTGATTAGCAAAGTTACTTTTCCCCACTGATGTATCTCCTAGAGGTTTTCTTTGTGTTTCCTAGTGTGTACAGGAACGTGTTGCTGTGGTTAGGATTTGGACCTTCATGGCATCTTTCTCTCATTCACACTTCAAATCAAGCGCGACCATCAACACAAATAGGTGTTTCTTGTCCATTAGCATTGCCCCTTATCTTTTTTGCATCCATGTTTGTCTGCTTTGATTGTGATTGGTAGCATAATATTCATCGCATTTGCTTAGTATCAAACATTTAATTCAATGTAATTTCTTGTCATAATCACTTGTCTAGGTTTAAAAATTAAGTAGTCCGACTAAGCTAGTTTGACCAAGCTAGGCGTTAGAGATCTTCTCTTAATACCATGAGGAATGACTTCCTAATAGTCAATGGTTACTTAGGTTCTTAATCCGATTTAGGCAGCATTGTGTGAAATGTACTAGGGCTTTCTAGTGGGATTAGTCCCTATTGACCTTTAGCTTAAGTATTATAAAGGGAGTATACTCGTGTGATGAGCCTTGGGAGGTGTAACGGTGTCATATGACCCCCCAAAGTTGCAAAATTAAAATGCTGAAAACGAACAAAAAATAAATCAAAGTGCCACAATGTAAAATCTTAAACTAGAAGAGAAATCTCAGATTGATTTGGTACTTCACTCACTTGCATCGCCTATGGTACTAGAACCCTAGAGGTTCCCAGTGTGGGCACTTTTCCGCCTAGAGGAGATGTTATCCAAGGATATAAAGGAAGAAGAAAAGGAGGGTTATGTAAATGTTATCAAGAAGCATGCATCATTTTTTATTTCTGATTATACTCACATTACAGGTGTCACTGCAGTGAAGCATCATATCCATCTAAAAGAAGGGAGCAAGCCAGTAGTACAAAAACTAAGAAGATTAGGAGTTGTGCAACAAAATGCACTGTTGTCTGAGGTGAAGAGACTCTTAGAAGCAGGATTCATATACCCAGTAGAAGATTCAGAATGGGTCCCCCCAGTAGTGGTGAGGCCAAAGAAGAATGGTAAATGGTGAGTGTGCGTGGATTACAAGCCACTAAATGCTGCAACAAAGAGGGACCACTTCCCTCTCCCATTTCAAGATGAGATTCTAAATGAAGTAGCAGGCCATGAGAGATACACAGTGTGTGATGGCTACTCTGGCTACTTTCAAATACGCATTGCAGAGGAGGACCAGAAAAAGACTACTTTCATCACACCATGGGGATGTTTTGCATTTCGAGTCATGCCTTTTGGTCTCACCAACGCTCCAGCCACCTTTCAACGATTCATGAACATGGTCTTCCAACCTTACTTTGGTAAGTCCATAAGGGTTTTCATAGATGACTTTTTGTATTTACAGCTCCAAAAGTATGCATCTCGGAAAGATTGATGAAGGATTTACTCGTTTAGCTAAGCTGGGTGGACAACTAAACAAGGACAAATGTCACATTGGGGAAAGCAAGGTTACACTATTAGGGCATGTAGTGTCCATTGATGGAATCGAGGTAGATCCTGAAAAGATAGAAACATTCCTAAATATACCTTCCCCAACTTTCATCAAACAATTAATCTCTTTCTTGCAAAAGCTAAGATATTTGAGTAGATTCATACACATACTCTCCCAAGTGATATTTCCTCTACAACAGCTGACTCGTCAAGAGACGCTTGTTTGGAGTGAAGAAAGTGATGGGCATTTTAGAGAGATTAAAAAAATGTTAGGGTCACTCCCTGTAATCCTCCAACCTTGTTGGGAAGAAACATTCTTTGTAAACCCTAGTGTGGGAGAAGAGGCCATTGGTGCTGCCCTCCTACAAAAAGATCCAAATACATCTTTTATGAGGCCTTTGTATTTTGCTAGCCGCCTCATGGAAAACACAGAGAAGGCCTACACCCTGATGGAACAGCTAGTGTTAGCTCTCATGTTTGCGGTAACCAAATTTCGGCCATACTTGCTGCCGAAGAGGTTTGTAATTATCACTGTGGAGGATATGTTTCCCTATGCACTACAACATATGGAAATCTCTGACAAAATAGCAAAGTGGGTGGTGCGACTTCAAGAGTTTGATTATACAATACAGGTTGAAAGAACAACTCGAGCATGCTTAGCCGACATTTAAACAAACAAGTGCTATGAAAAAGTTTTCCATTTGAAGAGAAAGGAACTTCCACCACCTCCAGCTCCAGAGGCTTTGGTCAATGCTTATAGCCTCTACTTTGATGGAGCATACAAGAGAACCAAGGATAAGGCAGCTGCAGGCATCGTGGTCTTATCTCCATTGGGAGAGAGGATCCATGGTGAAGGGATCACTCTAGAAGATGTCCACTCCAACAATGAAGCAGAATATCATGCTCTAATTCATGGCCTTTGTTGGTGCCTCGATAATTCAATTAAGAGATTAAACGCTTTTGGTGACTCCATGCTTTTGGTAAGGCAAATGCAAGGTACATGGGCTTGCAAAAATGCCCGTCTCTCTACTAAAATGAGAGAAGCAAAAGCTCTTATGAGGATATTTAGGGAGGCACAAGTACATCACGTGCCAAGAGACCAGAACAAGGATGCAGACCACCTAGCATCATCAAAGTTAAATGAGTCAATAGTGGGAGCAGTGGCCATCAAACTTCCACTTCAGCAAGGCAAGGAGGACTTGGAAGATATTATGCACATTCTGGAGCAAGGAGAGGCTCCTAAACACTTGAATGCAGGGGAAAGGGGAGAAGGCTAAGGACATTCATCTCAAATGCTCTTCCACCTCAACGAAAAGCTTCAACTCAATAGCTTCCGAGGACGAAATCTACATCAGGAAGGGGGGCATGTTAACCCTCATGGCTCACAGACACCCTATCACCTATGACGAACATTGTATTATTTACTTGGTAGAGTCAGGTACCAGGCTTGTCGGTCCAATAGAAAAAGGGTAAGAGTGATCGCCAATGAGAGGCACACTCTAATTGCAACATTCAAGGGATTAGTTGGCTAAGCATGGGTGCCCAAGTGTGAATGGGGTGAGCCCATATAAAAGTCAACTAAACCTAAAATTCACTCATTCTCTCATTTGTGCAATTGAAGAGTGCTCTTGCTCCATCTCCATCTTCTTCTTCTTCATCTCCTTGTGTGTGTGTGTGTGTATGTGTGTGTGTCTGTGTGTGTGTGTGTGTGTGTGTGTGTGTGTGAGAGAGAGAGAGAGAGAGAGAGAGAGAGAGAGAGAGAGAGAGAGAGAGAGAGAGAGAGAGAGAGAGAGAGAGTGCGATCCAGCATTGCGGTTGCACGACGATGGCGAGGCGGTTGAGCACGGCATCTCCCTCTTCTTCGCGGCGAGGAATCCTCCACGAAGCAAGCGTAGAGCGGTGAGTGACACACCATCGTCATCTTTGAGCTTACTAGTTTAGGCTTGTTGTGTGCTTGGATCCATTTGTGGCTCGCACGTGGTGTATCAGCAAGTTCCTTGCATTGACACGTGCGACATACACGCACAATGCCTTCAGTCGAACACAGTCTCATGAGATTTTTCAAGAATTGTGAATGTATTGTTTCATCTATGCATCTATGAAAAAGGGTCTTCTTGTATCCCTATTATCATACACTATAGGACAAGAGGGTTTACTAAGAAAATGAGGAAGTTTGGAGTAAAAAATTTGGTATTGTACACTACCAAATTTGGTACTTCATAGTACCAAATTCGGTACTGTACAATGATAACTCTGTATAGCCTCAAATTTAGTCAGTACCAAATTGTGCATTGGGAAGAACATCTGCGTGACCAAAGGGCTGTTTAGGGTGTAGGGTTTAGTTTGACATTTCTGAAATATTTTTAATAGAAGGTCATTTAGGAATCATGCTTAGGTATTTTGCATTGGTAGACGGAGGGCATGTCTAACATTTGAGCTTTGTGTTTCCACATTGTAGGCAAAAACAAAATGGAAGAGTACCCTATTTTGACCAAGTTCTGTTATACAGCTGAGGAGCTTCACAAAGAGCATGGTCTCAGCATGGAGGGGGTGCTTGCAAAGGATCTTAGGGATGAAGACCTCCCTCAAGACGAGTGGATGACGGTGTTCAAGCAAACCTACAAAAAGAATGTAAAGATCTACTTGAATCATGTGCACCCAGGACTCCTTGAAGATTGCAGGTTTCTCTTCCACAAGGTATATCTAGCCCTTCCAACTTGTGGGGAAATCACTACGAAGTTTGTACATTGCTATGCTTTTGAGAGATGCCATGCGGCAACAAAGGAACCTGCACGCCATAAAGTTGCATGGGCGAGGTTTGGAGAGGCAGTACTGAACATGTGTGCCAGTCGCCCGGGAGGGTTGGAGCGGAAGGTAGAAACTTGGCGAAGGGCAAATGGTGCCTCCCACGACGGTTTAGGGTCATCTGTTAAGAAGCCCTGCCTTATGCAAAGTGGTAGTAACCTCTGTACGGAGTTAGACCCCCCACAACATCATGTAGAGTTGCTTGATTATGTTATAGAATTGGAAAGTATTGTTGAGAGAGTGCCTCCGAAAAGTGCACCTATATTGGACAGGCTGAAAGAGCTAAAATCATCTCTGCAACAACAGAACAAGGAAACATTGTTGAGAGCCGAGGGTTCCAATGTTGTTGTGAAGCGGATAAAGGATGACATAGAGCACTATGAAGTACAGCTTGCAAAACTAAAGCACGAAAACCTTTTCAATGATGAGGACCTCAAAGAGGTTGAGGCTGATCTGGGAGCCAGTCGATGCATGCTTTGCCGACTTGGAAACAGTGAGGACATGCTGAAGCTAGAGAAGGAGGTTCATCTACAACAAGTAACTCCTATCATGTCTTAAGAAAGTGGGTTTGGTAGTGCATGCAACTTCTTAGTATCTATAAATGCTGCTTTTCTAGTTTGACAGAGTTTGGTGGTTTTGCTTCTGTATCGCAGTCGCATATTCTTGGTAGATTGCCAGGTCTAGGTGGATTTTTTGAGTTTTCTCTATGCTATTTTGCTACTTTTTGTCCATACTGATATCTTTTGGGTTTTTTTGGATATACTTTCTTGTTATGGTATCTTCTATCATGTTGTTTTTAGTAGTTTGGTAGTCTGATAAATCTTCTGTTTTTATAGTTTTGTTTGTGTTGCTAGTACCACTAAACCCTTATAGTGATAGCTGTTTTTCAGCTCTCCCCGTAACTGCCATAGTGAGTTAACCCACCCTACCAAAATCATCCAAACACTCTGGCTATCCCTACCATTTCACTGTATATAGGTGTGTGTGATTTAGGGACTTTCTCCATATTTTCTTAAAAACCCTCAGCTAGCTAGTCACTGCGCTAGTTGAGCCAAAAAAATAAATAAATCAAAAAAATAAAATATATTATGGCCCATTTGTGTGTAAATATTTCATTGTATATAGGGCCTAAATAAAAGGATTTTTCATAATTATTTAAATATTTCTACCTATGGTGTGTTATTTATGCTATGTACATTGACTCACCATTACCATACTTTTTATTACCATTTTGCATACTCTTTATTCTATATAAAAAATAATTTCATGCAAGCTTCTCTTATTTTTGGTGTAACTCCATCCCAACAAAAATCCAAAAAAACTAATTCTATTTATATGTATATTTTTTCACTATTGTGATTTTTTCCTTCCTACATCTATTCTCTATTACTCTCATAAATTAGACCACCAAAAATATTCATCTATTTAAGGTAGACTTATAATGAGAGAGATTTATTTTGACCACTTTATATTTTTTCCACCTATATTATTTATATTTGACATGTACATATTTTTTTAGACCCCTCAATATTTGATATTCTTAGTTGTACTATTCACTTATATCATGATCTCAATAATATCTTCAATTATAGACCTACCAAATAAGGTCAAGGGTATGTGGAATGCATGCATGTACCATGGGGGGCTCACTCTTGGAGGTATTCAAAAGAATCATCCAAAGAAGGACCTCACAAGGCTTTGTGCAGTGGAAAAAATAGTCGGTTTTGCTGAATTTTTAAAGATCACATGCTCCCCGAATTTGAAAAGGTGATACAAACAAAAGTTGTAGCTCGTGGGCTGAACTTTTACCTCAAATGTTTTCATATTTTTTTGAGCTACGAGCTGTGAGCTATGACTTTATTAGTGGACCCTTGTTTGCCCATGCTATGCAGCCACACTCCCTCTTCCACTTTATCATTTTCCTCTTTCACACACCCCTCTCCACTCATCATCCCCACCTCTCTCACCACTCCTCTCTGCACCCTACTCACCTTCTTCTCAACCTTGAAGAATAAGAGAAACC
This sequence comes from Adiantum capillus-veneris, assembly GCF_014529385.1. Lineage (NCBI taxonomy): Eukaryota > Viridiplantae > Streptophyta > Polypodiopsida > Polypodiales > Pteridaceae > Adiantum > Adiantum capillus-veneris. The sequence goes on from NC_140932.1 coordinate 42,756,115, forward strand.
ATGGTGAACTCATGTCTCCTACACACACTTCCATTCCAAACTTGACCACCTAGTCTCATTTTTCCTCATCCATATTATCCATATCTATCAAGAAAACCACAAAATTCAGCCTCTTCTCTTGAAAGACAGCACCATGTTGATTGATTACTCTTATTCAATCACCTTGGCTCTCAAGGAAGGTCAAGAGTGGAGAGAAAACGTACCGTCAAAGCTAGTGGACCGTCAACAAGCGTAAAAATTGACTCTACTCAGGACACTTGGAGCATCAACATTGTAAGAAATACATATTTTCTTACCCATTAAGAGTTTTTTCTTCGTTATTTGTATCCTACATGGATACTCCCATTGTAAGTATCCAATTCCATTTGTAAATCAATAAAAATACTAACTCTACTAATTTACTAACACTAACCTACTATGAAAAGTCCTATCACCTCCACTTCTGTCCTCTCTCTCTTCTTCATCTATCCCCACCAACTTCTTGATAATTCCAAGCAAAAGAAATTAGATAAGTGCTGAAAATCTAACCCAACCATGGTTAGAGGAGTAACCTAGCCCTCAAAATTGCTATAAAAGGAGGGTGTAGCTAGCACAAAGGGGGGAGCCATAAGCAAGAGCACTATGCTATAGCTTGAGAATCCAAGCTCAACCTCTCTAGAAGGAGATCTTGAGTGGAAGCTCATTGTATTATGCATATGCATGTGTTGTATTAGGGGTGATTAGCAAGGGAAATCTATGCCATTGTAAGAGAGAGTGATCATAGGGAACTCTATGCCATTGTAAGAGAGAGTGATCATTCAATTGAGAGTAGGAAATCTATCATTTCTCCTACTAGTGTAAGCCCAACATTTGCTGAATCAAGGAGGGTGGATTTGGATTAAGCTTGGATACTTTGTCTCTCTTCCAACATAAAATAATGGACAAAAATGATGTGTAAGTGTCTTGGTGTTTTTTTTAAGTTCTTCATAGCTTGTCTCTGGGTGTTGTCATCAATTTAGCCATAAATCCCACATACTGTAAGAGGGCGACAGGGTTGAGAGGACTCCCCTGGCTTTAAGACAGTGATTGGGGTGGATTTTCTTGTGATGTGTTGTGGTGTAATTTACTCAAGCGATGTTGAACAAATACTAATCTCACTTTCATTGGTCATGACAGATTTGTAAGAAGGTATTAGTGCAACAATCACCCCCTCCCCCTTCGCTCTTTTTATTACATATATAATTGTGTTTGCTTGATCACTGTTGAACATTTCAAAGCAGACTGAGCACTATCTCTCTCTCTCTCTCTCTCTCTCTCTCTCTCTCTCTCTCTCTCTCTACGCGTCCTAGTTCTCATCCAAAACTAGGTGGTGCCCCAAATTTGTGTAGGGTTAGGTTGCGGGTTTGTGTGTGTGTTTGCTATTTTTTCCAATCCCAACCCAATTGAGCAGCACGGGAGCCTAGAAAAGTGCTTAGAGGCCACTCTTCTTGTTGCCCGCCCCAGACCGCCTCAAATTGGTGTCCCCATGGAGGACGGCTTTTGTATGTTTTGTGTAGGCTCAATCTTTAGCATAGTCAAGTAGTTTGCATGAATCACGGGAATTTGTATGATCCCTTCATTCCCATTGCAAGGCAAAAGGTGCACATAATTGTTAGTACTAAGTTGTAATTTCAACGAGTAATTCGTAGGATTTTAGGTCCGCTTAGGTTGGCCGAGATAAACGCTTCAGTGAATCCTTTTATTTTGCCTCTCATTAGGTACGACCTTAGTTTGGACGTCTATATTTTTGTTTTGTTTTAAGAATTAAGGCATGCATAGACCATGGATAATGGCCCAGGAATAGAGGTTTTTCCCTTCCATTTCACTCCACACATTAGAGTAAACATTGCAATTAGTAGAAAAATCCATTTTCAACAACGTATGGTGTTCATGTTTGGTGCCCAAAGAGTAGGAGAAATTCTCACGTCACCAAACCTTGTCATTCTACCTCCTATTGATTATCATAGGTCATTTGATGTGAATATTTTTATTTTGTTGTAGAATAGATTGCAATTTAGAAAATATTATTGTGTAAATCTTTTAAAGAAAGAAAAAACAAAAACGTGTGTCACTTTGAAATCAATTCAATGGAGAGCCAACGCCAAATTTATGGATATCCTCTTTTCTTTGGAGAGCCTGGAGAGGATGCAGAATTACTTTTAGCGAATTTCAAGATGCCTTGCCGTATGAAGAGGATAGTAACTGATCAAGAACATGTAGAAATGTTTGAGGTGGTCCTTAGGAAAGATGCTAGCACTTGGTTTGACTCTTTGCTTGAGGAAGTTAAGGGGAATTACACAGAAGTTTTGAATCGTTTCAAGAAATACTTCTTTGATCCCCAAAACACTCAAAAACTATGGCAAGACATTGTTTCTCATAAGCAAAAAGACTTAGATGACTACTACTTGTACAAGCAAGAGTTTCTACGTCTTTGGGCTCTATGGATACGAAATGTTGCTAACCCTGGTGATGGTGCATAATTTCTAAAGAAGGAGAGGTTCATAGCCGGACTCTTTCTTGACCTTAAGATAAAAGTTGAGGCGGGTGCACCTGCTACCTTTGATGCAGCTGAAACTAGGGCTGCTGAGAAATATAGAAAACTCAAGTGCCTAAGGGGAGAGGTTCCAATAGAAGGTCTTAGACCCAAAGGTAAGTCACAAGCATCAACATCTAGGGAGCTTCCTGAGGTAACGGCGGACGTGATTGAGAAGTTAAATGAATCTTTAAGCAGCTTGTCAATTCACCTTGCACAAGCTATAGGTCCAAAGGGACAAGCAAAGAAGTCTAAAGAGCAAGATCCACGACCTAGGAGAGTCTTGAAATGTTGGAATTGCGGAGAGTCTGGACATGGATGTATAGTTGTCCTTGGCCCTGTGGGGAGACAGGGAGACCTAACTTGAATTACCCAGTGATGAATGCAGGTAAAGGAACTGGTCAACAACCAAGGCTTCTACAAAGGCCAAATGGAGCAAGACCACCTCCACAAGGAGTGGAAGGAGTTCCACCTTTTCCAGACCCAAATGTGCATGTGGTACATGTGAAAAACCAAATGAGGTTGACATGGAAGCAAATGGCATTAAGCGTGGCAAGGAAAAGGTAAAGAGAAAGAAGGTGTCACATCACAGAGTGACCATGGACGAGGCAAGAAGGCAAAGCAGACCAAGGAAGCTAAGAGGACTCGACGTCATATCAATCTCCAAGACTTTCCTCTTGGACATGGTATGGCTCCATACAACCTATTGGAATACATGAGAGGTAAGGGTCCTGATATCTCATGGCCTTAGTTTCTTGCATTATGCCCACAAGTTAGGAGGGATTTAACGAAGGCAGTTAGCACTAGGAGAAAGATAAAAGAGAGTGTTCCTGTTGTAAAAATTGCACATGCTGAAATGAATGAGGATATTACACCTGTGCTAGATTGTTACATCAAAGGAAGATTGGTTAGGAAAGGTCTGGTGGATGGAGGTGCACAAATTTGCATCATGACAGAAGGACTCATGCAAAGACTAGGCATGCACATCCATGAGACACCTGAAATTAAAGTCAAAATGGCAAACAATAGCAAGGCTAGGTGCGTAGGCATTTGGAAAAATGTCTTTGTGGAGGCCTTTGGCATTAAGAAGGCAGTGGATTTCTATGTCATGTCTACCAAAGGAAATGGTTACCCATTTATCCTAGGAAGACCATGGCTAATGAAAATGAGAGCTTTGTAGGATTGGGAGAGTGGAAAGCTAATTTGCAGGAATGACAATCATAAGAAGGTTGTCTTTTACAGAAGGAGAAACGCCAAGAGGAGCTCCATGAAGAATCATCTCAAAGTGAGACGGAGGAAGGCTGGACCGATAGCACCTCAGAAGGAGAAAGTAGCGGCAGCATTACTGAAGAGGAGTCTTCCATCGAAGTCATGGGGGTAAGGTTTAATGCAAACAACCAAGAGACCTCTTGCCTAGGTTTGGAAGAGTTAGGTTCCCAAGAGAACCAAAATGTCCAAGATGAAGGAATGTTAGAAGGTATGTTATCTACAACACTTACAAAGGATGAAAGAGAGGAGCTCAAAGGTGTGTTAAGGAAATTTCCTAGGCTTTTTGCTAAAGACTACACCGATGTGCGTGGAGTAGATGTTGTTCAACACAAAATTGAGTTGAAGCCAGAGGCCACACCTAAGGCTCAGAAGCTATGAAGGCTAGGAGTCATCAAGGAGCAGGCTCTACTCAAGGAGGTAAGAAAGATTCTAGCAACAGGTTTCATTTATCCAGTGGAGAATTTAGAGTGGGTCTATCCTGTTGTTGTAACTCCTAAGAAAAACGGCAAGTGGAGGGTGTGTGTGGATTACCGTCCACTCAATGAGGCAACAAAAAGAGATCACTTTCCCCTCCCATTTCAAGATGAGATACTAAATGAGGTAGCTGGTCATGAGAAGTACACTATGTGTGATGGCTACTCGGGTTACTTTCAAATAGGTATCGCATTGGAAGATCAATTAAAAACAACCTTCATCACTCCTTGGGGTTGTTATGCATTTAGAGTTATGCCATTTGGCCTGACAAATGCTCCTACAACTTTCCAACGTTTTATGAACATGGTGTTTCAAGCATTCTTTGGAAAGTCAATCAGAGTGTTCATTAATGATTTCTGCACTTATAGCTCAAAATCATTGCATCTACAAAGGGTAGAAGAAGGTTTAAAGAAGCTCTACGACATGGGAGGTCAACTCAACCCCGACAAGTGTCCCATAGGTGAGGATGAAGTGATCTTGCTTGGTCACAAGGTTTCCTATAAAGGCATTGAGGTGGATCCTTCAAAGGCAAAGGCTCTTATTGAGCTCCCATCACCCAAGAATCTCAAAGAGGTCATCTCATTCATTCAAAAGGTGAATTATATGTCACGCTTCATTCACTTAGCTTCGGAGTTTCTTCACCCTTTGCAAAAGTTGACACAACAAGTAGAATTGGCATGGTCTTATGAGCTTGAAGAGTACTTTTGTAACATTAAAGTCATTTTGTCAGAGATACCAACACTCATGCCTCCTTGTTGGGAGTGCACATTCATTGTTAGCTCTAGGTTTGGGAAGGAAACAATTGGTGCAATTTTATTACAACAAGATCCCCACAGTACCAGGATGCAACCCATGTACTTTGCTAGTAGGGTCATGAATGCTTTGGAGAGAGGCTACACAGAGGCAGAACTCATGATGCTTTCTCTCATGTTTGCAGTGAGAAAGTTTAGATCCTACTTGCTACCAAAACCTTTTGTAATTCTCACTGCAGAAAATTTGTTTCCTTGGGTTTCATCTCAAATGAATCTTAGCACTAGGATCTCAAAGTGGATTATGGAATTGCAAGAGTTCCAATACTCTTTCAAGGTAGAAGATAGTGTGCGTGCACAATTGGCAGGGATACTTACTTATAGGGTACATGAGAAGGAGATTAAGGTGCCTGAAGTAAAGACCCTACCATTGCCACCACCTTAAAGTATTCCTAATACTTTTACCTTGTTCTTTGATGGAGCTTTTCAACGAGCCACAGGAAAAACAGGGGGAGGGCTAGTATTGCTCAAACCAAGTGGAGAGGTGGTCATGAAAGAGAAGGTCAATCTACCAGGTTCAACTAGCAACAATGAAGCAGAATACGACACACTACTTCATGGTTTAAAGATATGCATTGGCTAAGGTATACAACGTCTCATGGTAAAAGGGGATGCACTTCTCATTGTGAAGCAAATTTTAGGCATTTGGGAATGCAAGAATGAAAGCTTAAGGACAAAAGTTCATGCCATTTGTAGGATGTTTAATCAATTTAAAGAAGTGCAACTATATCATATTCCTAGGAAACAGAATGAAGATGTCGATTTACTTGCACAACAAGCAGTTACATGTGTTGAGAAAGAAGTGCAGGTCATCATGGTGGCAGCAACTGTCAAGCAATCGAGATACCAGGGATTGGAGTCATTGACTCCCATTATTAGCTATATTTTGGAGGGTGAGTTTCCACAAGACTTCACGAAGGCTCAAGAGAGGAGACTGATGAAGAAGGCAAGCACGGATCTCTTCCTAGAAGGATCCCTCTATCAAAGAGGGAAGCATCAAGTGTGCAGAAGAGTACCAACTATTGAGGAAATCCCAGCCATTCTAAAAGGTTTGCATGAGGAAGCGTGTGGTGGTCATTTTTCATAGGAAGTCACTGCAAAAAAGATTTTTCTTGCGGGGTATGTTTGGCCAAGTCTGCATGTGGATGTCCAACATCTGTGTAAAAGTTATCACAATTGTCAGGTAAATGGGAATAGAAGATTGGTTTATGGTCCAAGGCAAATCGTGCTTGCAAATGGACCCTTTGAAAAGTGGGGCATTGATGCTATGGGTCCTCTGCCTAGGACAAAAAATGGTAAACTCTACATTCTAGTGGCTATAGACTATATGACTATGTGGGTGGAAGCACAAAGTGTGGAAAAGGTAAATGAGAGGACAATGAGAAAATTTGTCTACACTCACATTTGTTGTAGATTTGGCACACCTTTGGAGATTGTTTCTGATAATGGTCCAAGGTTTAGAAAGGGCTTGCTCACAGAAGTCTGTGAAGAACTTCACATTCTACATCGTCATACTACACCCTACTATCCCCAATCAAATGGTTTGGTAGAAAAAGCTAATGGTGTCATTGCAGGCATCATTAGAAAGATGATGAAAAACAAGACAAAGTTGTGGGATGACTTCTTGGATGGTGCCTTGTGGGCGTATCGAACCACATATAGGGAAGCCACGGAGTTCACACCATTTCACTTGGTCTATGGTCAAGAGGCTTTACAACCAATTGAGCTCAACATTCCAACAATGCGACTTCATGGCAAAGCAGCACAAGATGATCAAGAAGCATGGATGGATCAACTTTTTACCTTAGCTGAGCTTGAGTGGAAAAGAGAAGCAACATACGAGTGCTACAAGAGGAAAGCCACACAGACGAAGGAAAAGCTTAACAAGAAACTGAAGGAAAAAGGCATCAATGAAGGAGATCTTGTGCTAAGGTATGACAATTGACTCGATAATCATTTTGATGTCAAATTTGAAACTAGATGGCAGGGGCCATACATAGTCAAGAAGGCTTTCAATGCAAGGTACTATCAACTTATGGACTTGAATGGGAAAGAGCACTCCAGGAAGGTAAACGGGTATCGCTTGAAGCCTTATTTGAGTCGCCTTCTACCAAAGGATCTACCAAAGATCTGTCAAAAGGTAGCTATCTCATGTAGGTATTGTTCCATGAAGCATGAGTGTAACTCAAACCAAAATTCTGAGGGGCCAAACAATGAAGATCTCGTGAGGGACTCTGAAGCACTCTCTTTGGAAAAGATGCTCTATGATGGTACATGAATATACCATCATCCTGGGGGAGGGCTAATTATAGCCGTTTTTCGGCTCTCCCTGTAATTGCCATAGTGAGTTAACCCACCCTACAAAAATATTCCAAACACTGTGGATATCCCTACCATTTCACTGTATATAGGCGTGTGTGAGTTATGGACTTTTTCCATATTTTCTTAAAAACCCTCAGCTAGCTAGTCACTGTGCTAGTTGAGCCAAAACAATAATAATAAAATAAAATAAAATATATTATGGCCCATTTGTGTGTAAATATTTCATTGTATATAGGGCCTAAATAAAAGGATTTTTCATATTTATTTTGGTATTTATTTAAATATTTCTACATATGGTGTGTTATTTATGCTATGTACATTGACTCACCATTACCATATTTTTTATTACCATTTTGCATACTCTTTATTCCATATAAAAAATAATTTCATGCAAGCTTCTCTTATTTTTGGTGTAACTCCATCCCAACAAAAATCCAAAAAAACTAGTTCTGTATATTTTTTCACTATTGTGATTTTTTCCTTCCTACATCTATTCCCTATTACTCTCATAAATTAGACCACCAAAAATATTCATCTTTTTATGGTAGACTTATAATGAGAGAGATTTATTTTGACCCCTTTATATTTTTTCCACCTATATTATTTATATTTGACATGTACATTTTTTTTAGACCCCTCAATATTTGATATTCTTAGTTGTACTATTCACTTATATCATGATCTCAATAATATCTTCAATTATAGATCTACCAAATAAGGTCAAGGGTATGTGGAATGCATGCATGCACCATGGCGGGCTCACTCTTGGAGGTATTCAAAAGAATCATCCAAAGAAGGACCTCACAAGGACTTTGTGAAGTGGAAAAAAAAGTCGGTTTTGCTGAATTTTTAAAGATCACATGCTCCCCAAATTTGAAAAGGTGATACAACAAATGTTTTAGCTCGTGGGCTGAACTTTAACCTCAAATTTTTTCATATTTTTTTGAGCTACGAGCTCTGAGCTATGATTTTATTGATGGACCCCAGTTTGCCCATTCTATGCAGCCACACTCCCTCTTTCACTTTATCATTTTCCTCTTTCACACACACTTCTCCACTCATCATCCCCACCTCTCTCACCACTCCTCTCTGCACCCTACTCACCTTCTTCTCAACCTTGAAGAATAAGAGAAACCATGGTGAACTCATGTCTCCTACACACACTTCTATTCCAAAATTGACCACCTAGTCTCATTTTTCCTCATCCATATTACCCATATCTTTCAATAAAAACCACAAAATCCAGCCTCTTCTCTTGAAAGACAGCATCATGGTGATTGATTACTCATGTTCACTTACCTTGGCTCTCAAGGAAGGTCAGGAGTGGAGAAAAAACGTACTGTCAAAGCTAGTGGACTGTCAACAAGCGTCAAAATTGACCCTACTCAAGACACTTGGAGCATCAACATTGTAAGAAATCCATATTTCCTTATCTATTAAGAGTTTTTTCTTCCTTATTTGTATCGTATATGGATACTTCCATTGTAAATATCCAATTCCATTTGTAAATTAATAAAAATACTAACTCTACTAATTTACTAACACTAACCTACTATGAAAAGTCATATCACCTCCACTTCTCTCCTCTCTCTCTTCTTCATCTATCCCCACCAACTTCTTGAATAATTCCAAGCAAAAGAAATTAGATAAGTGCTGAAAATCTAACCCAACCATGGTTAGAGGAGTAACCCTAGCCCTCGAAATTTTTATAAAAGGAGGGTGTACCTAGCACAAAAGGGGGGGAGCCATAAGCAAGATCACTATGCTATAGCTTGAGAAGCCAAGCTCAACCTCTCTAGAAGGAGCTCTTGAGTGGAAGCTAATTGTCATATGCATATGCATGTGTTGTATTAGGGGTGATTAGCAAGGGAACTCTATGCCATTGTAAGAGAGAGTGATCATTCAATTGAGAGTAGGAAATCTATCTTTTCTCCTACTAGTGTAAGACCAACATTTGCTGAATCAAGGAGGGTGGATTTGGACTAAGCTTGGATACTTTGTCTCTCTTCCAATGTGAAGTAATGGACAACAATGATGTGTAAGTGTCTTGGTGTTTTTTTTAAGTTCTTGATAGCTTGTCTTTGGGTGTTGTCATCAATTCAACCATAAATTCCACATACTGTAAGAGGGCAACAGGGTGGAGAGGAATCCCTTGGCCTTAAGACAATGATTGGGGTGGCTTTTCTTGTGATTTGTTGTGGTGTAATTTACTCAATCTATGTTGAAAAAATACTAATCTCACTTTGATTTGTCGTAACAGATTTGTAAGAAGGTATTAATGCAACAAGCATCCCCTCCCCCTTCTCTCTCTTTCTTACATATATAATTGAGTTTGCTTGATCATTGCCGATACATTTCAAAGCAGCCCGAGCACTATCTCTCTCTCTCTCTCTCTCTCTCTCTCTCTCTCTCTCTCTCTCTCTCTCTCTCTCTCTCTACGCGTCCTAGTTCGCATCCAAAACTAGGTGGTGCCCCAAATTTGTGTAGGGTTAGGTTGCGCGTTTGTGTGTGTGTTTGCTGTTTTTTCCAATCCCAACCCAATTGAGCAGCACGGGAGCCTAGAAAAGTGCTTAGAGGCCACTCTTCTTGTTGCCCGCCCTGGACCGCCTAAACAAGTAGCTTCAATTAGTTTTTTGTAATGCTTTGGTAGTTTTCTGGAGTGGATCTAACAATGTTCTTTTGGTAGTTTTGGTTGCTTTTGGGTAGTTTATTGGTGGACTGGGGTGTATTCGAATGCTTTTAGTACTAACTGGTAGCATTTGGTACTGTTCTGACACTTCCTTTGGTAGTTTATGGTTTTGGTAACGACACAACTTTGAATGTATTGGTACTTTTAGGGTTTTAGGTAGCTTCTTACAATGCTTTTTTGGTGGCTGTTAGGATTTTTGGTGCTAATTGGTAGCTCATGGTTATGATTTGGTACTAATTGGTAGCTCATGGTTATGATCTGGCACTAATCGGTAGCTGTTGGTTATGATTTTTGGTACTAGTTGATAGCTCATGGTTATGATTTGGTACTAATTGTTAGCTCATGGTTATGATTTGGTACTAATTGGTAGCTCTTGGTTATGATTTGGTACTAATTTTGGTAGTTTACGGTTGTCTTCTTGCATTGATGACCTGCTAGTTTTTGGTACTAATTGGTAGTATGATGGCTTTGGTACTGTCTGCTAGGTTCTGGTACTGAGTAGTAGTATGATGGCTTTGGTCAGTGTGTGATAGTTCTTGGTACTAATTGGTAGTATGATGGATTTGGTATTGTCTACTAGTTTTTGGTACTAATTGGTGATGGCCTTGGTACTGTCTACTAGTTTTTGGTAGTATTATGGCATTGGTACCGTCTGCTACTACTGTTTGGTACTAATTGGTAGTATGATGGCCTTGGTACTGTCTGCTACATTTTGGTACTAATTGGTAGGATGATGCCTTTGGTACTGTCTGCTAGCTTTCGGGTTCTAATTTGGGACTGTTCGTATTGCTGTTGGTTGACAGCAGGATGAGTATGATGTGCTGGAGGCAACATGGAAGGAAGCACAAGACCATGTCCTATTTGTGAAGCAGATGATTGTTGTTGTTCAACGGGGGGCATTAGGAGAAATATGAACCTTGCATGGGCCTTGTAAGGAATCCTATTTTTTAGGGATTAAGGCTAATGTTGTGTGGGGTTTAGGGGGCAAGGGCATTGAAGAAGGTAGTTTTGAGTAGGCTTTTCTAGCCTTTTTTTTAGACAAATGTAGGATGTGGACCTAAAGGGTTGCTTTCTCTCTCTAGCTTTTTTTAAAGTGAAGGAAGCATAGGGGTGTGTCCACATCAGCAATTCCGTGGGTCAAAAAGAGTCAAAATTTGACTTTTTTTTAAAAAAATTATTTTTATTTGGTTTTTACTTAAAACTCCCTCCCAACATATATACATATCCAAAAATCATTTTTTGACCCATTTTTTAACCCAGAAGCTTAGAAAGTCCATTTTTTCAAAAATCTTTTCCCCCAAAAAGTAATAAACATTTTGTTCTCTCCTCCTCCTCCCTCCTCTCTCCCTCTCCCTCTCCTCTCCCTCTCTGCCCCTACCTTCCTCCTCCTCCCCAATCTCTCCCTCCCCCCCCTCCCTCCTTCTCTCCTCCCATCCTGCTTGGCCTCTCTACCCTTCCCCCTCTATCTTTTCATCATTTGCTTCCTCACACAACAACTTCCATGGTGCTCACGGACATCAAAAATGGTTTGCTTCCACCACCACGTACTCCGCACACCAAAAACATACATATTCGCTTACCCACGGCATTTGCACCGAAGACCACTAGTGAGGGTGATCAAAGGTCATCACAGGAACGTCGCACTGCTTGTGAGATCAATGTTGACATTTGGGTGGATGTCCATTTGTACCCTTACAATCCTATAAGCTGCTTCCATCCACCGTTTAATAGACTTTCCACATTTCTTCAATTTCTTGGGAGAGGAGAAGCAGGATTGTTAGGCTATTGCAAGCGACTGTGTATGGGTGCAGGTGCTTCTTTGCATATGTGGATGCATGAATGTCAAGCTCTTCATCTCAAGATGACGACATTACAAGAGAGTGTTGCCTCTTCAGAGAGGGTAGTTAAAAGTCTTGAACAACAAATGCAAGAAAAGCAGTCCCACATCCAGAAGCTTACCAACACCATCAAATACTTGAAAGAAACACCCCTTGGTGCAAGGGAACGCAAATGCCCGTATTCATCCATTGAAACTCTTGCACATTCCGGAGGAGCACGCAAATGACGATTACATCCACAAGGTGATTTGGTCTTTACTTGCATGATGCATTCTTACTTCACACTATTTTCTAACATTTATGTTTATTTGTTCCCAGAAACTTCATCTAGGAGGCATGCGGTGGAACAAGCCAAGATAATCGAGTCAACCTTCTCACTAGCTGTCTCAATACCGAGGACGTGATTTCTATCTTACAATCACCTGGAGGTAAGCACATTAAGGATGCAGTCACCAAGGACCTTATGCGTAAATTAAGAAATGTGGTTAGTGATGATGATGTTCAAGAAGCTTGTGATGAGGCTGGAATCAGCACCAAAGCCTATCAGGATATTTTTCAACTCCTAAAGGATGCCCTCAAAGAACATGGCATTGTGGAAAACCTATTTCCCGTTTCTCACAAGGTCAATCTCGCAAAGAAGGCCACAAACAAAGATTTGTTCTCCCGCATTGGGACATACCTACACATTGAGGACACAATGCCAACTTCCCTTTATGCTTCGTGCGCAACAAAGACAAGGGGAAAAGGTAAGAAACAATCCGTAAGACCTTCGGAGAAGGGCTTTCCTTACACAATGTGGAACAATATTTTCGTGGATCTTAGAAGGCTTCAAGAAGACATGCTTAGATTTTACGAGTTACTTGAAGAAGGTGACACACTTTAATTTTTTCTTTGGTATTATTCTTATCATAGACGCTGAAGTTTAAGGTCTTAGCACTATTTATTTTGTAGTGCTTGGCACAAAAGTCGCTTTTGTGCTGAAACTCGATGAGTGTCAAATAGTGAAAGGCCGAAGGTTAGAGAGGCTAAGTGTCACTCTAATGAACGAGGCACTTCTGCAAACCAAGCGAAGGGATTTAGTCGAGCCATATCCCACCCTATCTTTTAGCGTGCAATCAGAGAAAGACATTTGGTGGTTGGGTGCTATTGAGGTGCCCAAAGAGACCAATGGAGTACTTTCATGGATTTTTGAGAGAACTCCATGGATCACAGAAGTAATACACTCCCAAATTGCAGGTTAGAAGTTGGAGATTGAGGGCTTTGGTAGTTATGATGTGGAGTGGCACTTAGGTGGGGATTTGAAGAACATAAAGTGTTTGCTTGGATGCAAACAAGGGGCTTCTTCTCTCATGCCTTGTCCATTTTGCACTCGAGGGTACAAACCTAATGGACAAAAATCACATAAGAGCACTGCAAAGGCCGGTTACATGCTTCCATGGCAAGGGCATGGAGAACAAGGGTTAGATTGTCGTGATGTCAGAGATGAAGGTAGAGAATGGGAAGCGTCTATTCTGAGATGTCCCATGCTCAATGCCCCAGACCGTGATCAAAAGGACCACGCTTGGAATCCAATCTTTTGATTTCCTCTATCGAATGTACATTTTTGTACATTACACGCATTCATGCGCATTTTTGATAGGCTATTGAAGCTCCACATTGACTATGCTTTCACAATGAAATCGTTGGAAAAGTCCCAGGAAGCGATCGAAAGAGTGGAGGTACTCTTGAATTCCATTGGCTGTCACGGTGGAAATGTGTCTATAGTTGCTGCAAAGAACACAGGGGAGGCCCATGAAAGTGCTCAAAAAGTGTCAATGAGTGGACAAAAAGCTAGACACTTTTTGAAGAGAGTTTCCCAAGGAAAGCCAAGTCGATATAATGCTCAAAACAGCTCCAACCAGCAGGCAGGTAACCTTTGGGAGCTTTGGAAGGAGTTATGCAAAGCTACTACTAACAATGATTCAAATGGCGAGCTTGCAAACAAGCGCAAGCAAGTTTGGGCCCATTTTGATAAAATGGTCAAGCTTATGGGCCTTAATAGCACAACAGAAGAACAACGTCAATCATTTCAAGAAGCTTTGGCGGATTTTACCAAGGTGTTCACCCTTTCTTGGGGTGAAAATAACATCACACATTACATGGTAAGTCATTCATGGTGTGTTCATTACAAGGGATTGTTTTTATTTAATAATGTGGATCGTTTACTCATGTGAACAACATATCTTGTTTGTGCATGGTGCATTTTTTATGCACAAGTATGGATCGCTTGAAATTTTTAGCACTCAAGGAATGGAGAAGTCCCATTACCGAGCAAGGGGAGTGTACTTCAAAAATACTCGACATGGTGGTGGAATGGTGCAATCCAATTATTTGGAGGAGATGTTCAACTGGTTTTTTCGCAAAACATTTGCTCGTAAGCTCACAATGGAGCGTGCGCGACAATCCAAGATTGCTATTGAAGTGCGAAAATGGAGTCGTCAAGAGCATAGAAACAAGTGGCAAATGTCGCAAGGTCCCACCAAGCATGCTCCATGGCGGCGATGCAAAGTGCGACAAGGATCAAAGTGGATACTGCGTGAGTCACTAAACGTAAACGCAGGGTCCAACTCTTAGCGACATGTTTATTTAAAAAATAATACTTCTTTTAAAAGAATTAGTGTGAACAGTGCCCTTTTTAAATGGGCCCTTATAAATATTGCATGGTCTCATGAATCACTCATTTCTTAAGAGCACGTGAGCTCTTACCAACGAAATGGCGCGCACCAAACAAACCGCGAAAGAGCATCCCCTTGCCAACAAAAACACCCTCCAAGGATGTGAGAAGCCGTCATGGCTTAAAGGCACAAGAGAACGGCCACGAACACCTGGCCGTTCCAGGAACTCTTCTGGTAGTGGGCATGGTGGTAGGGCACGAGAGTCATCAAGGACTGTTGAATCTCCACCTCCTCAAGATATAACACCTAGAAAGAGAATGAAGCAACGTGCCCAACGCTGGAGAGAAGCACGAGGCCAGCAAACATCAGAGTCTGATAGGGAGCAGCCGTCGCGCCCCCAATCACAAGCAGGACCATCCAGAACTCGTGTGGTCCATCACCAAATCAGAGAGTGAGCCAGCATGGCTGCGAGAAAAAATACCGCGCACACACCGCGTGTCCGTTGGGGGGAAGACATTGCCTCAAGGCCAGAGAGCTCTCCCCACATGACAAGATCGGCAATCAAGGGAAGAAAAGGAATCAGAAGAGGTTGCAGAACCAGCCCCTAAGCATGTAAATAGGCACAAGTCTAAGTTTTCCAAGAAGCCTAAACGCCACCCGCCAGCAAATGTAAAAGTTCCCCCAAGACAACCGCAGCGGCGCCAAAAAATAGCAAGGGCATTTGCAGAAATCCGCCACTACCAGAAGATGACGGAGCTCTTGATTTGACGCGCCCCCTTTGCTTGCACTGTGAAGGAGGTGCTTCAAAGCTATGGAAATCAGTATAGAATGTAAACAATAGCGCTAGAGGCTATTCAAGAAGCTGTAGAGGCCCACATCATTTCGGTGTTGGAAGATACCAACCTATGTGCCATTCATGCAAAGCGAGTGACAATACAGCCAAAAGATATGCAGCTTGCACGTCGATTGCGACGAGACTTTGAGCATTAGCTGAAGTTACCCCTCTTTTTGTATTGCACACCCTTATCTTTGTAATGATTTGACTTTCCAATGACAATATGATCAACAATTGTGTTTACTCTGTGTATTATCTTTGTAATTTCAAGTTCTGTATGTAATTGCAGTCAATTTCAGTAAATTTGTGCATTTTAAGTACCCTTGGGGGTAGATAAGCCTAAAAGGGGCAGAAAAAGGCCTGGCCACAAGGGCGCGCAAATGGCCCATCCAAAACTCTTGGATGGGCCATTTGCGCGCCCTTGTGGCCAGGCCTTTTTCTGCCCCTTTTAGGCTTATCTACCCCCAAGGGTACTTAAAATACACAAATTTACTAAAACCTATTGGTTTTGCATCAATATTTTACATGGATCCTTGTGGACACCTTTTTTGGTCATTTCAAGCTTTGAATTCCTTATAGGATATCAAAACAAATAACATATTGTGAAACCAAGTGTCTATGCAACATTAATTTGGATTTTTCAAATGTCCAATGCAATTGGACTTTTTGGTGGAGGGGTATACTAGGTAGAGCTAAAGCAGGTGATAGTGTGCTGGAAAATTCATTTCATAATTGATTTCAGCTTTTCTAGTGTCCTTGAGTCTGAACATATGCTGGAATTGCCATAAAAAGGGTGCATTTAAATGAATGATGCAAAACCAATCCATTGCAGTATATTTGTACTTTTTAGTACCCTAGGGGGTAGATTGGCTTATAAGGGGCAAAAAAATGCCTGGCCACAAGGGCGCACAAATGGCCCATCCAAAACTGATGGATGGGCCATTTGCGCGCCCTTGTGGCCAAGCATTTTTATGCCCCTTATAGGCTAATCTACCCCTAGGGTACTTAAAAAGCACAAATATACTGAAATTGACTGCAATTACATACAGAACTTGAAATAACAAAGTCACCAATCAAAAAACAATTCATATCACCAATTGAAACAATTTTCAAGATTGACAAATCTGATTCAAAAGAATTATAGAGAGACAATTTCAAATATTTTTTATTCCTTCTAGCACGATGATTTTACATCATGTATCTGAGGAGTTCATAATTTTTTTTGACCATTTCCTGGCGCCTATTTTGCGTGTAAGGCAACTCCCCAGTCAAGAGGGACTGCACTATGGCATTTGGGTTAGTTGAGCCAATGGAAGCATGTATCCCTATCTGGGCAAGCACTTTACCATGAAAGCCAGTGCCAAACGCTGTGCATACAAGGGATCTACGCACTAGGAACACTTGATGCGCAGTTTGAGCAATGGTGCTCAAACACAAAAACTTGCTCAAAGCTTTTAACGACCAAGTCATAAAATGGGCTTGGGGAGTAAATCCATTATGGATAATGGCCACATCGCCAGGGGGGAGTTGTCCTAGGTAATGCGCAAGGGAAGCTTGAGGTCCAAAGCACATCCGCTTGCCACCCGTCCTTGCAGCAAAATCATCAACCTCCACAACATCCTGTCATAAACCGATGAAGGTTGAGAAAAAAGACAATGAAGGATAAAATAGTAACATGAAAATTAGGATACAGTTTATCTCCTGCTCCTTGTCGTCCTCCTCCCTGTTGCCCTTTGCATCCAGGTCAATGCTCCCATGCACCACAGATACAAGCTTTGGATCATCAGATGGGAGGTCTCATAATGGCATAGACATCCTAGCAGCCTCAACCTTGTCTTGGTGTGCTGTTCCTTCCGCTGCAGGGTTCATGGGCATAACCTGTTGCTCCTTGGTGTCCTTGATAAAGGACCCAACTTGAAGGTGTGGTAAGCGGAGCTCCTCCAAATCAGGTTCCTCGCTCACCAAGAAGATAAATGTTGCGAGCCGAGAAAGGTACTCCACCCCCAACTTGCGCTTCTTGAGCGTTGACACCCCAGGGGCTTTCTCGTCCAAGTAATGGCTTGCATCGGTTGCAATTTCTTGGAATCGTTGCAACCGCTTGGAGAATGGGCGATCACCTTTGTGTATATAGCGCAAAACATCGCAAGGCACCTAGATCCCTGCATGTGGGGGGATAGATACATAATATTTTATGATGTGCTCCTCCATGAACGCAGAAATCTCCTCAAATGCATCCATGTGAAGGGCAACTGTGGCGTCAAGGTCAGGGAGACGAGTAAAAAAGGTGTGGAGGTCCAACTTCCCTTTGTATTTGGTGTCCTCGAGGAAGAGGATGAAGCGTGACAAAGGGGTGGATGTGGGTGCAGATGCAGAGGGTGTGGCAGCATCCATGTCTAGCCTGGGGTGTGGATAGCGAGTGGAGGAGCTCAAGAGTTGCAAAAGTGAAAATAGTGAATGAGTTAGGTGGCCCCCCTTTTATAATGGACCCTTTTTTTAAGACATTAAAAAAAAAAAAGCACTTTCACCAAAAAATGATTTCTCATCCCAATGCAAAAAATTATATTCAAAGGCATGATTTGCCGAAGCAAATCATGTTGATTACAGCGGGGATCAATATGAAAATTGCAAGAGAGTTTAACAAAGTTATAAATTGATAGCATAGTTCCATCTATCCCCCAGTCCTCCTCGACCTTCAATTTGTCTTCCATTCGCTTCCCAATCTGCGGACATTCATTACAATAAGCATCTAATGATCGACAAACCATGATGTATTGAAAATGTGGTGGAAGGATTCTCACCTTGTGACCTTGTAAACAAAATTGTGCTTGTTGAAGGGCCTCAAAACCCATAATAACCAAATGTTCTCGAACATTACTGAGAGTCCAATGCTTGTTCACTTGGACTGCCTCCAAAGCATCGCTGGGCATCTTCACTACAATGTCAAAGCATGCAATAGCGTTGTCTACACTCTGTAAGGGAGTCCACACTCCAAGCTTGCACATCCAACGATCATAGTGAAATCGTATGTACAAGGAGGTGCGGGATTTCAAATAGCGCATTCCAATACCTGAAGCTCCAACCTTACAACGGTACCGGTCCCCGTTGTGCATGCCCTCCACAAAACCCCAGTCCTATTCTAAAAGCCTTCCTAATTCCTCGTAATGCGCATCTTTACATACAAGCATTGTGGTAGTCTCCACAAATCCAAACTCTTTAAAAATGTGCACAAAACAATGAATAGGCAAACACCAACTCAAGACCACAGACCTAGAAGCTTTAGAGTATTTCAAAGAGTTTTGGACATCCATTATCATCTTTTGCTTGAAAGATGCTACCGACCACAAATCTGGGACCGTCCACTCCATACTTAATAAGGAAGTTACTTTGATGGGTTCAAGCGTTCCAAATGCTTGTGTAGAATTAGGGACAATATAGGAGTGAGAATAGAAGAAAATCCTTCTTTGAACCAGTTTGGTTGGACAAATATGTGGGAACATTATTGCTCCAATATCCGCATGTATAGCATTGAATGTGCCGGAGAGACTATGTAGTGGGTGCTCCTCCACCAACGTGGATGGAAATATGACTATAAATGCATGACAAATGTTAAGTATGAATCCATAATAACATTACACTATGATTTCACACCTAGCTTTGTATTCTCAAAACATGTACTTACAATGTGTTGGAAATCGAGGTGGTTGTTGCAAGTGCATGGTTGACATTGAGAAAACATGTTGCACAATGGCTACGGTCCCCTTGTCTTTGCGGTTCTTGAAGCCAAGGAGCTTTCCTTTCCAATGAAGATCTAAGTTTGCACGATTTCGCACACGATGAGGGCCAACAACAGATGGTTGCATGTATACCCAAGCACCTTTGGTGAACTCTTGTGGCACCCACTCATCATCTACACCTCTAGTGTTGTGGCATGCAAGTGCTGTGACCTCATGCTTTGGCCGCCTTTGCGAAGTAGAGTTGGCCATGGTTGAGCAAAGAAAACTAGGAGGAGGAGAAGAACCTTGCTTGTTGCTACAATGTAGGTGGGATAAAGTGATATGAGAAAGTGGTTAACCCTTGTGGCAATGGGAGGAGAAGGTGGACAACCTTGCTTGGTGTGGCACTGGGAGGAGAAGGTGGATAACCCTTGCTTGGTGTGGCAATGGAAGGTGGTAGGGGAGGAGAGAGGAGCTTCCTTGCTGTAGCAATGGAGATGGTGTAGAGAGAGAGAGTGTTGGAGTAGAGGATGAATGTGATGGTTGCAACCAAGGAGGGGTTGGAAAAGGGGTTCTAGAGAGAGAAAATCACTTTTTGCCTAATAACTACTTTGGGGGGAGCTCTGGATAGCCCAAAAAGATTTTTAAAAGTTTTCAAATAAATTTGAATTTTAGGGTTTTTGGATGTACGTTTTGACTTTTTGAGATCAAAAAATGCTTTTTCGACCATAAAATAGTTTTAGGGGGGTTTTCAGAAGATGAAATTTGAGTTTTGAAATTTTTGAAAAATTTTAAATTTTGGGGATTTTTTCAAAACCGGATCAAAAAGGAGGGAAGTTGGAGGTTCCATATGCCCCCCCCCCCCCCCCCCCCCCCCCCCCCCCCACCCCCCCCCCCACCCCACCCCCCCCCCCCCCCCCCCCCCCCCACACCCCACTAGGTACCCCATCATTTTAAGAGAGCCATTTAGTGTAAACTACTTTGTCCCTACATTTTTAAGGCAGAGAGTGTGTCACCCCTCTTCTCATTGGCTGGCCTCTAATTAATTAATCCCAAAGGGCCCTAGAGGGTTCATATTTTTCCTAATTCGGAAGAGATTTATGTTATATAGGCCCCAGGTTGTTGATTCGGGGGAGATGATCCATGTGGGATGTTCGAGAAGAAGCCATAGCTACACCAGAAGGCTCTGTTGTTGCAGGTGTTCTCCGAAGAGAAATTGCAGAAGACTGCAATCATCCTCCTCAACAGCCTAGCTCCATTGCCCTATGAACCACGCTTTAAACTCCATCCTCTTCATTTAGAGAGATGGGCTCAATGGCCCTGCCAACTGTGCAGGCTCCATCATGAACCTCTCTGATTTCCTGAGATTGAATGGGATACCTGCATTTTGCACTTGGATGGCTAATCTAGTGGCGGAATGGATAGCATAGCTCCTACCTCTGGACCACACTGGTTCCTGCTGTGTCTCACCTCCTCTCTTACTCTCTCATCTCTATCTCTCTC